>NC_054538.1:32131591-32731591 GCF_017654505.1 Polyodon spathula | reverse complement strand
CATGGAGAGTATAGCAGTAAACTAGAACAAGCTATTGATATACGTATTTAACATTTTCACAGGTTAGAAGGCCTTCACACATGCTGTAAATCATCAGTGTACAAAATAAAAATCATGTGTTTTGTCTCCTGAGTTATAAAAAGAAATAATGATTATAACCGTGTCTGTTTTCATCAGTTTTAAAAGAGATGTTCAACTATGGAAGAATGTAAACAATTTGTCCTTTAGCATAAAACTGAATTGCTGCTCACTGCAGCCTTCTAAAGGGCAGTGCAAAGTATATTTTCCAGTAGCACTCAAAATAATATGTTATAAAACAAGATTGATGAAATGATGATTATTTGGTTATTCTCATTATATTAAAATTCTCAGTAGACCTACAAAACAACTAAGAGTAGTTCCTAATGGAAACTGCACATCTGCATTTGTGATTAGCTGCACCAGTCCAACTTTATAAGCTGCCCTTGAAGTGTTGGGGGCCCTTTGTTACTCTCCAGGGAACAATACCAACAGGAGTTGTGTAAATTATCTACAATGATGCAGCGGTTTCCATCAGGGATGGGGATCACCCCTGACTATTTAGAATACCCACAAATCCAATTAAACATAAAAGACCATTAAGGTGAATATCACAAATGATTTGACCTTTACACTCTGAAGCAGCGTTATTAAAGCTAAAATATTGTATGTCTCCCACAGTGTGCCACACAAGTTGCAGCACAAAAAAAAACAATTAAATAATCAAGTTATTAAACACAACAAGCCTGATTTTTTAAGTACTGAAAGGATTTTTTGTGGACCGATTTAAAGACGAACTTGCTTTTTTTCCAATAGAAATTAATCATAGGGCAATGTGGCAAAGTGGTTAATAGTGTGCAGGTGCAGGTGATCAAAGAACAGACGATTGTAATCCAGGTGCAAAAGGTTTGTTTTATTTTATTCATTATGTCCAGTGCCTGACGGCGAAACAAACAGTAAATAATAATGCTCATAAGTAATACAGCGACGTGTATTACTTACGTATAATCCCTGGGCTGGTCCTGAAATAATAGTCCTTTTATTGTATCCCAAAATTAAACACAAAACACATACACAAGTCTGTTTAGTGCGTGAATTAATGATTGTGGTACAATACAGTTTAAAGTGATACAAGTGAAGTTGCTGATCCGGTTTTGTGCTGGCCCAAGCTCTGGAAATGTGTTAGCTGTCTGGTGGTTTATAAACACAGACAATTACTGACAGGCACAAACAAATAAAACACTCATGACTATTCTTAAAAAACAGGTTTATTTCAGGAGTGGTTACTGCGTCTCTCACGGTCCTTCAGGTTCAAGTTCAGAAACAAAGTGAAGGAACTTATTACGAGCCCCTGTCCCCCTTATATGCTGTCACGCATGACCCCATGGTAAACAAATGCAGCTGCCTTTACAATCTGCAGCTGCTACATTGTTTCCCTTCCAGGTCGATACGTTCTTGCAACGGATTCTCGCCTTTTTCCAGACTGACTGACTTCCTGATCCGGGGAAAGAACTGTCAAGTCAGCCCGTCCAAAGAACTCTGCCCTTGCTTAGCGCCCTCACAGGTCGGGAGGGAGATTTACAACCAAGGTCATTATATTTCTGTCACAGGCACTATCCACCAAACTTTAAGGACTACTTTAAGGGTGGTGGATCCCTTTGATATAAAGCCTACAATAGGAGAGAATAGTGACATTAAAATCATTATACAGCAGCTCCTCCTTTATCAGCAGTAACATTGGTAATTACTTTTTACTATATTTGAATCGGCTGTGTTCATCATTTAAATTTCAAGTCCTATTATTCATTAGTACTTAGATAAAATATGCCAACACATTTTTAAAGAAAAGGGGTTTTAGTCTGCTATTTAGTTGTGCTTCCAAGTTTAGGGCCATCCATGGCCTAGCAATTTCTTCATATAAATATCCAGATACTGAGTCATTTAAATACAATTAATTCAATTCGAACAGAAATCACAACCTCTTAACTTTAGAATTTATCTTTTTCTGAAAATCTGCTACTATACAGAATTTTATCAATCAATCAATCTTTATTTTTATAGGTCCTTTCATAGTTGAACACCATCACAAAGTGCTTACAAGATGCAGTAAATACAAGAAATTCCATAATACTTCAAAAACAGAGAAATGCACAATACTTGGCATACAGTAAAAAAAAGCATAATATATTGTATATTGTATATTGAAATTGTAGCAGCAGCTACTAGCAGATATTAGGCTTAAGGAGCATGGAAAGCAAAAGAGAACATGTGGGTCTTGAGAGTTGATTTAAAGAGAGCGACTGTGGGAGCATCACACACCAAAGTTGGGAGTTCCAAAATGTCGGAGCCATAAAGCTAAATGAGTGTTGTCCAAGTGTGGTGCACTTTTGCTTGGGGATAACAAGTAGCCATGTTAGACTAGAATGCAGAAAAAAGCAAGTGCTTGAAGATGGTTTATCCTCTTGTTATTTGACTATGATTACCTCAAGTCTTACTGCCTTTAAACTCTGTAAACTGACTGGTGCTGTCACTCCTCAGGAACTTTTCTTTTTATATAAACCAAAGAGTTATTATTTCTATTTTGAAAGTTTACGTGCAATTGTCAGTTACCCAAAGAAAGTAACATTTTAAAGGATCATGGGGAGTTTAGCAGTGCACACTGTCTGGTTTTAATAAGGATTTAAAATCATGGAATATGAAATGTTATTGGTATTTAGAAAAGAATTGATTGACATAAGCCAATCAGGTTCCAACATTAGTGGGCTTCTAAAAGATATTAGATGCCCGCTGGAACTTCACACTATGTTAATCAAACTTAAAATCAATCAGTGTAAGTACTGTTTTTTTCATTGTGACTTGCTGTAATGAAAGCTCAGTTCACATATATAGGACAGCAAATACTAAACAAAGACACTTTTGGTCTAAATTAATTTTATTAGCCACCAAAACCACCAAAACAACTAGTCCTGTACCCACAGCTGCCAAACACAGACAAGTCAGTAATATTGGTCCATTTAGACATGTATCTAGCGCTGTCCAGATAAACTATAAGCAACTCTGACAAGTAAAAAGTTATTTGTTTGTTTCTGTAATTATGCATGTCATCCTTTATCAGGACTATTTTACAAAAACGTCTCTCAGCAGAACGGTACTCGTCAAATCATTACAAGTTCATGGTAAATTTCAGTAAATCTCTGGATGCATAACTCTAGTCACGGTCAGCTACCACATGGAAGAGCCTTCATCAGTGAGGACTATCAGTTAAATAATTGCTGTTTATTTATTTATTTATTTATTTTAACATTTTAGAAGGTTCTTACCTTAAAACTAATGCTCTAGTTATTAGCTGTAAAACTCAAGGTTTTCCATGCAAAACTTTGAGTTATCAACACTTAAACAACTTGTGTTGTAACACAAGTGAAATATTAACA
Source organism: Polyodon spathula (assembly GCF_017654505.1). Classification (NCBI taxonomy): domain Eukaryota; kingdom Metazoa; phylum Chordata; class Actinopteri; order Acipenseriformes; family Polyodontidae; genus Polyodon; species Polyodon spathula. The sequence goes on along the minus strand of NC_054538.1, from coordinate 32,728,142 downwards.
AACATTTTGGGATATTCATTTAAATTTGTAGTTAACCAGTACAGTGGCACGATATGAGTGGCATTTGACAACTCCACAGTTAAAAAACAACTTTTTCCTTAAAAAGGGAACATTTGTCAAGACTACATCTGTTTTGTAAAAAAAAAAAAAAAAACTTAACAAATAAAAGCAATATCTGTGTATAAGGGTTTGGGTTGGTTGGCAACAATAGAAATGTAATTATATTTCCCTAGTTCTTAAATAATTTGCTTCAGTTATACAATATTCCCATTATATTTAAATTTTCTCCTCTAAGAGGATTACTTTTCAAAGGCATCATTTATTGCATTAAAGAATGAAAACACTTGACTCCATTACACACCTCCCCCAATCATAAAACAGATGCAATGAAGTTATGGTTGTTATAATTATAATGAAATAAGAAGTATTTGCGATTTTGGTTCACTTAATCAACTGAAATATAAATTAAATGAGCAACAACACGATCCTAAAAAAATAATTTCTGTATCAGTACAGTAATAATAACAGCCTTGAAACATGTAAAATTCATTTGTATAGGGAGATTTAAAAACATTACAGTAAATGTTACATAAAAAGCATCTGCCCTCAACATAGTGTAACGTCCAGTAAATGTTTAACAATAATCTCTCTCCCGACCTGTGAGGGCTCTGTATAACAGGAACAGTGTGCCCCGGACTGGATGGTTTGGCAGTTCATTCCAGGGTTAGTCGGAAGTCGGCCATCCAGAAAGGGGGCGGAGTCACAATACCAGATGCCATCGCCTTAATGTTGTAGGTGATGTGTCAGTTATGGATTGGAGGATACGTGATTGCACTCTCTACCAACGGGGGCAGGACTGAGGGTATATCAGGAGATGTTGCGAAGTAATCTCTTCCTTTGTTATGGTTCGAGAGGACTTGTCAAGGAGGACAGTGATTTAACCATGAGTGTTTCGTGTTGTTTTGTATATTTCAATAACTGTGTCATTTGTCATTTGTAGACTGCAAACAAATCTGGGAGCTACCTCTAAAAAGCCAGCACCAACCCCAGCCACACTGCACTACTGTTTCACCATTATTGTATACTTCACTTGCACTAGGAACACTCACTTGGGAATTGTGATCATGTATGTGTATAAAGTGCGTGTTAGTATTAAGTATTATTTTGGGAGTGAGAGTTGTTTTTCACTGTGAACTGTGTTGTGTTTGTTATTACTGAGTACTGCATCACCTCTACACCTGCACACTGCAAACCACTTTGCCACAGGGACCTATTTTGAATCAAGTGCAAAAGTAAAGGCACATTTTCTGAGAATAATTTTTAAAAAGTGTAACTGTCTACAAATTTAAATCCATGTTCTGAATAGTCTGGTGCTTGCAGGTATTGCATAAATTATGATTTTAACCTGATCCAAGATAGTATCTTGATTTGAATGTGTTGACATCATGAAGACACGGTGCAGGCATCATCTAAGCAAGCTATCCTGGCTATTGTTACAGTTACACACAATGTAAATATCCACCAAAAAATAACAACAAAAGTACAATGACAACATAGACTATTGAAAGAAATAGCAGTAAATTAGTATAGACTGTTTTATATAACTTTAGTGTATTTACTATTAGACCAATTCTGTGCATTTCAAGTCTACATACAGTACATGTCCCCTTCACTGGCACTGTTGTCACTAGTCAGATAGGAGATATTTGTTTCAGTAGTTGGAAACATATCAATTTCAACCATGGTATCGCATAACTGTATGCCCTTACTGTGTAACCAGACATGACAGGTCAACCATATGAGGTAGCAGGAGTGTCAAAGAGTTTTCTACCACTTTGGGGTGAAAAGAAAAGCCAAATGTGTGAGCACCACACATTCAAATTATTTTTAAAAGCTTTTAAAAGTTCTACTTTACACAGAGTCACATACAATAAGGCTGATACGGCTTCATAATCGTTATTTGGTCTTATATCTGTAACAGAGCACTTCTAAACCAATAGCTTGGTCATGTTAGGAGTTGCATCAAATCAGAGTAACAACAAGTAACAAGTGATTTGTTTTAGTCCAGTGCACCAGGAGAAACCCTGCTGAAAAGAATTAGAGATAACTATCTGCCACATTGAAACAGTTTACCAATTTGAACCCCAGCAAAGAAAGTAGCAGGAGCTAATTGGTAGCCAGCCTCCTTGACACATGTTTCTTGTATCACTCAACAAGCTCAGGCAATGTTTCGAATAACATATCCGCCCACTTTCTTTGAGCGAAGTAGAAATCACTTTCAAATACCAGTTATAAAAGTGTAATCTGAACTCAAGCCACTCTGCAGGACATTAGAAGAATTTACGATGTGCTAAATATTTCCTTTGTTCCTCCCAGTAGTCGTCTGCTGCAGCAATTAGAAAGCCACTGACTGCACGTGTTCATTACGACTTTCTTTCACAGGGACTCTTTTCCAGTGTCCTTGAGCCTCACTTTAAAAATGAGCTCTTAACAGTCTTGTGAGAATAATGTACCATATTTCTCACTTACACTTTAAATAATGCCTGCAAATTCCTATGAATTCCAATTGGTTCGCTGTTATTCTGATAGTGTTTCATTTCACTCATTTTTTTTAGGAATCTGTAGCCGTTAAAATAATTTCTAAATAAATCGTTAGAAAATAATTACTAAATATAAGTTATTCAGATGTTGAAATCCTACGAAATTCTATTTCTATGATTTTTTAAATACTGTAATGTATTGATATGCCTTTACATATTCATTACCATCAGTTTTGTTGCAAGTACCACATACACTATAAGGTGAAAGGTGAAAGCTAAGAAATACCAGTATGGCTTGTACTGATCTTGTCAGCTGTCAGATCTAAATAATTGGATCCGCTACTGTTATGATCAGTTGAAAATTTCTATAGTAACAATTTTCCAGAAAAATAAACATGATTGTTTAATAATACTAATCACCTAATTGATGGAAGCATACATTTACCACCTCAGTTGAATGGAGAATCACCCTGGCTATTTGGGTTAAATAATATTCAAAATTATTCCAAAAATGAATTCAATCTCCAAGAGTCGATGATAAAGAAGATAGAGTTATTCAAGTAGGTATCTGAGAGACAACACGTCGCAGGCAGTCTGCTAATACTTCTCTGACACGTAGTTACAAGGTATAGCTTTTTATAGCAATGCACAAACAAGACAAAATAGTGTGGGTGTGTAGCAGGACGTATATTCATCTTAAAAGGAAACAAAGTATCACAAGATGTTCTCAGCACACAGCCAAAGTGCGATGTCCTTGTAAAGTGCTGACTTACCTATCCGTATTTCAACATAGATACACAGACATACTCAAGCATTTTCATACTACTTGTTTAACTAATATTTATTTTAACCCTTCACAATGTAATATCTTTAGACTTCAAGTTAAGCAAAATCAAGGATATCACTGAGCTTCCCTACTTTAAAATGTCTACATTTGTTTTCATCTTTTGTTAACAGCTTCTTCTTGCTTTTTTAATGCTATTGTTTTGTTATTATGCAAACTTTCTTAATAGTAAAACAGTCTTAAATACTTTAGGATCAAATTCTATTAAAAAGAAAAATAAATGCATTCATACATCAAACCCCCCCCAAAAAAATTGATTTATGGAAGAACTGTCTATGAAAGTGGTGTGGTGTGGTGTGACAGCAGTAAATCGAGCTGTATTATAAAGAAATTCAATGCACGTGCCTATACCATTCTACTGTGTACACACATCAAACACGGAATAAAGACAGCTTTGCTACCAGAGAGGATGTCAAACATTTTAATCATCCACATACATCCCCCAAAACAGGGAAGGCTGTTCTTTTTCTTATTATTTTTTTGTAATTAAGATGCGTAACTGTTTCAAACACAACCCACCCACCACCCACCCCCCACCCCCCCCAAATGACTTGTTATTTACATTTGGAAAACAAATTGAGAACATGGAAAAAAGAATAAGCAGAAATGACATGGAAAGAGATGGTAATAATGATAATAAATCACTTCTTAAATTCCTGAATGTCATATGCCTACTATGGTACAAATGACTTGGCCCATCTTCCACTGATTATTTTTATACTTTGTTTGACAGACACTTCTGGAAACGTCTTCTTGTTTTACGTCGTCAGCACAGCTCGCAGGCAAAAGTGCCTTACATATCTATAAATACTGCTAAGCTAAATGGCATTTACTCACCCCTCTCTGTAAGAATCATGGGGTCTGACTTGGCAAGATACTGTCTTTTTTTTTAAGTAACAGCTGTCTCAAAAAAAGCTAGATACACCTGGCCCTGTCTTCAAAAACAAATACAAAAAAAAATATAAAAAGTTTTGAGATTAGTTCTTAACTATTAGTCGAAAAAGTAATGCCAACAATTGAAAGGTCTCATCATTTCTAGAGACTGACATTTCCATGTAGTTTAATTGCTTGTATCAACCTAAAGAATTTGTTTCTTTTTTTAAGTTCCATGTGCACTGTGCCAAGCACTGGCATGGGCATGCTGTGAGAGATTTTTGGATCAACTACAGTCCTATCTATTTTGAGCTCTGTCACAGCTTGAAGTTTTAATTTATTTTGAAAATGCTGTCAATCACCTCGTGACGGCTTTTGTTTTAAAATGGAAGCCTCAAGAGTGCCTCTAGTACCTCACACTGAAGTGGTGTATTCTTGTGTAGTACAAAGTAGAGCTTTGGCATCTGTCTCAGCAGTTGTCACTCCGATAACCTCCACTGAGAACAGGGGCGCAACCAGGGGGGGCCTCAGGGGGCTCGACCCCCCCACCCCCTACCTTAGCCATAGACACAATTACAATTGTGTTTATGTTTTATATTATTACCGACTACAAATTCAATATAAATGTACTGTATGGAAGCACTGACTGCCTCAAATGTCGTTTCCCATCCACCCAATAAAACCATTTACACAGCTGACAAAATGCGACCAATGAAAACCACACGTACAAAGGCTAGCTGACAAAGTGAAAACAATTAAAACTATGTATGTAGTTGATACCAATGTTTTCCAGTTTAGAATTAAAATGCATGGTTCGCTTCTAGTTTAAATGAAATATGACAAAAAAATAAAATAACGTTAATATAATTAGCCTTATTAGAAAGTTAAACATTTGATTTGGCGGTTGAATTTTCTTTCAAGCTCAACACTATGGTTACTGCTGAGTACATCATTACTGCATAAAAAAGGGGTCAGAATAAAAGTTAAAAGCTATTGACCGAGTCAAAAGTGGGGCTAAACAAGTGGATGCTGTTCGTGATTTAAAAGTTGGAAAATGCAAATCAGTTGTGAGAGGATGGACAAAAGCGTTTTGTCTCAACATCCATGTGAACAAAAAAACAAGCATAAAAAAGTAACTGAAAGTACTCCGTTGTACACTGCCTGACTGACTGACAAGTAAGTCACAGGTTTTATTTATTTGTATTTATTACAATAGGCAGTGCGTAATTTGTAAAGAAGCAGGTGCCGGGGTGCAAGCAATGACAATAATACCGTCCTTAAGAACCACACATTCAAAATCATAACACGTTTATTTGAAAGAGTATTGTACTTACTAGTGTTAGATGTACATTCATGTATTCTACATCATGTACAAAGTACTAGTATGTGCAAAAAATAAATAAATTAAAGGCAACTGCAGGACAAATAATACATAAAAAAGCCTGTATACATGTTTTGTTATGGTTTTGCATTTAAATGGTTTAAAAAACAAACTAATTAAAAGTCATTCAGAACTCCAGAAGGACGACATTGATTTAAAAAATAAATAACCGCTGGGTAACGTTACTGTTACTTTTACCCTACTGTAAACAGTGATTGCCCGTTCTCATCTAGCAAGACTGCATAATTGAAAAGCTTATATTAAGTTTACACTATGATGTACTGTAATATTAACCTCCTATTTCTGTGTGTTTCTGGATGTATTGCTGCCCTGCTTATAATATCTCAGGCCCACAATAAAATGAGTTTGATTGTATAGTATTTGTGATTTTTTGTGGGTTTCACTATATTGTGGTCCTTGATATATTGTGGTTTTATATAGGACCCCACCCCATGCACAATATATGCAAGTGTGTTGTGTATTTTTTGGACCTCTGCAACTTGGCAGGTAACTTGAGGAACCCAACCCCCCAAGGAAAAATCTGTCTGTGCCCCTGACTGAGAATGTACATTTATACAGCAACCACAGAAAAACACAAATGTTCCCAACTGCCAAATTTCTGTTTTCCTTTTCTTTAATTCTGTAAATAATAGAAGAGAACCTAATTCTTTGACAGCAGAAAGAAACACTTTGATGGCGCTGCATCCATAGCTGTTCATACATAACACTTAATCCTAAAATACACAGCAGAATAAAAATAAATAAATAAAAAACTACTTATACAAACGTCAGTAAGTCTTTAAACTGGTGTGTTAGCAAAATCTCTTCTGATCACTTGGAGGCCATATCGAACATGAAGAATTGAGTACACAGTACACAGTGAGAGACGATTTATTAATTTTTAAACACATTAGACTGACTGAAGACAAGCTCCACATCTACACTGCTGGATGTAATGTATATTGCGTCACTAAATCTCAATTCTGTTTATTTCCTCTGGTGATGTCACAAACATTTCTGCCAGCTCTGTTTTTTGTTTCTTTGTATGCTGAAGCACATCACCAACAGCTAATGTAAACATTTGGCATAAGATTTTGAAATTATCTGGCAAACGATATCAGATCTCCTGTAACAACAGCACCAGTGCCCTCATATTGCCGCTTCTGCTGCTTCTGCACACAATCTTCCCTGATTGCCTTCTCGGCCTCATATCCAAGTTGTGGATGAGGATCCAGAAGTTGGCGGATGTCACCTACTCATTAGGTTGTGCAATAGGAAGTGTTACACTGCGTCCAAGTGATGCGACAAGCCTGACAAGTCCATCAATTAACTGTTGGATTAACATTATTTCCCTAGAATGTTTTGTTGACTGACTGCACCTCCAATTGCACAAATTTCGAAAACGTATGACTTTGTGGATCACAAAGAAGTCAGCAGAGCTGGTCTGCCATGTAACAGCGCTCATTCTCACATGGGGTTTTTAGTTCACGCCACTCCTGGAGGAGTCTCCTTTCTGCTGGCTCAACAGAACTCTTCCTAGTGGAGCTTGCCCACAATATACTCTGAAGCTCTTCCACCTCATTAATTGCAGTGAATACCTTCTTGTAGGCTATTTGCCTTCCAGCACTTTGGGAGAACCAATTGAACCAATTGTAAGTCTCCTTAATTAAACAAATCAAAAAATGTATTTTTTGAGTAAAGTGAAGTTAAAGCTATATCTGTTATGATATAGCTTTTAAATTTCCCGTTACCCGCTTCTGAAAGCTGTCAACAGATGTTATCATTGATGACGCGTGCGATCAGCAGTAACTGTATTTACTGCACGTGCCGCAGAACAGGACAGTGCTCAGAAAATATCATTTTTCATAATAATTACGTATTGTCATAATTTCGTAATGTTGTCATTTTCTTCAAAAGACCTTGGGCAAATGTGAAATCTACTTCAAAAGTTTGATGCGTTTTTTTAACATGGCGAAAACCAGCACAAACTAATAAAATTCCTTACGCCTCCATCGACTGTACACTGAAAAATAGTCTGCCGAGCTCTTTGTATATACCACAATGTTTTGCGCTCAGTGAGACAGAACTAAGGCGTAGTCGAGTATCTTGTTAAACAGAATATCTTTGACTACACTTTCTTTTTTTTTTTTTTTTTTTTTTAATCATAGTGCGATGTGTCGTACTACAGATTCCCTTGTCGCATTGCAGCCTGGGTGAATTACGAGTATTGCACTACTGTGCTGTGTCCTTACATTGTCTGCCAAACTGAGCCTGTAGATATAGATAAACACATTTATTAAAACCAAACTCATTTTCAAAGTTACGGACATTTCTGACTTACGAGTAACGTCCATTGCCAAGGTGTTTTTAACTCCTAGGTTCTACTGTATATCCATTTATATTATAAGCATAGATCAGGTTAGGTTATTAGTAACTTGTCAACTTGCTCCTGCCTCGCCTAACAATTGCATTTTATTTGCTTATGAATAGACACATTTTTTATATGTATTTGGTAACTTTAATGAGGTATTTGCAAAAAAGACACATTTCATAACATATACAAAATTCAATAGAGTTGTTTCTGCTGCCAAGTCACGTAACAACAAAATAGCCATAAAATAGTTACATGCAGCCTGTTCAAATAATGTATTGAGTCTTATGGTCATGGTACTTATTGCATCCCTCACTTCAACAATAAACAAATAAAACCATCTGTCAAATAGTTTAGTTTAGCAGGTTAAACTCAGTTTTATGGGATCATTGCATTTGGCAACACATGCTCCCTTAAAACATGTGCACATGCCAGTTTAGCTGGCTTTATGAACGCAGAAAGTCATGTATAACTAATCCAAATTCTATTGACTTTGTATAAGCACATAGAGTGTAACAAATAGGGTTACATTAAATAAAGATCAAGAAAATTGCCTTCATGAGTGAGCATTGGATGATTTAGTTAAACAATATCCACACAGTAAACATAATACAAAAGTATACACCAGATAGTTACTCTGTGCCACCTCAATTTCTGTATGTGTTGATTGTCAGCTGTGGCAGAAGTACTAAAGTACTAAAGAGCAACTGGGCATGGGTTTGGGATATATCATTTATCTTAACTGAAGTATTCTTGTTTTAATTTTTCTATTTCAGGCATCATACCCAAATAACTTTTTAAAACACACAAGTTAAAAGCGCACTTCAGTGTGGTAGTTCTCATTGATTATTATGGGAAGAGTGTTGCAGAGACAGGTTAATGGTTACATTTTGGTGTACCAGCTATACTTAGAAAGAAGACATATCTGAGAGCTCTATTGAGGCCACTGTGGTGCTTTAAACTCACCAAGATGTGAAACAATAAATGACATATAAAATGAATCTAAGCAAGAATACCTTAGTTAAGAAAACTGTGATCTGCCACTGTTTAGATAATGAAGATTAAGGTCTGTAATGCAAACTTGTTGTTTTTCTTTTTGTTTTCCAAATATAGTATTTTAGACACTTTTCTTTTTTGTTTAAACCTGTGCTGTTTAAATGTTTTCACTATTGTTGGGGTCAAATCATTTACCATTTTTGTTTTTGTATTTGTAATTGGATACAGTCCTGAACACGTAAAAATAAGGGGTGTAATCCAAATTCTGTTAGGCAGCAGTCCATACCACTAATGGGAGACATTTTATTTACATTTGGCTTTCACAGTTTTGAGATGCAGTAACTAGAAAATGCTGGCTCATATTTTAGAGCATTCCAAAGAAAATGCCCTGCAGAATTTTAAACAAATGCCATAAAGGTATAAAAATCCTGTAATTTCAAAACCAATGTGTGCATTCAGCAAGACATTATATAAAGCTACAATATTTCAGAGGTTCAATGTGATAAAAGATGGAAGTTTTCCTACACATTTTCTCCAAAACTGTTGCTTAAACATATACAGAGCTTCTGATTTTCTGTTTTATCCGATAAAATCGGATAAAACACCCCTGATACAAAAAAACTCCAACGTGTGGAAAGCTCAGGACAGTAAGTAAATACAAGTAGCTTTCAAGGTGGGAGAAAGCAGAAATTATAGAATTATGGGTAATTGGAATATGCAAATTTCAGCATTACAAGATCCAATCAAATCGCTTCTCACTAGTTGGAGAATAGTTACACTGCACTGATGAGCCCCAAACAGGGCGAAACATGTATGCAGTTACTGTACTTTGACTTTTAAAATGCTGTGAATGTAGATGCCTTTAAAGCTACTTTTGAGAAAGTTGCTAGAATTTTACTAAGAATTATATTAAGTTAGTATGCATAGTTGGACCTTGGCCTGGACCATATCAAAACTTTGACCCTCTGGTACTGATGGTGGCTTTTTTGGTTTTCAGGTGGTTATTCTTCTGCCCTCGAGGGAACCCGCCATCAATACTGGGTTTGCAAATTTGTGATAAGCGGGTAGGTCAAAGTTTTGATTTGGTCCAGTCCATGGTCTGGGTTAAATAAAAGTTATGTTAACCTCATATCTACCTATACTGTAGCTGTAGTAGTGTTTTCTAAGAAAGGTCCCAAATAAGATTTCTTTCAGATAATTCCATTTAGAGAAAATTTGAATATATCCCTCTCTATCAAAATGGCACTTTATAGTACTTGTGATAGTTTATTCTGGTACTGGCTTATTTATATTGTTATATTTGCAGATATACATGCTGAAGAAAAACTGATTACATTTAACACAAGTAACTTTTATTTTGAACTGTGCTTACCGGTTATACTGCAGGTGTTAGTTTAAAATTTTAGTGCATACCATAGTGTGGGCAGTATTTCATTCTCAGTTGGTTCAGTTAAGCACACCATAGGGTTGATGTATTTTGATCATAAAATGAGAGCAGAGGGCTGCAGATCGTGTTTGGGTTTTACGCTCCAGGACTCTGAGATGGCTATTGTTCCTCACAGGGGGTAATAATATACTGTTTAACAATATTTTTTACAACCAAAATGTTAGCAAATAGTAGGCATCAAATCAGTCATGCCACCCAGTAAAGTTTAAGGACTGTACAATCCTTTGATATTAAATACCAGCGATAAACCAGCTACTGGTATAGTTGTAGTTATGATCAGCAATTCAAAATGCAATAAATGCAACCCTATATTTATCCAAAATAGAGAGCTGATCCTTCAATCAGAGAGTCATCTTCTATCCAATATAATCTATTCAATCAACCTGTGTCTTCCCAACCACCTGTAAATCTTAAGAGACAGAATGGTTGCCCATGTCCTGCCAGTCCCAATAAGAGTGAGGCTGAATGCAGGGCCGGCATCAGGGAGGGTACAAGGGACGCAACTGCACCCGGGCCCAACTTTAATGACTGAATGTAAAACATAGGCATCGTAGGAAGGTAGTGTTGGCGGACTGTCAATCAAAACACAAGCCCGCAATTCACAGCTAACAGATTGTCTATCTGGAGGCAGACACAGAGCCAGCACTCTGGCAATAGGGCAGTGTTGTTATGGTCATGTGACTGCTCTGCTGGCAACCAATGGATATTAAAAATTCAGTATTTAAAAAAAAAAAAATTGTTAAATGTGTTCATAGAATTTTTTTTTTTTGCTTATGAGTTGTATTGAATTTATTTGTACTCTGGGCTAAGTTTTGATGCAGACGTGTTTTTTTTTTTTTTTTTTTTTTATAGAAATTAGTTCATGCTAACTTTTGTACTTGATAACATTAATTTAGAAATCCAGTCATGCCTATGATTAATACACTAATGTTTTTGCGACTAATTTGAAGCTATTAGTATGTTTCAATATTAACCAAATCAAGTTACAGGTATTAGCCATTGATTAATCTTGTTACATAATTGATTTATCAATGTTTGGATATATACTGTTATTTGACAGATTAGTGTTTTGTTGGTGGGGGCTCCCAAGTGGCACATACAGCACAGGCACTCCGCATAGAGTACAGGATGCGCCCCATAGTCTGGACGTTGCCAGTTTAAGTCCAGGCTATTCCATAATGACCCTGGACAGGAGCTCCCAGTGAGAAGTGCACAATTTTTTATTTATTTTTTTTTTGGGGGGGGGGGGGGGGGACCAGGGCCCAGTAAATCCTAGCTCTGGCTCTGGATGAATGCAAGACTTAATACTCTTCATGTGAATATTGGATATGTTGTTAGTCATACAGACAGAGAAACAGCCTCAGTTTGCTCAGAGTTTACTGCATGAATTAATATTTTCCTGAAACAGGTTTTACCCAGCTAAGACAACTGGATGTGTGTTGCTTATTTTTAGGGTTATTTGTAGTAGCAGTCTTAGTGGTAGTTGTAGTAGTAGTTTTTTTTAATTTTACTGCAAGTTTGGTTTCTGTCTCCTCTGCTAAGGTGAAGCTGTGTTAAATGTCATAAATAGCTCCCCCACACTCCTGCTCCCTCTACCTGGACCATAATTAATATGCAACCATTTGTGTTACAAGCTCAGCAGTTACTTTACAGGTCTGCTGGTGAGTTAAGCATATCGATATTCATGTAGTTTTCAATCTGGAGGTTGTAATCCAGGATCAAAATCAACAGCCTTGATGACTCTAGCCTACTCAACTATTAATAATACATTACATTTGGAATCCCCAGCCCTTCCCTGTGTTCCCGGTTTGTGGTTGAGATTCAGCCAAGTGTGTGCCACATTATGGCACCTACTGCGCATGCGCTGGGGTCTCTGCTTCAGGCTGCTGCTGCGCTTGAGTTCGGGTACTGTTGAGCAAATGAACTGCCTTACATAGTGCAATATTTCGACACACTTTGTTTTTATTGATGAACTTCTTAAGAGAAGAAAATACCGTCCAGACTGGTATTTTTATTTTATTTAGTGTAACATCTCTGGTAAGGTTTTCAAAGAGAACCGAGGTAAGCGGTGGAAATCTGACAGCGCTAGAAAAAGTATAGTAGTGCACATGTGCATTTGCGTATTTAAATACGGAATAAATAAATAAACCGAGAGAGTAAAAACAGGACCCACGTTTTGTTGAAAGATCTGGAAACTGGGTGCTATTGCTCCAACAACAGGGTATGTATTTTTTGTGTTTAACGTGTTATTGACCTGCTTTCAGAATGTCGTACAAATTAATATGCACGTTGAAATTAATTCAGAAGTTTTGAGAATTATTAGTCAGAAGACGTAGTAAAGCGAGCCACAGTGTCTTCGCAAGGTGGGTGTCTATTTCAAAGTACAGATTCAAACACAATTTCTAATACAGCAAAAATACAAGAGTGTGTGATCTGTGCAAGGCATCAGTTGGTAGGAAGCGGCAATGCAGCCAGAGGGGCTAACTAGTTTGACGAAGTTATAGCACTTTTTTCAGTTCCTTTCTAGTGTGTAACTACTTTTCCTCAGTTATCAGGACTGGAAAAGAAAATTGCTTGTGAGCTAGAATAGATTCTTAATTTGTATTGTATTTGAAGACGAGTTTCATAAAGTCAGCACACAAGTTGGCTTCTTTATAACTTGTAACGCTACATTCTATATTTTATAATCCTATTTTATGACAAGGACATTTTTATTGTATTTTTAAGATTTATAAGATTAAAAAAAAATTAAAAATCCATATAAATAATAAATTGCGCCATTGCGCTATTACTGACGTTTGAAATGAATTTATTTCGACTGTTTTTCATGTCAATGCGATTTACATATGTGGACAAATTCAATATTGAATCTGTAAAACTACAGCAGGCTATTTTCTTTCCTGTGTAACGACTGAAAATTATTTTATGCTGTAGATTTGTGCAGTATACACATTTATTCATGTTGTATTTGTTTTAGGTCCCATTTAGAATTTGTTGTGTTATATTACATACCGCATTATCATATGTTATCTGCTATTTTCATATTGGGACCGTTTTATTTTTTTTAATATCGATTTTTAAATTGTAGTTATTACGCTCTTAATTAAACTGCAGGTAAGACCACTAAAATAATAATGGACCTCAACGCGTAGTAATTGGATGTTTATTTTGAGAATTTATATAAATAAATAAATAAACAAACAAGGATTGTGTTTTGATTTTAGCCGTTCCACGTGGAGTTTGTGTTTATATTTGATATGTTAGGAGGGAGCAGGTTTCAGACACGACTAAGTTCCCTCTGTTCAGCTTCAATGGGCTCTGGCTAATAGCCTGTCTTTCTGGCTGTCATTACAGACACTTCGAAAATCTGATAATTAAAAAAAACATGCCGGTTGTATTTCAAATTAAGGACTCATACTTAACAGGTTTTTTTTGTTTTTTGTTTTGTTTTGTTTTGTTTTGTTTTAGAATACACTGGTTTCAGTGGACTGCCAGACGGCAATGTTGCTACAAAACAGTGACGGTTTTTGTTTTGTTTTGTTTTAGTGTACAACGGGAACATATACAGGGTGCTTTGTTGTACCTAATGAAATTAGTTTTTTTTTTTTTTTTTTTTTTTTTTTTTTTTTGTGCGCATTGTATTAATTTCACCTGGTGAAAGACAATTATTATTTAAACATGAATATATGACAGAAATGTAGTTAGTTTTGTTTGCTCAATAAGTGTGACAATGCTTGCATTATCTAGGCATGGCATATCTGTACACGCTGTTGCTTGTGTGTATGCTTTTGTATTGTATTTAATGCAAGCACATCTTTAGTTCACTCGTTTTAAAAATCATACGTTTGTCTTCGTCTTTGCTAAATATTACAATGTACACGCTAATGAAAACTAAGATGGGATACACGAATTAATTAATGAATACATTTAGTTAAATTAGATTTCAACAACGTATTTTTAAAACTATTTGTTGATGAAATATAAATGTTTATTATTATTATTCTTTGAGGTATAGCCTGCTGTTCAAGTGACGCTCTTGAAAACGTCAAGATATATCCCAAGACTTACTGAACTATATATATATATATATCTATATATATATATATATATATATATAAAATGTGTGTGTCGGTCCAGTTCAGATTGGGATACATCTATGATGTTATATAATATATATATATATATATATATATATATATATATATATTAACGCAGGCAAGCCCATTAGGGTAATCGACCCCAGGCAATCCACACACAGGCGGTGTGGGCGGGCACGAACCCGTGCTTGGGACCTCGGCTATGCCGACACCGAGGAAACTGTACAAAAAGAGCGGCTCCTTTGCAAGGAGCGGATAGCGGGCTTATGTCTTGTGGAGTGATGATACCTCACGACCAGCCCTGCTGCCTCCTTCCTCGTGTTCGCTACTATGATATATATATATATATATATATTATATATATATAATATATAATATATATATATATTTACTATATACTTATGTAATGGGGAATGTCCATAATTGCTACACTGTAAACATAACAACAACAACAAGAAGAATCATATTGTTTGTGTGCAAGTTCTTGGTTAAATATAATGAAAACATATTTTGGCAAACAGAAAACAAAATGCAAGTCCACTAAATGTTATGTTTAGATGTTTTTGTAATTGACTTGGAGGTATTTATTATATAAAATAGCACGCAGTTATCATAATGGATCATAAGGGTTAGGATAAACTCCATATGCATAGCATGGCCTTGTTTTTAAATGTACATCCGCTGTCTTGGCTATTAGATTAGCTGGGTAAGAAAAGCTAATTTAATAATACATAAGGGCTAAGGTTGTTAAGCTTTACGCAAAAACATTTTTCAAACAAACATTACAATTGCTTAACTTAGCATTACAATAAATTACACAATATTTATAGGCAACTTGGAACAGGTGTTTGGAACATGGTATAAATATGACATTTTAATCATTTATATCTTAAAAATAAATGCTATTGCATAGTTGCGGTTAAGTTATGCAGGTGTCTAAATAGGTGTTTCATGTATAGCCATTGCTTGGCACAAATAAATAGTCAAAGGACTACATTTGACTTTTTTTACACAGATGAAGAGATATAGCACAGTATTTGTATTTTTAAAAGGCCTTCAGTTCACTGTAAATTAGATTAAACTGCTACCTGTTAGGCATAGAAACGCTAGCAGTAGCTTTGCATTTACCAATATCCACACCTGAATTATTTCAGTTAGGCACCTAAATAAAATGGTATTAATCATGCTGTTCTCAGTGTTTCAGGAATAGAATGTGTTTATTTTACATAGTTCATGCAGCTGTTCTCCTTGGTAGGGCTGCTAAAGTACTTAAAACCTAAGTTTAGGTTGTGCCTTGGTAGTAAATGTTTGAAATGTCAGGCTGGCAAAAGGAATAAGATATCGGGTAATTTTGGCAAAGACTGCTTTTTTTAATTGATTTTGGATTACTAAGGTGTCTTAAGCTTAGCAAAAAGTGTAAAGATATGATTGAACTGTCTCTTAATTGCATTTGGTATCTTTAGCACTCATGTTACATTGTAGACAATTCATTGGCTGTAGAGGGTATTTGTACCTATTCAAAATATGCGGTGTGCTAATGTGACAGAAGAAATAGACCTGCATAGTAATATTGTTAAATTGTTGTATCAGCTATTCAAAAAACAAAATAATTAGATTAAACAGAAAAGATGTATAATAGTTGGAATATTATTTCATTTTCTAAACAATACTTGGTATTTTAAGAAAATAAGGTACATGTTTAGCGTTGTTTAGACTTTCAGTTTTGTCAAGTCTGACTTCATCGTCACTAAGTTGCTGCCGTATACAAATTATGTTACCACCAGATCTGCTAACTAGATTTCAATGCATAATTGCCAGTAAACGATACAATAAAATAATTCTAAGCATGCATCTTTTTTAAAGAGATTAGCCTTTGATTGCTCTTCAGCAAGGTTAAAAATTAAGCAAAAGAAAATGAATATTAATTATGTCTTTCTAGCCAGATATAATATTTCTCTGTCATCAGTTTAAAATTAGCTGTAAACCTGGTGTAGAAATTAAGGCTTGCATTGGAAGATAATAAGTTGGTTACATGCATCTGTATAGTTATTTTTACAGTTAACTGTGATGTTACCGACTTTAGATTTTAAAAATAACAGAAATGAACACAAATTTCAGCATAGTTCTGATAGCTAAATTAACCCTATTATTACAATGTTAACATGTGGCTCCTGGTCATGTTAAGAAATCATGTAATGATTACTCGTTTGCACATTTACTTTATATATATATATCATATATATATATATATATTATATATTCATATATATCATATATATCATAGATATAATATATATATATATATTATAATAAAATCAGTGCTCCACCGCCAGCCTTGGAAAGTGCTCACTGACCTCTTTTAGTCTACCACTAAAGAGATTGACACTTGAAACCGACTCAGTTATTGGCAGTGATCAGATAACATGAGATAGCCATGTTGATATTACTTGAACTAATTTTCATTGTGCTCAATACCATGTGAACTGTTAAACTTTCAGAAAAGTTACACTGTAGATTACCTTGAGTCACAAATAATAAATAAATTAACAAGATTGTGTCATAATTGAGCTGGTTTTAAATGTATAATGTAATTGTATTTCAATATTTTCTTTTTTTTTTAACTTTTCCAATTTTTTAATAAAAACAATTAACTGCTTATGAAGAAGAATCCTAGATGTTATCTGGTCAGCATCCATCAAGTTGTTGCATCCTGCAAAACTTATTTTTGAATACATGTGATTCAGTGGTGCTGAATGGATAGCACCTGAATCTGCTAATTTCTAAAAGTGTTATATTGGATCTACATTCAATTTGGCACTGATGCAGAAAATAGTTTTTAATCTATGTACCAATAATTTAGTTTTAGGCTTTTGAAGTAGTCTTTTTATCTGACATTTTCTCAGGTGTCTGTTCTGTGTTAGTTGATAAATGTCAAGGCCTCAGCTGCAGCTTCTGGTGTTGCTATGGGGTACTTCTTAAAAACTTAGCAGATATATAATTCAGATGAACATGATTGTGAAGAGGCTAATCACAAAGGTTGCTATAGTTACAAAGTTTTTAATCTCAGACAGCATTTGTTTTTCCTGGAGATACTGCTGTAGTTGTTCACTTAACACAGTTCCAATCCAACAGGTGACATTTGATACAGCACTGACACTACTCATTTTCTTCTTGGGTTTAAAACAGATTGTTAATTTTATGGCATTGTTAGACTCCAAATATGTGTCAGCAGTATTTACAAGTAGATTTCATATGTTCTAATAGCTGGCATAATTACAGCACCAGTATATAAAGAGATGTGTGTTACAGGTAAAGAAGAGAATGGTGTTTTTAAAAGGAAAATCATTTCAGACATAAATTATTATTGCTATATCCCCATTCCTATACAGATAAACAACATCAGCATGTTGATTTTATTTGAAATGACAAAGCTAGTGTTTATCATATTGCCCATTCTAGGAGCACTCTGACTGTTTCACATAATTCTGAAGGAATGTGCCAGGGCCTCAGAGAAGGACTATAATAAGGTAATTGAATAAGAACCTTTTTCTCCTGGACTCCTAATGGGAAGGAGGTTACCATTAAACACGTATTAAGTGTTTCTTGCTTGATGTTCTGCAACCATCTTTCTCCCAGGAGTTACATTGTTGTCTGTCTAAACAGCTGCTTCCATTAACCTTGCATGGCTTACGTATTTGTTTTCTTAAATCTGTTCCCTTTTTCTGTAAGCATTAGGTGGAGATGTGATACTCAAAACATATTACTTATTTCCATTCCACAAAGCAAAGGTAAATGTTGTGGAGGCTCCTCGGCCCAGTATTGCTCTGCAGTTAATGGGTTTATTTTTCCTTCCTTTTTAGAATTCTGCTTGGATAACTGATCAAGACAGGAAGCTCAAAAGCTCCATGGAAGACCCTCACAATTTGAATGAACAAGTAAGTGCAAATTTGATTCACTTCATGTTTGTTATAAACATGTACAGTACAATATGCTTCATGGGATCGTGGTAATAGACCATCCAATATAATGGGCTGAATTTAAACCTGACTCCATTTTGTGGTAGAAGAATATTATTCTAACTGCATTACCTTTAAGAAACAACAAAACATGTTTAGCATGCAGGCTGTATTGCATAAAATAGTGGTTTTGTCAATAATTTCATAATAATCACTTGATCAAGCAATTGTTCTAAATGTGAGCACATTTTACAATTCATTTGTCCAGTATTGTGTACATGCATTGTTTTTTTATGTAGGGACATTTCCCCATAGCAGTACCTGCGAGTTCAAGATCATTCTTTCAAGTAAGGTGCAGCTGCTTCCGATTTAGCTTGGCATGTGTTTCTGAGAACCCCTCGAGGCAAATGCCATTTGGTTTTAAGTGTCATTGGGAGGTTGTGTCCCCTTCCTATAAGAGGAAAGGTCATGTAGCTTTGGTCTCTATTTTTTTCTTATTGGACTTTTTTTTTCATTATCTTAATAAATGTTACTGTTACCTTACCTTTAAAGTCAATAAAACATGAATATCTCAATTTCAACAGCCCTGACATAAATAAGTGAAACCCTAGCCAAACACAAATCCAAATCCTAACTACATATTCCTCTCTAAGGCTGACAGTCCGGGAGTAATATAACGGAGGGTACTCTGTTCACATGACTCAATGGGAAAATTCTCAGAAGGTTGTTATGCCAAAAGCAGTTGTAATATTTAAAATTACTCCTGATTTAGTATTCCCAGTAGGTTATAGGTATTCATAAGGTTAAATGTGAAGATTTACCAAAAACTCTTAATATTTTTATGTTTTAAATAATGATCAAATCGAATCACAACGGATATATCATCTTAACTGTATAGCGTATATTTTATTATTTTTATGTATTTCCACATAATGGTTAACAAATGTAATTAGCGATGCTAGAACCCATAGGCCTATGTGCTTATGTTATTCAAGTAGCTTTCTTGTATGGCTATCTGTAATATCAAGCGCTGACATTTATCACTTACTGCTTTGAACATGGATGAACACAGACACTTCCGGCATTTGAGCATGATAATTCTTCAGGAAGAGGATAAATAGTAGACTTTTAAGTATGCAAATAGGTCATCATTATTAAGCTAACAACGCAACAAATCATCCTTTGGTTTGCCTAAAAAGTTGTGCTACTCACTATAAATATCTGTAAGAACCTGTGATCAACCCTCCATTTACAAACAGGCTAGCAAGTGAGATAAAGGTGTAGATCAAATCTAAAACTAAGGTGGATGCATGTTCTGAGAAGCTGCGAGAATTCTGCAGCTTTCCATTCAGCTCTTTCTTTTATGCAGCATCAAATCAAAAAGGATTTTAAAAAAAAAAAAAATAATATCTATATATATATATATATATATATATATATATATATATATATATATATATATATATATATATAACCTTATAGGCCATATAGGTACTGCAGGTTGTATTGATTTTTTTATTCTTAATTCATTCTATTATATTTTACATCATGTTTGTGTTGCTGACTCAGGTGTTAAATACAACAGTTTTTTTTTTTTTTTTTTAAGGTTTGTTTTGTTGTTTTCTTTTTTTCCTATATTTAAGTTTTGTGCAAAAAAAGAATAGAAAAAATAATAACTTTTTTTTGCTGCACTTCACTCAACAGTGGCTTAAGATGCAAATATAGCCTTGGAATGTACCAATATTGAATGAATAAATAAATAATCTATAAACTCTAAAGTATATCTATGAACACTAAATTATTATCTCAGCTGAACATATTTGTAGCTTTCCCTATGAGTCATACAGTGTGCTTCTTTATAGGGGTAGCTACAGTAAAATACTGTACCTAGAAACACTATAAATGAAAAACCATTTGAACACTTGAGAAATTATATTACAGTATATAAAACAGGAGTACTGTACAAGCATACCCTGTAATTAAAGGATTGCATTAATTTAAATTTTACTCTCCGTTATGTAAACAAGTATTTTATTGCAGATGTATCGCATG
Organism: Polyodon spathula; assembly: GCF_017654505.1. Classification (NCBI taxonomy): domain Eukaryota; kingdom Metazoa; phylum Chordata; class Actinopteri; order Acipenseriformes; family Polyodontidae; genus Polyodon; species Polyodon spathula. Next base: position 32,707,585 of record NC_054538.1, on the reverse strand, counting down.
TATAGGCAGTATACTTAATACACATTTCACGGGACTTGATGCCAGATTGCGCAGTCAGATTTACAAATCATGCCAGATTACATAATTGTCAGGTTTCAGATTGCAGAGGGTATCACACAATTTTGTTCAATAAGGATTTGGTCAAGACCCCAGAGGATGCCAGTATGTAGAGGGGCAGGATTAGATTAGGTTTTACTGTGTGTTTGGTTACTGTCTCTGTAAATAATAAACATGCAATAAAAATGAATGTATTTTCTTAAAAGCTGCAAAATCCCCTTTGTGTGATGCCTTTTTTGTGTTGAAAAAACTGGAGTTTTGTTTTCCTTTTTGTGAATTTTACTTCCTTTGTTGTTTTTCAGTGTTTCAGTATTAGTAATGTATGCCCTGCAAGCGCCAGTTCATGTTCAAGGATAGATGCTGTTGTAAGGGCGTGATGAACTTTGGGAGATTTTTTAATTTTCACTGAGGTGAATACCAGTAGCTACTTTGCCGTTACAGTACATGCTAAATAAGTGATACAAGGATAATCTCAACAGTATAGTTTGGACATACATGATGGACACAATAGAAATTTAACTTTAAAAATATAATTATGCAAAGAACTTTGCTTGGTACAAAGGAAAAGTGAGGAGGTCTGGGTAGTGGGTAATATGTTCAGTGCTACCCCGTGCCTTCAAAAGAGTCCATTATTAAAAGCATGCGTATTAATTAGGAACTTTACGGTATAAAACAGAAGAAGCTAGCAGAGCTTTTACACAGTAGCCATTTGGCCATAAAACTGATTGAAACAAGGATGTCATCAGTGGACCACTTAAAGAGTGTTTTAGGACCACCCTCAATTATCTCTAGTGTTTATCTATGAACCAGTGGCTTGATTGATTTATTATTTGATTTTTAATTTTTTTGCTTTTGTATTCTCAAGATTAACTTTGAACTGCTTTTTTTATATATATATATATATATATATATATATATATATATATATATATATATATATATATATATATATATATATACAGTACCAGTCAAAAGTTTGAGTACACCTGCTTGAAACCAGGTTTTTCATGATTATCTATGCTTTTAACTGTACAATCTTGTCTCTAAACACTTAATATTCCATTATGTGATATGTTTACTTATATAAGCTGATAACCATAAGTGAATTGCATTCAAAAATCTTATTTTTAAATGAAAATGTAAATCTTGTCAATTTCAATGAAATGATCACCCAAAGCAAGGGTATTTCAGTCTGAAGCCCAAGTCAGTTAAAAGACTGAAATGTGCATAACATGGTGTTAGAACAATGGCCTAAGTATACAAGTGTCTTTGTCAGCTGTTCTATGAGTTAACTAGCATGTTACCTAATTAACCTTTTGTCACAAATTATTGTTAACAGGTGAGGGTCCATGCTTACTATAAATATAGGTAGCGTAGCCACAAGTTTGTCATTCCTGAATGTAAGGGAGCAGAAAATGGCAAATTAGGCTCAGTTAAGCAAAGTCTGTAATTTCTTTAAGAAATAAAGGTCAATCTTTAATATAAATCGCAAGAACTTTGAAAGTGTCTGTAACTGCTGTGGCCAAGAACATCAAACGATTTGGAGAAACTGGCACTCATGAGGACCAAACAAGGTCAGGTAGGCCAAAGGTGACCTCAGAATCAGAAAAGTTCATTCGAGTCACAAGTCTGCGAAACCGGCGATTAACTGCCCCTGAAATACAAGCTCAGCTGAATGCTACTAGAAGTCCAGATGTCTGAACATCAACTGTTCAGATGAGATTGCGTGAAGCTCGCCTAATTGGAAGAATTGCTGCAAAGAAACCTTTGTTAGGACTGCAGAGTAAGAGGAAGAGACTTGCCTGGGCTAAAAAACACAGAAACTGAACATTTGAGGAGTGGAAGTCTGTCTTATGGAGCGATGAGTCAAAATTTGAAATATTTGGGTCCAACCACCGAGTATTTGAAAGATGCAGAGAGGGTGAGCGCATGAGTTCTGCATGTGTGGTTCCCACTGTCAAGCATAGAGGAGGCAGTGTCATGGTCTGGGGTTGCTTTGCTGGTGACAGAGTTGGTGATCTTTACCAAGTCCATGGCAAGCTCAACCAGCATGACTATCATAGCATACTTCAGAGGCATTCCATTCCATCAGGATTACGGCTAGTTGGGCAGTCCTTCATTCTTCAGCTAGATAATGACCCAAAACACACCTCAAAGTTGTGCAAGAACTATCTGGATAAGAAGGAAAATGAAGGACAACTCAATCTAATGACCTGGCCTGCCCAGTCTCCAGACCTCAATCCTATAGAACTTGTATGGGACGAACTGGACAGAAGAGTCAAAGCAAAGCTACCCACAAGTGCCCTACATCTCTGGGAAAAACTTTCGACTGTATATATATATATATATATATATATATATATATATATATATAGATATCTGTAGATTTATATAGGATATATATATATATATATATATATATATATATCTATCTATATATAATATATATATATATATATAACTAGTAACATTTTTACATTTTTCAAAAAAGGCTTTCTGAAAATAAGTCCATGTTGGGTTAAAACCTGAATTAAATCAAAGGCAGATCCATTTTTTTCTGCTGGTAGGACAAAAGTATGACAAAAGTACACTTTGCATACTGTATTACACGTGAAAGATTTCCGATAAAAAAATAAATCTGATCCTTAGTTTTGCGTGAAAATGTTCCAGTTTAAATACATCCCCCCATTATAAATGCATTTTAGTTTGTTTAAAGATCAGTCTGTATTGTTAGAGAAAAAATTGGCTGCTAACTCACAAGTTTAGAATTTCAAAGAGATTCACAAAGAACGGGTGTAATTTAATTCCAGAGACCTGTTTTATATAATGACAGAGATATTTAGAATGGTTCATGCCAACCTAGAAAGTAACAATGGTTTTAAGTAGGGCAAGAACTATTAAATGCAGTGTTTTTAATGCAGGCTAGGGAAATCCAATCCAGGTTACAAACTGTTGCTGGCTAGGTTAAATATTTAAATTCTGTTGTCTTACTGTGAGCTTGTCTCATGCTGTGGAGAGGGTGGGGGTTGCAAACCTTTAGATTGTTTGTTTGTTTTTTCTTTCATTCACAATATTTTTCTAAAAAGAACCATTTGTGTTAAAAGCGTTTAATAGACAGAGTTGCCTCAGTAGCTCATTAAGGCCACAAAGACCATCAGAACATAAATTATCTCAGGATATTGACATTTCTAATTCAAGATTACAAGACCAATTATTTAATTTTAAATAATGTCTTATGAAGTTGTAACAATGTATTCCCACAGTATCTGGTCACAGTCCTTTAGAATTGTAGGTGATGTTTTTTTTTTCTTTCAGATTTGCTAATGGCCTATTAAAGTTTTGAGAATTTAGCCCTTTGTGTTTTCTGCTTTACATTGCTCAACTGAGCCTTTCACAAATGACTGCTGAAGAAGATGGTATAGACCTTGTAAATTTTATTCAAAAATCAAAAGAAAATTGATTCTATATCAAACTGATGAAATAAATGTAAACCAAATACTTCTAGATAAGTAATAGATTAGTGTCTGACAATCAATGTATTAATTATATATTAATTCACACTGCCAAAATAGGTTGTCTTAATGTATCTTTAAGTGGTACTTAAGAATGTGTAGATTGCAAATGATGGGAAAAGCCTAATTTAGTTTATGGTCTTGGTGCAGGAGTACAGCAGTAAAAATGGCAATGCCCCGGGTGAGAGCAAAATAATTTTCCAATTGGCTTTTAAAACACTTAATGCAGAAGTTAATTGCCATTGATTGGTGCTCAATTGTAAACTGAGGGAATGACAGCTTTTCTTGTTTTGAAATCAACACGTCAGAGAATGGATTTATTGAATACCTGCCAATAAGTACTTCTTAAAAGTGATTCCGAGCACTAGTATGAGTAAGAGCATACCCCTAATTTCTGGCTTATTCATATTCATATTCAATTTCTGCTTATTCAGCATAGGATGACAGCTGTGGACTCGTCCATATTCCACCTCCCTCTGTTATGCCTTGCTTCAGTGCCTGGTTGATTGATTGGTAAAAATGCAAGGATTTTGCTGAAGGCCCGGTGACCCACCTATAACATGCACTTTGGTTCCTTAGCATTCAAAACTTGCTGTTCTCCCTTCATTATAGTAACACAGTTTTGTTAGGTTTGTCATTCTGTTATAAATATATCACTTGTAGCCCAACTGTGCAGTGTGAAGAAAATACTGTTTTGTTGCCCTCGGTACCTGTAAATGCAATGCAGCATTACCTAACATCTTTAGATGGTTAAACAAAGCTATATAGTGAGGAGGGTTGGGAATGTTCATATTTGCTTGCATTCTTTGTCTTTCTAGGATTCCTATGGTATTGAGAGGCCTCGCAGGATAAACGTAATATGATTTTGCTATTGTTCACAGCTTTTATTCAGAGAAGAGATTTTATTTGTTTTCAAAGAACCAGGATTATTGTAATTTGTATAATGTTGTATATGACACAGACATATCACCTTTCTATCCCATACATCTGCATTTCAAAACTCTTTACAAATATACATAGCACATTCTAAAGCTTTTTATTTTTTTTAGAGTGGGTTGGGCTGTGTACTCGCTGCGGGTAATACCCTAACATTGGAAAGTGTTACAAAGTGGCATAAAGATTCCTAGGTAGAGGGGGAAATGTGACAGAATTCTACTACCGGTTAAATCTGAATTTCTACTTGGAGTATAATGGTATATGTTCTGATTGGGTGGATTTATTTAACACTACGTGGTATTAAAAATATAATTTATAACTATTAAATGACTCAGGCCCAGATTTATAAAAGGATTGCACATTTTTTACGACTGTAAAAGGGGCGCTGAGTGTTCTGAATTCTTGGATGGGATTTATAAAACACACGCAATGGCATAAACACAGAATTAATACGTGATTTGTAGGGGTAATGTCTCTGTGTGCTTTAGCCCTTGATGCATATGTAATTCTATATATGCATATGTAATTCTGGGGCGTTTATGAGTGAAACTGCTAAAATTGGGAGAGGATTTTGCAAATGAGGCCTATTAAATATTCTGTCTAATTTATTAAAGCTGCCGGTAATTGCGGGTATTTGCGTGATTATTTTAAGAACTTAAAAGCAGGAGTTAATTTGCTGCAGTCAGACAGTAGGCTATATAAAAGGCAAGGTGATGTGCGAGACTTGTCTGCAGTAAGAAGGATACATTGTTTTCAAGGACAAAGAAACATTTAATAACATTTTGGAAAGAGCTCATTTTTTCCCTTCTCATCAAGTCAGTTTGTAAATTATGGTTTATAATACCAGTACCATATTGTTTTGCAAACTCCAAGTTTCAATGCATGTTTCATAGCTTACATGACAAAACAGAAAGTCTACAAACAGAGAATATAGAATCCATGTAAAAAAAAGGTTCTTAGACACACCTAAAAAGGTCTCCCCACTGCTTCTTAGAGTGTAGGCATTATTAAAAGAACGGTATTCCGAGGCGCACGAAAGAAAAAGTATCAGTTAGTTTGTAGCCAGAGCAAGTACAGTTTTTTTACCATATATATCATACAGATACGCTTTAAAATCATACATCAATCAATCATAGTAAGAAATATAGACAAACATAAGAAATGGGTGAGTTTTAAGTGCATAAGACTTTACGAAGATAGGATATAAGTAGTTAAACTGAAGACTGTTCGTATGCAGCTGTATTGTTGCTGAACATATTGCTGTACAACAATGGAAGGATTATCCACCCGTTTGACTGCTGTGGATGTAAGTAAGTAAAACATATTGTTTCTGAAGTTTGAAAAGTCTGTATGCCTGGAATTATTCTATACAAAATAAGAAGTTGAATTAGTACGCGAATTACAGCAACTGGGTGATGTTTCTTAATGTATAAGCAACCTACTACAAACTCTGAAGTGGTACATTTCTTTATTAAGAAGCCAACTCACATTCCATGTTTTATTAATTTGTCCTGGTGATGTACTTCGAGCTTGTAACACATCTTCATGTGTTACAAGTACTGCTTGAACCAAAATCTCCACTTCCATATTGGTAAATTTCAGTTTTCACTTCTGAGCATCCTCATCACCATGGCTAGTACCAGGTTGAGGTCTTTGTGTGCCATTCATTTTCTTTTGGAATGTGTAGCCTACACACGCAGGGTGAACCCAAACTCACTATTTATTTTGAGTGTGTAATTCTCCACTGCTAATTGCAGTGAGGGGTATTTAAACTGGTTGATTGCGGAATCACCTGCTTTACCTAATTAATCTTATGAAATAGGTCGTTATTTTGATGCTGAGTGGGGCCGTACTGAACACGCACGTTTCTTTTAGTATTTCTAGATTGTAAACGTAAACATTTTGGATCATTCTTTATTTTAAGAGGCACTTTATTAGTTTGCAACTATTTCACTAACACACTGACACATGTTCTGCATTTTCTGTTAATTATTAGTTAATGTACAGTATATTACATCATTTATAAACTAATAAAGATAACGTGTTGTAGTAAGGGAATTATTGACTTGATAATCCTGAAGTACTGATCTTACTTAACTGGCCAATGAATTTGTTTATTCCTTTTTAACTGTATACAACATATTGGTAAAGGGGAATTGTACTCAAAATAACAAGGCTCTCTAAATGCTCTGCATACATAACAAATATGTCTCGTTGCGCCGATTTTGTTAAAAAGTCAAGCGTTTGGCCGGTATTTCAATTTTGTGTCAGCTTTCTGGGTCAGCTGGAAATGCAGGCCGCCGCCATATTGGAACCTTTCTGGCGCCGTGTTTACGTCATGTCGTTGAGAGCCACCCACACCAGTGAATGCCGGCAGGGTGAATTATGTCGGAATGCAAAGTGTTCGGGTGCAAAAATAACAAAAGGAAAAACAAACAAAAAGCATTTTTGTGTGCCTAAGCCTTTAAACCAACAAAGGGCGGCCATAACAAAACAATGGCTACATAATATAGGAACGGGACATACGCTCAATAGAATACTATGTGTGACTATAGAGCGAGTCAACGACAGGATGTCACACAAAGCATGATGGAAGAGAGCTCAAATACATACAATGTTAATTTGTTTTAATGTTTACTCTGCGATATACAGCAATCTGAGGTTGTGATAATGTTCTTAAATGTTGGTGTTTTGTATTAGTCACTGATAAAACATAATATTAGCAGCCGCCACTCCCATTTAAATGTGCCATGCTACATTTAATTTTGTTCATGTGAATGATCTGAAGAGACAAACTGTTACAGAATTGGTTTAATAGAAGTTATCATATTTTATTTAAAAAAAATAAGCATTAATGTTTTTAAAACAAGTTAGTTGCATTATTATCAGTACATTGGAGTACTCACTGTGGTTGTGAAACAATTTATCTGAAATATTTTTTCAAAGTCAGTTACTGCTATGATGTGTGATGATGATGTAACCAAACAATTGTAAGAAATTGAGAACATTTTCTGGCTACAAACATCTCAAGTTAACTACTGAATTCTGTAAATTGTGAAATACATTGAGTCACCCTCATAAGTCCATGAAATATCTCACAAATGTTAAATTTTTATTTTTTTAATAGCTGACCATTCTGCAATAAATAATTTCTGCAAAACTAGCAACAATCAAACCTCAAGTTCAGTTCAAGTTTCCTTGTTTGTCTTTTTTTTCTAAGCATCCTACTGAATGTAGTCAAAATGAACATAATCTAGTTTGTTCAAACACAAACGGTAAAAGATACAGACGTGGAAATGTGGAGCTTTTCTTTGGCAGGAGAAACATTTTCTGTGAGTTCCTTAAAGGTGTTTCAGAGCTTAATATAAAACCCTTATAAATAGTTATTTTAGAAACAGATCTATAACTAGAAAACATTCCGTACTGTATGAATACAGAAGGAGTACACTCAGAACCTTAACGTATTCTATAAGGACCCTTTTCTTTTTGGAGGGTAAACAGAAATTGTTATCTGATATTGGTATTGTGCACATACAGTATAAACTTAGTGGGCCATATATAGCAAATATGTGCTCAGCCGCTGTCTCTAAGGCAAAAATGACTGTGTTTGCAAAGCGCTGCGATACGTGTGGCTGATTCTGGCGCACTAACTGTTTGCAAAAAGTGTTTTGCGATTGCCTTAGGGGTTTGCGAATATTGCTAAATAGGGTCCATTGAGTAATACTTACATATGCAAAGGCATACAGTACAGACACATCTACATAATGTGAGGAATAATAAATAATGTATTTAAACTGAAAATCAAATATTCTGGTATACTATACATTGCACAGTTGTAAGCCATTGTATATCAGTAGGCACTACCAGTAGAAAAAAAAAAAAAACACTATTCTGTTACAAAGATCAACAGTTACAATGTGGATGCAAAGACACTCTTATCACTAGTTATCGTCAGTTGCTTTACTGTTACCCAAGTGAACACCAGTGTTACGTCCATTATGTCATAAAACACAACAAACACCACTGGAAGCTATGAGTGTTCCTGTCAGAGTCATCAGGGTGGAGAAATCACCCTGTTTACAAGTGCTGATGCTGTTTTCCAATCACGCTGTTCTAAACAGTGAAAAATCTGCTACTCACCTACAAGTAAGCATTTTGTTGGATGAACTTAAATGATTGCCACGAAGAAAAGGATAGATGGTTTATAAAACAATAATGAAGGAAAGCCTCCTTTTGACAAGCTAAAGACACAATAGCAGCTCTTTCCCCTTGAAACACTGCTTGTGCTAAATTAGAACATTTAAAAGCAACTGTTAGAAAACCATGAACAGCCTTTGTTAATGTTTTTCTTATGGTAGCTAGCTTCTTATTTACACTGTATGGAAACATTTTTGCAACAGAATTGCTTTTAACTTAGTTCATGCAAAAGAAATCTTTTTTACTAAAACCTATATTGCTAGTTTTTTTAAGTAACTTATGTGCCACCCACTTCTTTTTTATTACAATTTCCTTCATTGTCACTTCACTTTCTTTATTGATGAGTTTAATTTCCTTCCCTGTCAATCCACATCACTTGGCTTTTCCCCACTTTCTGTAATGTTTCTTTTTAGAAGCCCATGTGTGTCTAGAAACTTGTGTGTATCATATGTCTACCCTGAATCAGCACAATGGCTTTCTTTATTTTTAGCAAGTCCATTTATGTGTGTGTGTGTGTGTGCGCGCGCGTGCATGTGCATGAGTTTGTGTGTGTGTGTATGCATGTGTGTGAGTTTGTGTGTGTGTGCGTGTGAGTGTCTTGCAGTGATAATAGGGACAGAGAGCAAGGTGATAACTTAGTGTGAAGGCTGGGAAGTCCCGTCTTCACTAAAGAGGATTCTCCAAGTTTAAAAATAACCAAGACACACAGTTAATTTTAACTTTAATTCAAGTTCACAATATATTTCTTTTAACTAAAGAAATACAATATTAGTACAAATAGGACATGAATCATTTAAACATAGAAGTATGTGGTGCTAATAACACACCTGAAACTCCTAGTTGGGGTATAAAGGAAATTAAGGACACAGAACTGAAAGCACTGTTAACAAATTGGTCATGTACAAGGAAATATCAGGGACAGAACAAAACAGTTAATTTCCTGAGGAATGTCCACTGGCCCTATTTAGCAAATATGCGTGCAGCCGCTTTTGCTAGGATAAAATGACAGCATTAGCAAACCGCCGCGAAAACGTGATTTAGAAGTCGGGTCTCGTGTGGGATAATGCACATCAAGTAATGAATCATGCGCCCAGCCAATCAAAGCACAGTGGGGGCAGTAAGGTTTTTACCAATAAGGATTCAACTTTCCCTTTAAAAGCACCTGTACGTCTGCGATAGCGAACAGAGGGCATTTTGAAACCCAAACAAAGAAAGGAGAGAAAAGCACCAAGAAATTAAAAATGTCCAGCAGCCCAAGTGAGGAGGGTGACCAAGCCCCCCTCAAGCAAGGCTGCGTATTAGCAGCCTGGAGGTGGAGAGCGAATACTTACGAAATAAAAAAAAAGTAATATATAAAGCTTTGTCTGACATGCATGGCACTTGCAGCCTCCACCGCTGGGGCTTCAAATTCAGCCTCTGCTTCCCTCAAACTCTGTAATCTTTCCTCTAAGGTTAACATCCAATGATATTGCAAACCTTCTGAGGAGTGTACTGTAGTGTTCCCCAAAAGACTTCCAAACATCGGAATCACATTTTGAGGATTCCAAATGTTCGCTCAATTACAGTATGAGCACATTTAAAGGTACGGTTATACTTCTGTTCGGCAGGGGTCGTGGGGATGAGCATCAGTGTCAGTAGCCACCGCTTCAGTGGATACCTGTTGTCCCCTATCAACCAGCCTCTCAGACTGTCATCCCACTGAAACACAGCTGCCACCTGCAAATTTGCGAGGATAAACGAGTCATGAGTGGAGCCAGGATAGTTTGCATACACATCTGTGATGTAGTTGTTGGCATCACACACTTCTTACACGTTGAGAGAATAGGTCCCCTTACAATTTATGTAGAGGTGCCTATTCTGTGTTGGTGCGTGTAGCTGCACATGTGTGCAGTCGATGGCTCCCAGGACACCAGGTAACCCATACCTCCCAAGAAAACCCTGCTTTGTATTTTGTTGCAACTCGTGAGAAACAGGGAAATGGATGAACTCTCCTGCCACTTTACTAAAGTTGCAGGTACATTTCGTTCTGCACCTGATACAGCCAGCTGGCTCATGTTTGGAATATACTGTAAAGCCATAAATATTTGCAAGCCTTTTATTATGTGTTTTTTTGGCACAAAATCAAATTCCACTAACAGTACATATTAATATATTGCAACAGATAGCTAACATTTCTGGAGCAAAATAGGTTTTATGGGTGTGACTTGCCAAATATTTTGGTTGCAAATATTTATGTCTTTACAATAACTCACAGTCCATTGGAATGAGCCTGTGGCATAAAATGTTAGTGCAGCACATACCCATATGCTATAGGCAAACAGTGTGCCCTCTGCATGTCTCCTTCCAGATCAGCCTGAAGCAGTTGGCAGATGTCAGTGATTGTTTTTGTGTTGAGTCAAAATTGCTGCATACATTGTGTGTCAGACAGGCTCAGAAAAGACAGGTGACTTCTAAATATTTGGGGACATCGCCTCCTCTCTCTTTGTCTGGCCACGTAGAAATCCAGTGCGCACTCCACATTTCTCTTTTATCTCTTCATCTTTTCTTTGCCTGCTTCCCTGGCAGTTTCACCGGTATTTATAGTCGATCATGTAGTTTGCGCTCAGTTTAGACCTGGTTTTCACATGTCAATTGAAATGCAAACGATAACACTATTGATGGTTTGCTAAATCGCTACATCTGTATGTAAATGAGGACAGTGCCCTGAAGTTCAGCCCATGTTGACTTGCCGGATGGGCACTAAAACTCTAACTGTCCGCAAAAGTGTTTTGCGATTGCCTTAGGGGTTTGCGAACTTTGCTTCAGGGACCCATAAGTCAAAAAGAGAACAGTTTTCTTGATGGAATCTGTTTTAACTATATTAATATTGTTGTTTTTTTCACTCTGGAGTAATTTATTAAAATTGCTAAATACAATCAAAATACTATGGAAAAAATCTGGGGCCAGATTATATTGATGGTGCTAGTATATGTATTTGGATTTTAATGTCTTGGTTAGCAGCCCTTGAAAGACTAACATTGCAGTGAAAATTGCTGATTTGTCTCGAAACTAAACTAAGTTATTCCTCTCTTTGCATAAAAGAGAGCAATCCTTTCATTTCCCCATCAAATCACATAGTTTTTTTGGAAGTGGGACAGATTTCACGAAGCTAGTGCTGCCAAATACACCAGTCCCTCCTGGGTAATGCAAACAGGGCTGGCAGTGGAGCCAAGCAAGGCTCTCTTTTGAAGTTTTCTGTGTTTTGACTGAACCAGGGAAGGTGGATGGAGTGAAAAGGGGAGGGGGTCGGGGGGTATTCAGTGACCTCTGGGACATGTGCAATGTTTAATGTAAGGCAAAAAAATATCTTAGGTTTTCCTTTGGAGCAGGAATGTGCCCAGAGCGCCACACTTAGGGGCCGATGTAAGGATACGTGCAAAGTGATTTGCAGCTGCAAAACACAGATATTGCTGCCAAAAAACATGTTTAGCTGGCGTAAAGCAGGACTTTAGTGGTCATTAAAAATGCAGAGTATGTAAAGAATGTTTTTTTTTTTTTTTTTTTTTTTTCCATTTTGGCATCATTAATCCATTTACATGGTATTGAAATGTATTCAAATGAAGAAAAGAGCATGAAATTGGCCAGAGATCTGGAATACTAAGTGGGCACAAACATTATAATGAGATGTAAGGATTTAGTTTTGCACTTGGGCAATTGCTGAACCTCCAAAAAACTTTGCACCTCCTTTTACAAAGTGCAGACCACTGTAGAAGCGAGTAATTAAGAGCTTACCCATTCTTGCCTAAACGCCTGTAAAATAAATGCCGATAATTGACTGTAAAGAACATTATAAAATTAGGGTTGGATAGGGTTTCACACCGCAGTGATTCTTCATGAACACAACGCGGTAACACTAACAGTATTAGCATTTTGAATGCTTCATGTGCCGCCACAGAAATGGGCGCCAATCTCTACTGTAAGATGGAGGGCCCGCCTGACCCTACCCCCTCCCCCCCCCTACGGGGATGGGGGGGGGACGAGAACATGTGGCAATTTAGGAAAATAAGGCGTGATGTCAAGACAAATTCTTCTAAACACAGATGGCGAGTATTGAAACGGTAGCAATAAGAAATGTTCTTAATGTACCTAATGTCAACCCGTGTAATTTCACCCCTTACATCCCCCTCCCCCATACACGCTTGTTTGTTGCCTAAACGACAACTGTATATTATTAATTTCGTTTATAATTCCTTTGCACAGAAAAAGCACAGTACTGTACTCCCTTAATTGACTCCTCGCAGTGTAACCTGGGTTAATGTGTGAAACCGGTCGGCTTGAAAACACTGTTATATTGCTAAAAAGCGTTATAATACTTTTAGGTGGCGCAGACTGTTTTAGATTTAGCAGCAAAATGGTGCGTAAATACCCTTTGCTACCTAAGAATTAATTACTTCTACAGCAGCAGGTTTCTAAGAAGTAGTCAATATAGCCGACCCTGTATTAAAATAAATACATTTACACATTTCTTTATTAAACAATTTATCACCACTATCTAGGTTTCTTCTGTGTTGTAGCTAGCTAGAGTTGGAAACACATTGTGTATCAGGTTAATAGTCTCAAATTACTAGTCTCAGCGATTACCTTCGCAAAACGATAACCTACATTTCATCAAAACATTTTTCTATCTCTGTTTTGTTTTCACTTTGCGTTTTTCACCTGTCCCTTTAATTAAACATACTCAAATCAAAACATTTTCGGTAAATAACCAAAATAATTTGTGTGTAAGATTAGCCCTTGTATTTTATATATACAAAAATCCGATCTCACTAACTTCCATCAGTTTTTTGTTGCTACCACCAAGTTGTTGCACTCTATTGTTATGTTTGTTTGTTTGTTTTGCAGGTAGCTTCCTGAAACAAAATCTAATTTCCATTTCTAAATAAAAATCTTCATCAGGGTCACAGGCTCGGACTTGTTCATTGTGTAAAATAACGAGGGGTGGAGAATCTGGTGCGTTACATACCAACAAACAAGTTAACTATTCCGAAATTTTTTTTTAAGGGGTCGTAAAAGTGTGTGTGCGTGGGGGTGGGGGGGGGGACAAATACATGTACTGTGTAAGAGTGGGTGGGACTTGATCCCCTAGGCGCAGATCCTGGGGGGGGCGAATAGGGGATCAAGTCTCACCCACTCTTTGTGGCTGCAGACTCGCTTACTTTAAGAAGAGAATATGTTAAACGAATCACATTATTTGAGCTTGAACTACATTCAGGACTGTTGTGTGTACTTGTTCATTTACACTGCTGATATTTGTAGGCTTCAGACTCAGCTGAAAAAGCAAAACAAAAAAAAAAGCCACAGTGTGACACTCTTCCGTAGAACCCCAGGAGTATACATGTAAGTAAGCCAAAACTAAAAGAGTCATTTTGATATAGAGGACAATGTTCTGGCTCAACAAAAATTCCTGCAACAGGCTGGCAAAACTAAGAGTGTAGTCAGTAACGTCGGATGGTGTCTTTTCTATTGCAAAGTATTGTTTAATGTCCTCGACGGAAATATTTCTTTATTAATTATTTATCTGAATTTCAGTATTTAATTTACATTTAATAAAAGTGTATCTTAAGGAAACAGTTTAAAAAATGCACCAAAACATTCAAAATTGTTTTTATAAGACAAAATCAGAAACTTTAATTTATTTGACAAAATGTAATGCATTATTTAATATACGTTTTTAGCGATGGACTGTCTCACTTGTGGCATCCTGAACAGTCGATTTCACTGCATCTAATACTGCTCTCTGTACTCTTAACTCACCTCACCTTTGGGCTGTAAGTGCGCCGCTATTGCGACCCACATTATCATGATTGCTGCTCATTATTTGTTGTTGTTAAGTAATTTGCATTGCTGTTCAGCTTACAGAGGCTGCAGTGCAAAGTAAGTGCCTGGCTGCCAGGCAATCTGGACAGCTGTACCCCCACTACTACCACTAGTTAATAAAAATTGCTTTGAGTTTGTTTCAAGGACTCGGACTCAGACTCTATACTTGAAGTCAAGGACTCGTGACTTGGACCCGAATGATAGTGACTCGGACTCAGACCCGGACTCTGATGACTCAGACCCGGACTCTGATGACTCAGACTTGGACTCAGACGGGACACAGACGCGGACTCGAGGTTTGAGGACTCGACTACAAGTCTGTAAAATATTCAAAGCCTTCAGTTTTTGTTTATTCTGTTTTTGTATATCGCTTGTTTTTATCACTTAATTCTTGAATTGTTCATGCGGTATTAATCCAGCAATAATACATTCTAAAACAAAATAAAGGGTGTGTTGTTTTTTTTGTCCTCTTCCCCCATGTAGAGGTAAATCTGATAATACCCACTACGCAAGTCCACCACTGAGAACCACTTGTTTCCTGTCAGACTGTCCAAGGCGTTGTGTGTGCAGGGAAATGTGCACTGGTCTGGAATGGTCTGTTTTTTAGGGGTCCAGTAGTCAACACACACCCTGACTGAACCGTTCTTCCGGGCCACTACTATAGGGGATGCTTAAGGACTTTAGGACTATGTGATGATCCCAGCAGACAGCAGCTCCTGCAGATGTCTCCGGACATCCTCGATGTCCACTGGTGCCAGCCGTTTGGACCTCTCTCAAAATGGAAGAGGTTCACTCAAGCGATTATAATGCTCCACTACCTTAGCGAAACCCACATCCTATTAATGTAATGGGAAAACATGAGCTCATTCGACTGTCTGGCATCTCAAACAGTTCTTCCGCTCTTCAGGGATGGGTGGGTCTCCAAAGTTGAACAACTTTGGGTCTATTGCTGGTATATCCCCTTCTGGCTTCTTGGCAGGGGAAACAGTGTCAGTCTTAAAATCATGAGCCAGCACTGTCCCAGCTGGCGGTGACTTCTCTAACGGATTCATTCTCCACGAACAATTTGCATTTGGCAGAGGCAGTTGATGCATGTAGAACACCTCTGGACAAATCACCCATCTGGCAAGGAAACTTTAGATGGGGTCTCTACCATTACAGAATGATTTCCTAGATGTTCAGGAATATCTACCTCACAGGTGATGGCACATTTATTACCAGGAAAAAATGTCATGGCTTCCCAGTCGCCCTACAGTACCCCACCCAGGGACTCCTCCCATACATCTCTCTCCCTTTTTCTCTAGTTCATGTATGCAGCTAAACACATGTGGTGAAGTGAAGTGACAAAACAACCACATATTGGGGTCCTGCAACTTCTTCACACCCCTATGCTAGGTGTCCAAACATACTCACATTTGTTCCAGTAATGACAGGGATGTTGTCATGCTAGATTCCGGACATATTAATACCATCACATATCTTTATCTATCCTTGGGGAATTCCAGGTCCACAATCACATATCCTCTGTAGGGGTAATTGGTGTCATTAAGTCCCTAAAGGGTGAGTCCTTCTACATGATGGATGGGTAAGTTCCATAGGTTGTGATTCTACCAATCTTCAAAAATGATAGTGACCTGGGAGCCACTGTCCAGTAATGCTTTGGATTTGTATTCATCGATCTTCACTATGACCACAGAGGCCCAATTAGTCCCTTGGGGATCCGCTGGTCAGTGGAAATGTTAGACGTGGTTTTCAGGAGGGAACATGTCTTGCTAAAGGCTCCCGCATGTTCCTTCACTGGGCCCCTTGATCGGTTTTTCTGCATCTGTCTAGACTGGATAAACTTCTGGACCACTTTCTATAGATTCTCTGGTTCACAGCAACTGGCTGAAATGTGACCATCCTCACCACAGCGGTAACAGAAGTAGGATTCTGTGTCCTTGGTAGAACTCCTCGTAGTTCCAGGCTTACCTCTGGTGGAACAGGCTTCTGTGGCTGGAGCTGACCTTCCTTTGATGACACCGGGACCAATTCATTTAGAAATGGGAGAAAGGTGGGGGGATGGTCCCTTCTTCCTCTTAATTTCAAATGTAGAATCATCATCATCTCTGCACTGGGAGCACCGCGTATGAGGTGATTCAGCCACACACAATCTACTCTGCGGGGCTCAACGCCTTCTTTCCGCTGTACTCATTTCAATAACTTCTCCATTCTTCAAAAGAATGGTTTCTGTGAAAGTTTCTCTCCTTCATGTTGACGAGTAGTTCTGAACCTATATGTATTTATTTATTTTATTTATTTCATTTGTATATATTCATCTGTTTATTTAAATTATTTATGTATTTATTTTGATATTTATTTATCAATATCACAAATTATCAAACACATTATAATAACCAAGTAATTCAGCAATATTAGTGTTTGTGAGTCAGTGAATCAAACAAACAAATCTGTTGAATTGATTCACTAAACTGAATGAATCAAACTAATCGAGTCAGTAAAAAGAATCAAACTGCACATCTCTAGTTTTCAGGCCAGAAAAATACCGCACCTATCAGTGGTTAAAGCCTGGTTCCAATATGCACTAATAAATGATCACTTTAATGCGTGCACTAAAATTTATGTCCTTTAGTAAATACAGCTTACCTCATTATTCTGAGCTGGATGCTCATTAAATACATTATCATGCTTTACCATACAAATCATTCATTCTAATTACCATAGTATGGCACAATAAAATTAGTGTGCAGCACAATATGCCCACTATTTTGCACGATAATTAAAATTGCAATAGTAAATATGGAAATCATTAACATGAACAGTAATTGCAATTATCGCGCACCATAAAGTTTGGCACCCTTTCTTAAAGTAGGCCCTAAATACCCCTCTAGGAACGTCAGTCCCTCCCCTATCCAATGATATGTGTTTCAAGCCTGTACTTCAAAGTATGGTGGCATTGTAAGTCATCAAAACAAAGTGTGTAGGGTCTCCCTTTACTGGTTCATCCAGTAAAGGTACTCTGCTTGCAGTGCGGGATGCACCCCATAGCCTGGAGATCGCAGATTCGAATCCAGGCTATGTCATTGCTGACCATGACTGGGGGTTCCTAGGGGGTGGGTAGGGAGGGCTTAGGTCGGCAGGGCAAGCCACGGTTCACCGCGCACCAGCGACCCCTGTGGCTGATAGGGCACCTGCAGGTCTGCAGTGAAGCCATTCAGATCTGTGTTGTCCTCCGTCACTATAGGTCTGGTGGCTTCGCTGTGGATACGCAGTGCGAAAAATGACGGATTGACAGGAACACGTTTTGGAGGACATGTGTTTCAACCTCTGTTCCCTGAGTTGCCAGGGAGGTTGCAGTGGTGAACTAGGATAAGAATAAGAATTGGACATTCCAAATTGGGGAGAAAACCGGTGTAAGAAACATTGACGTCGACTAAATTTTAAAAATAAATAAATAAAAAAATAAAACCCGGAAGTGCATAGAAGCCCATTTCAGTATGATCATGGTAACACAATCAGGGTCCTTAAAGGGTTGAAGATTTGCTTGTATTTTTGGGGTATCATTATTGATTCATGTTTTCTGTCTCTTGGTCAAGGGGCCTTTCTAATAATTTATTTTACCATTGTTTAAATTGTACTACAGTATACATTTTCATTGTTTGATCATATTGCATGAGCTGAAGCCTCTTAATCTTGTTCTAAGCAGTGGGTCTACCCTGTCATTTCTTTTATCTCTATAGCATCCATATGCCAATCAGAGTCTCTATTATTGTCTGTCTAGTTGCCTGTCTGTAGCTAATCATATAAATCAGTTAGATATAAACATCCAGGGAAATGAAAACTAGACAGTTAAAAGTTACTGTATGATAAGACAGTGGATCTAATTTCCTACCACATGCCTATAGCAAGCAGGACATATCCAGGCTTTTATTAATAACCTGAACCACCAACATGAGGAGTGTGAGTGTCTGCTTTACAACAACAACAAAAATTGTACTGAAATTTAAAAAATGGGCTCAGGTAGACTTTTCATTGGGTAACAAAGAATCACTCTAATAATGTCTTAATCTGCAGTTAAAGCATAGGGTTACTCAACAAATAAGGAGGGGGAGGGGCTGTTGCTTTGTCAGGAGTCATTTTAGCAAACAAATAGACTTTGAGATAATAGGCGCATTTACACTACCATTTCTGATCCAGATTAAATGTATCGACACATTTGATCATGATCAGTGGTGTTGTGTTTACACAGCCATTTGAGAAGGGTCAACTTTCACGCAGCCTGAGGGCTTCGCATGCGTACTTGGAGCGTAAGTCCGAGCTTCACGTTATTTTACTTCTGAAGAACTGTGGCAAAGTGGTTTGCAGTGTGCAGGTGTAGAGGCGATGCAGTGCTCAAGACAATGACAAACAACAAAGTACTGGTGAAATGGTGGTTTATTATGGTTGATGACAACAGTAAAGAAATGGAGGGCTGGCAATATACAGTGATGTGTATTGCACGGTTCAATAAACAACGGGTTGCAATCAAGAAAATAATAGACACAATTAAAACATACACAAAACACAGACACGGTCCAAAGTGAGTGCTGTAGTGCTCGTGGTGAAATACAGTTTTAACCCGTGAACAATGGTGCAGTGTTGTCTGGGTTTGTGCTGGCCTTAAACGACAGCTCCAGATCGTGTTAACTATCTAATAAATAACAAGCAGGACAATTAGACGATACAAACAATCAAAACACTAACGGTTATTTTATACTCGTCCTTCAGCGGTTCCTTTAACCATAAACAAAGGAACAGATCACCTAGCCACATTCCCTCTTGTACCATCAGTCATGCCCCATTGCTTAGCGAGTGCAGCCATTTCTCCTCCAATCCACGGTTGCCAGATTGCTTTCCCTCTGGGGGATGACTTAATGTACCACAGCTGTGCCCCTTTTCTAGATGGCCAACTTCCACCTAACCCTGGGAATGAATTGTCAGGCCATCCAGTCCAGGGCACTCATTCCCATTTTACACTCGTTCCAATTTTACAATGCCCTTGCAGGCCGGGGGAGAGATTTATCACCAACAATCATTCTGTCTCTGTCACAAGAACGCAACAAAAATTTTGTCATTTGATAAAAATAAAAAAGAAATTTATTTATGTGTAAACAAAAATGAACAAGCTATTTACTGTTACCTTTAACAATATTTTATTTTTAAGAAAAAAAAACAACACAGGCGATGTATCCTCTTGCCTGCTCCATTGTGCTGGAGGGAATTTTTCAGTCTGGCGCCCGCCTTCTCAACAAAGGATGTCACTGTGGCGCAGTGCATGCCGGAACAAGCCGGTCGAGGGTTTACACTGACAGGATCAAATGTACCGATGCATTTGATCCAGATAAGAAATGGCAGTGTAAATGTGCGTAATGTTTCTTGCTGTAAATTGAAAACTTGATTTTATTGGTTCATTTTGTGATGTCTTTGTATTCGCTAACTTACATGAGTGTTACTACCAGCATTTTAATTGCAACAGGATGTGTCAAGAGGAAGAGGCTGCTTACAATGGAACTCAAATGGGATGTAGTTTCCTACTGTGACAGCCTCATTTGACACAGACTAGAGACATTTCTGCAGGTTTCTATACCAGTCTTCTAGTTACAGGCAGGTAATGGTGATTAAAGGCTGGAGCCAGGTGAACCCCATCCTGGCGCCCTCCCGTGGCATTCTGGGGGTTGTAGTCCTGCAGCTCCCACATTGGACTACACTTCCTTCCCCCAGTCTGTCACTATATATATATATATATATATATATATATATATATATATATATATATATATATATATATATATATATATATATATATATATCTGTTTCTGCAATTAAAAAGTTAAAAACACTTTGTGTCAACACAGTTAAGCTGGAAAAGAAGGGCTTTCAGAAAATGAATGCAATAAACACATGCAGATCCATTTCAGTTATGATTCATCATCAATGATGTGCTAATCAAATAGAGATTTAAAAAAAAAAAACATGTGCTCTGTTTATTGCATTAATATGCATTTTCCAGAAGATACCTTTTCCCACCTAAAAGTTAATTTAATTCGGTCCTAAGTATAATTTAGCTCCAGGATCTTGAAAATATAATTACCGGTAGTGGATTTGATTTTGTAAAACTAATGAGAAAAACTTGAAGAAAAAAAAAAAATCACAAAATTGCTGTATCTTTTACATGGGATGTGAAAAGATATTAAATATTGCTGCTGTTATATCTTTCATAATTTATATACAGATAACACGGTTAATTTTTTAACATTTTTTTAGGAATACATTGTGAACATATTTACTCAATGGCAAGTATGTTTGAAATAAATTTCATTAAAATCTATTTAATGTGTTTGTGAGCTCTCCAGAGGCTTACACTGGTTTTTTTTGTACGATATTCAATTATGATGCAGTTGAGTTTCACACAGCCAGACTAGCTGTTTACCATAACCAGGTTATTACCTCACTGTTGCATTTGATGGAGAGAGTCAGTAAGTTTTAATTTTAAAAGGCCTCACTGTATTTTAGGAAATGGTTCTCTGTATTTCTTTAACCACCCATCGCTTACTTGGCAACAGGAAACAGTATTGAGCTAATGTGATGGTTAGTAATGGGGGTTCATGCAAGCAGCCTGTGATTGATAGAATAGTGAAATAAAGCTGACAGTTTCTGTGACATGTACAATACAAGTACCCCTGTGTTGATGAGGGCTGATCCTGAGAAACATTATGGAGTTAATCAGGGAACACAAATCATCTCATTTATTCCAAGGGGTTAGATGCCTGGTAGCGCAGTGATGGCTTCAATTTGCACATTTTCCTTTTGGGTGAAACATAAGCCCTTTCTTGGAACATACTGTGTATTACCTTAGTACTATCTTCTGGTGAAATAGAAATGTTACAAATGTTATGAAGCTGGCTAAAAGATACAGTGGGCCATATGTATTAAAAGAATGTGTACACTAGTTTAAGGATCTGGCAGTACCAAGTGTCTGAGAAGCCTGTGAAAAGTTTTGGGACATTTCATATTGGAGAAGTGAAACAACAAGCAGTGCAAGGGTTGAAGAGCACAGACAGCAGCGCTTTACCGGGCACGCCAAGACTTCTGTGGCCACTCACTGTGTATGAGGTTTCATTGACAACAGTAGAGAAGCTGGAAGCATTAATCAGTTCATACGTTAGTAAATGGTTAGGAATTCCACGCTGTCTCAAGAATGGGCCTGTATGGTAAAGGGATACTGCACTTGCCAGTCTCAGCTCTAACCAAGAAGTTTAAGTGTGTTAAGGTTCGATTGGAAATGACACTGGTAGAGACACCCGACAAATGTCTGAGGGAGGCAACACCTGTGTTGAAAACTGGAAGAAAGTGGGCGGCAAAAGAAGCTGTGGAAGATGCAAAGGCTACCCTTGATATCATTGATATCATGGTGCAAGTACAGCATGGCATGGAAGAGGAGGCCTTGGTCTCAGTTCAGCTCCTCCTACATGGCACAAAGCAGCCCCAGGTCAATGGAGGAAGCTGGTAGTCAACGAGGTGCAAAAGCAGGAGGATGAGGATGAGGTGCGTAAAGGAGGTTTCCCAGGCCATGCAGGAAAAATGGATGAGATGGGAGTGTGGAGCAACACAAGATCAGCTGGCGAGATCTATGGACAATAGAACAAAGCAGGATCAGTTTCTGCCATCACCACAGAACCTTAATCTATGGGTAGGAGAGGATCAGTTGTGTCCTTTGTGTTCACCGGCAACTACATTAAGACACATTTTGACAGGATGTAAGGGGGGTCTTAGCCAAGGATGGTTTACTTGGCGGCATGAGCAGGTGCTGCGATGTTTGGCCTTAGCATTGGGAGATAAGCATACCATGACCAACAGGTTGCCACAAATGCCAGCAATATATGACACACAAAGAACAACATTCCTCCATCCAGGGGAGCAACCACCAAGAAAAGGACAACTGGAAGCTGCTAGAGACTGGAAAATGCTGGCAGATGTTGGACAACAGCTTATTTTCCCACCTGAGATTGCCACCACTAACCTTCGACCTAATATTGCCTTGCTGCCTGGATCAGCACGCTTTGTTCACCTGGTAGAGTTAACAGTGTCATGGGAGGATGTTGTGGATGATGCGTATGAAAGGGAGAAACTTCTGTATGAACTAGCTGCTGATCCAGAACAGCGAGGATGGAGAGTCCAGGTTTACCCAGTGAAGGTGGGTTGTCGAGGATTTGTGGCACACTCCACAACCCGGTTTCTCAGAGACATCGTAGTCAGAGGTCAAAAGTTGCGACGCATAGTGAAGAACTTATCTGAAGCAGCAGAGAGGAGCAGCAACTGGCTTTGGTTGAGACGAAAAGATTCTGGTTGGGGACCTCAAGCAAGGTATAAAGAAAGCAATGTTGATGTAAAGGAAGGTAAGTAAGCTGGGCTTAGCTGAGTGGGGGAAGAAGGGGTGTGATGCTGGGATGCCAGAATCACTGTAAAGCCCTCTTAAGGTGTTGTGAGCTAGTCGATGAAACACCACAGATGAAAGGTGCCCACTTAAAGACCCAGAGAAGTATTCTACTCAGCTTAGTCCAGACGGTTGTCATGCTGATGCTCTAAGGAGGCCTCACTGTGGTTGATCCCTGGAGCCAGCATTGCAGCTGTTGTGTGTGCTGATGCGCCAGGGAGGCAAAATAGGCTGATTCTTGGAGCCAGTATTACACTTTAGTTATCAGCACCAGGCTGAAGGATATCTACATCATCAGATGTAAGGAAATGCAGATGGATCACATTAGTTTACAGTAAAAGAAGCTATGTCTTAGTTGGTGCTTATCTTGGCGAGTCCAATGTCAGCATGAAGTTTGAACACCTACTCTTATGTAATGGAAATCATAAATGTGTTATAAAGTGTTTTACATAATATTTTACATATATAAATAACAACAGGCTATATAAATAAAGCAAGAACATGGAAGTATCAATGAGTAACAGTTATTCCTTGGTAATAATCATTAAAACCTTCTAATAAATGTACACATTTATAGTTGTTTTATAAATGGACCCCTAAACTAGTGTGACTGGATAGAAAAATTCTGAATTTCCCATCTAATAAAATACCTCTTTCTCTTGTTTCATATACATTTTAACCTACTTTTTCCCCAAAAAACATAACTGATTAATACATATCTGTAACTAAGAGAATTTGAGCCTCAAATATAAATCTGACAAATGCTTATATTTGTATTAATTGAGCCTCATATTTATGGAAATGTAAGGGAAAAAAGTACAAGATGTAGATATACCGTAGTAAGCTATATCAGGATGTGCTGTTGTGGAATATCCATTACAGAACGTGCACAAAATCTCAAGTTTCAATTCCAGTGGCACTTCGCTTTCATTCTGATTCACCTCAGGGTGCAGTGGGCGTACCAAGCGTCTGCTTATTGAGTCCTGTTGTTCAGAGAAACGATCTTCCTCCAAGGAAACTGTTTCACCAAAGCGGAAAACCTCACCTTATGGAGAGCGCTTGCTAATGAACCAGTCCCCCGAAACAGCACAGGAGTCTCAAATAGATTCTGCAGACTAGTTCTTATTCCTTCTCATGGTATATAAACTGGATCCTCAGAGGGACAGTGGAGAGGTCAATAAGGAAGATTATTTATTTGTCAATTTAAATATTTACACTGGCAGAATCCTTTGAGGTATAAATGTGGTTTTCAGAGTCAGCCTGTCAAAGTAGCAGGGTTTTGGTTGGAGTGTACAGTTAGATTCCTGGATTATAAAACAACAAACACAAGGATAAAATAACAAGCAATAGTATCCACAAATTGTCATCAGTTGTAGTCCAACATTTTTGACACACTTAAAATAATTATAGCTTGTCTGATTTAAAATGAGAACACAATAATCCATTATGCCTCAGAAGCTTTGGTTGTATTTAGAGCAAAAGCCTAGGAAGGTTTGGTTGTATTTAGAGCTACAAAGGCTTCTCATCAGTTAAGTGCTGGAATATACTAAAATGTTCAGTAGCTATGTTAATAGTTACCCTGTATGGCAGTGGTTTATGAACATTATGCTTTCCAGTCTCCAGGTGAAGAAGAAATGTCATTTTGCCTTTCATTACATTAATGACTTTTTTAATGCAATGACTTTTTTAGCTTTAGCTTATTATACATTTGTGGCCATTCTGTTGTAAAAGTTTCTGCTCCAGGAATGCACATGCATATAAATGGTAGATAGTCGTCTTTGACAAGTTACAGTATTGACGGTTGAAATGACCAAAACTATAGAATAATTTCAGGCAGACGTTTATACTTAGGGTCCAGTGCAATTTGTAAAGCTTATTCTGTCAGAACTAAGTATTCTGAGCAGTTTTAACTCAGTTAATACATGTACTGTGAAGTTTGTTATGAACAGTGTTTATTTCTTATGAATAAAAAGTGTATAAACATCCACTATATTACTTTTAATTAGCAGTCTTTTTTTTAAATTAGTAGTTGCTTGGTCATACAACAATAAAAGACGGTTTTGTTATGAGCAAATGTGTGCACCTCTGAATCCCTTTCGCAGACCTGCTAATGTCAGTGAGCACTTTCTAGGTGGGAAAATGGATTGTGAAGACCCACTGAAAAGGTGCTTTTTATACCCTAAGTGACAAGGTTAACTGTACTTTACATACAGGATTAACTTCAATCACTATTAAAACATCCAGATTTAGTTGACCCAGAATTGTTATGTCACTTATCATGGGAAACTTCAATGTGTATGTTAGAATTTTGGTCCATGCGCAAGTTTGTATCTGTGGTGCTTTGCAGGTCTGGGAGGGATGAATTCTTAATGTTAGGTGATTGAGGGCTTTCTATGTAATTAAAGTCTGACGCAGTGCTTTATGAATTTTGAAATTATAAAAGTATACATGATTCAGTGGTGGTAGCAAACTAGGACAGTAGTATTTGTTTTTATGTTTTGTGCTGTAACCCTGTATTCACTGCTGCATTACTGACCAGACTTTTTTGGAAAGCAGTTATATTCTTCTTGAACAACATAAACCATTTCAGCTTGCAACTTAATGTTTTCAGTGTTGTTGAAACTCATTTGCCAAAATCTGTCTGCACTGCACTACTTTATTTCTTCATTATTAACCATGTTATGGTGAAAAATCTTCATTTTAAATTAGTCCCTTTTCAATAATAGGATGACTCCACCTATGCACAGTACAAAAGTAATATTAGTAAAAAAAAAAAAAGGATCATGGGAAATCTAACCTTTTTTTTTTACTCCTCTTCATATTAATATCACAGACATTCATGTTCTTTAGTTTAGAGAAAAGGGGTGATGATGGCGTTTCAGAGCCTTTGTTATGCTTGTCACCTGATACTCTATGTTGGTGTGTGTCAGACCTGTGACTACTGCCTTTTCAAGAGAAACAAGACTTTTTTAATTGTTGAGCTATAAAGTAGAGCCTTGGGCAGTCTCAGTATAAACTTCTTGATTGTTTGAAGTGATCTATAAAGGCACTAAGGGTATTCCATTTTTGGGATCAGATTTATTGTATATTACAAATAAATCACTGATGTCCTTGTCACTAACACAATAATTAGAAGTGTGTTGCCCTATAACTGCAGAAAAATAATACATACATGTAAATGTTGCTATTGAATGTTGCTAAATGGATCATTAATATAGTTTCATAATATTTTTTCTCTTACCTGATTACTATCCTTTATTTGTACTTTCTCTATAATTATGTACTGTTGTTTCTGCTTGATTTACTTGTTATACTTACTAATTCCTTAAAAAAGTCATTTTATCAGCCTTCAAAAAGTTGTATTACTAAAGAAATTTTAGAAATTACAAACTTGTGATTTATATGCATAATATAAAATATAGTATGGCATTGTACTAATAACAATGTACACATACTGGTACATACAGTTCCCTAATTACAAAGATTGTAATATTTCCAGTGTTTTATACTACTATATGATCTTTTTTCAATACATATTTTTATATAAACAGTTTAGCTTGCAAATCTTAAGCTAGTTTAAAACAGAATGTGGCAGTAATTTCATTATTACTCTGTAGACAGCAAAAACAGGATCGACGCCTGGTAGAGCTTGAATCTGATTGGCTGATAGACCATTATATAAGGGCTTCTTGGAAAGTTCTATGTAAAAACAGACAATGACGAACAAAGGGTGATGAACACCTGAGTATTTATGATCATGATAGAATTAATGAAATAATTTATTTTTTGAAAGTAGAAAAAACTAGAACCAAATAACTGAGAAATATAATTCAAGGTATTATAGCCTAATAATTCTCAAGGTTTTTTTATTCTCATTTTGTAACAATAATGTGTAATTGTATCCTTTCAGAGTATTTTAAAAATTGGAGGCAACAATTTGAAAATACACCCCAATATATCATGTAAAGGAATAATCACAATTCATCAGTGCACAGTGACTAGTTAACCCCCAACCCTCAAGTTGCATGCATGAAAAAAGGCTGACATGGTACTGTTTGTGGAGAGTGTGGAATAAGAAAGATGACCTTTTCTAAGCAGTCACCTTTCTTGTTAATAGAACATGCTAAATAATGCACCTCCCACAGTCTGGGCTGAAACCCCAAAAAGTACAATGTCATCAGCAGCATTATTTAAAAGATGGCACGCACGTTGACATCTGGGAGCTAAGCCATCATTTCATTCAATTATCCTGTAATGAATATCTCCAGTAATGAGATTAATTTTAATTATTAATCAGGCGCTGACACAGGCACAAGACACCATGAATTAATAATGAGGTTTTTGTCTGTTCCATTTCTATGAAAGGACACACTTTAATGCAAGAGATCTTTTTTATATAAAGTTACTTTGGGTTACTGAAGCTATAATCCATGTAACAGAATTGATTTTACTTCAGAATTATTAGAAAAGAACAAAAAATAAACTCCTAATGCTGTTAGTGCTGCTGTTCAGTATTATATTTGAATGTGGACTTTGGCTTGGGTCATATTTCCTTGTCAGAGAGAGACATTTTCTTGTTAACAGAGTCTCAATGGAATATATGTTACTTTGCCCACAGACACAAGGTAGCCATTCCAACCAAAAAAATTAAAATAAATGAGAAAACTGTTTATGTTATTATAATATTATGTTTATATATATATATATAATTTTTTTTATATATATATTTGTTTTGTTAAGGTTTACTAAATCTTGGAAAGGTTTAAAAAAAAATCTTCTGTATGTCACTTCAGCCTCATTCTTTCCAAAGCTTTTCACATGTACATTCAGTGATTCATTCTGTTACAAAAGTTTATAGGGAATGTGAAAGTGTCAGAGGCAAGTATAGGTTACTTTCCAGACAGTGCTTTTATGGCTATGATCAGATTAGGCTAACCAAGGGCATAAGAGGCCAAATGGTTTACAATTAATAACATATGTCAAGGAGTAAGGTTTACATCCATTCTTAAAGGCAAAGCCGTGCATTTGTACTCATTACATGCAAAAAATTGCAAGATAAAATTAAGTAAAAGCTCTTTGTTTTTCTTTGTATCCAGTCTATACTGACATTTATAAATTTAATAATACTTGTGGTGCCACTTTTGAATTTGTGAGGTTGTACATGAAAAACTTGAATGAATTTTATATCTTCAGCTGTGCAGACTTCTGACCATGCAACATTTGGGCAAGTTTTTGTAAACATACAGTACCACATGTGTTTTATTAATACGTTATTTTTTGTTGGCCATCAAGTGCTCAGTCTTATTTTTAAGTGTTTGCATAAGGAAATGAGCACAGACTAAGAGCAAAAACACAGTTGCAAACCTTTACATGCCCCAGATAACAGCTTGCACAGAACTAGATGAAGTTCATTGCAAATTCACCAAATAAATGTGAATTCCCCACTCAACTGTTAAATCTTCCAGCTCAGAACATGCAAAACATAATAAGTGTAGCCACAAGTGTAGACCAAATCAATCTCACAGCGTGAAACCCAAGACAAAAGGCTTCAGCTCTGGTAGAATATCAGTGTCGACAGGCAAAAGGCATCTCCATCATTAAGGCTATTATGGAAGAGCTGTGGATGGAAGCTTCTTCAACAACATAGCAGGGTAACCCACATACTGCACCAGGCACAAATATTCTGGGACACAGTGATTTATTTTTATATTCTCAGTGTAACATCTTTAAAAGTAAAACATGAGGGTTTTGTGATGATCTTGGGAGCCATTTGGAACACTAGCATTGTAGTCGGCTGAGCATCATAATAAATTCTGATTGGCATAACAACATCCCTTCATAACACATAGCTACTGTGATCTACAGGGTGCCATGACAGAAAACAGTTTAGCACACAGCAAAGTAAGACTGCATAACATTGACTACCAGCTACCAACATTAGAGGTGATTTGGTGTATTTTGCTTGTTTATAAATACTAAACGAAACTTGAGGAATTTAATGACAAACATTTAATGACAACATTTCTCAATGTAGACATTTCTAAATTTAGCATATCGTTAAATTGTTATTGGTGGCCTTTTTTTGTGCTAAATTTGTATCCAAAGTGTTTCTCCCAGAATCAAAAACACAAATGTGGGCATTTGAAAGAAACTGTTTATAGGTCAAATGTGTTATATTGTAGTTAAGAGGGTGTTGGCATTATGTTATGATACTTGGGAAGAAAAAGTGTGAGATATTGGTTACCTGTATTTGACTTATTTTATGAATATGTTATTGTTCAAGATGGGAGACTAGCTTAAAGCGGAAAACTATTTAGGTTAAATGTCCCGTCTCCCTCCCTCATTTCATAATGTTTGTGTTCTAGCACACACTGGTTTGCATTAACTTCCTTCTAAAACAAAACAAAACAAAACATTTGATTGAAAATGTTAAGGCTAGTTTTACATCACCATAGGCATCAGCATGTTAGAATGCATGGGGTGTAACAATGCATTTTACATAAAAGGAAGCAGATTCAATTACTCAGAAAAGAAAAGGAATGCTGCAGGCCTAGCCTAGGGAATAGGAGTAAATGATTGTGCAGAAATATTTCATTCATGTCCAAGTTGCAGAAAGAAAATTGTAATGAACGAAACTGGGTTTATATGGAATTAAGCTAAAGCATGAGTGAATGGCCTCAAAGCAGCTGGTGATTATGTGGCTAGTGAGGTCTTTAATATGAGGTCTGAAATATTTACACTTGACTTTGCAGTTGGCTTAGGGTCACATGCACCAAGTCAGTACGTGCAGAGCCAGTCAGTATAACTGTAACCATCCTTTTCCTACTGTAGAATCTTTGTGTAAAAAAATAATTCACAACTAAATATACCTTTTTAAATGTTGCTTGCAACATGATATTCATTTAATAAACATACAGATAGAGATAGCATGCACATTTGTGTGTGTGTGTGGGGGGGGGGGGGGGGGGGGGGGGGTGTAACTAGCTCCCTATAAGAAAACTGTTGTTTT
Source organism: Polyodon spathula (assembly GCF_017654505.1). Taxonomy (NCBI): domain Eukaryota; kingdom Metazoa; phylum Chordata; class Actinopteri; order Acipenseriformes; family Polyodontidae; genus Polyodon; species Polyodon spathula. The sequence goes on along the minus strand of NC_054538.1, from coordinate 32,677,545 downwards.
AATGGGGAAAAAATTAAAAATTAAAAATAAAACTATGCAGGATAGGAAAGATACCTACTAAACTTGCATAAAGATTGCATGCATTTAATTTGTGTTCAGGACTAAAAGAGGTTTAATATAATGTGGACCAAATTCAAACAAAATACCACAATTTAAAACTGGGAATATGATGTTGGCATCATGCAAGTGAATTTCCATTGATGTTTTTGCCTGTATTCCATTAGGCCCTTAGTCACGGTTTGCTTTTTTTGACCAGTGACGCTGTTTACCTTTGACAGATTGTGGTAGTGTTGCCCCTCCCCTGTGTGTATTTCTATGTTGGATGTTGCGTGTTGTGTGTTAATGTTGGTGTATAGTCATCGGTAACGGGCTATAATATGGGTTATGAGCACAAGTGTTTAAAATGTATATTTGAATTTAGGCACGAGGATTGAACAGCACTTCACGTGCAGGTTAAATGTAGTAATATGTGAGCACGGGGAATTGCACTTATTAATTCACATGCAGTTGTACCGAGACTCCAATTGAATGATTGATTAGCAATCGAGTCTCGGTACAGCTGCATAAAAGCAGCATGTTTTCACTCACTCAGGGTTGTGTGTTCGGTAAGTGGAGAACGGGATTGGAGACAGAGCTAATATAATAGTGATAGTAAATAATAATATCAGCTCACCGTGTTTCTCTGTGTAGTCCGTTTTGTTTGATCTCTTTATTTTGGCTAAAGTGCCGTGTCCTGTGTTTTGTTTGTCTTACAACTTTTTATTTTCTGAATGTTCATTTGTTAAATGCTGAGCGAAAACAATCGCTCAGCTTCACCAAACTCCACCTCTCTGTTGTTTATTTGTTGGTTCCTGGTTCTGGTCTGACGTCACCTACTACAGCCGTCTTTGTGACTCAGATTTAATAAGAATGAAAGGGGTGCTGCTGATAACACTTAAGAGACTTCTAAAGTATTTGTTGACTTAGATGCAATCTCCGTATTTTTTCTTCTAGTTGTTGTAAGAAAACTGTTGTTTATATCTTGACAGTTGGTATCTATGCATTTAAGTAGGGATAAATAGGTTTATGTTAGAATAATTAGAAAATATTACCTATTCACAATATTTTTATCTTTATTATTTAATTTTTAACTGATCTAGACTCTCATACTGGGCCTTAGAGTAGGCAGCAAGTTTACCTAACACAAACAAACTAATCCTACCTCCTGAGTGAATTAGTTACTCCCAGAGTAAAATGGAGACTACTACTAGTGGGTGTCAGGTACTGCACAGTGGAGTTCTGGTGCATGCTTATTTGGACTCTCACTAAGAACCTGTGTGGTGTGTGTGTCATGCTGAAGCAAGGTGAAATCCAGTTTAATTCATACTTTACATTACTTTTAGTAAATCGTTAAAATGCAGTGGAAAGTTGCTTTAGCTAAACTTCCCTGTGTTAAAGGTGTCCTAAAAATGTATTTCCTACCTATCATTATATCTCTCTAGGATTCTGTATCTGTTTCTGCTAAGATCACTATTTCTCATGCTTGCTAACTATTCCACCAGATGTATACACAATGCTTTGCTAATGGACTTCAGTACACAGTTACGTGCTAATATGCAGAAACAACATTAGAAAATCTTACAAAACACACAAGGCAAGAAAGTTCAATAATTGTAAATGTGTAGATGATAAAACATCCCTTTAGGTTTCTGGCTGTAAAATAAACCTGTCTTGAACTTTAAATTTGGGGCTATATGCGGTTAGATTACATGGGCATCTTGATTATAATCCCATGTACTGTATTATAGTTATCTCCAGTCATATGTGGAAGATGTGCAAGATGTATGTTGAAGTTTAATTCTCTTGCTGGTGATGCAAATTAAAGTGTTGCAATAACAATAAGTGATTTAAGAGACTGGGGAAAGTGCTGACATGAGTAGATAACAAGAATACACAGCTCTGTGTTAAATTTAGTAGTGCACTGTCAAAATCTTTTTACTGTCTGGTTAAAAACAACAAGGGAAAAGCACAGAATCAAATTCCTGATTAGCGCATTATGTGAAAATAGTCAAAGCAAATCAGTAGTTTAATTTTAAAGAGAGAGCTTGTATTGAACAGTGGAGCCAGTAACTGTGGTACTATAGCCCATATCAGTGTACTGCACTATTTAATCCATCATCTATTTATCAGTGTAAATTCCTTAACATTTGTTGCTGTTATTGCCTCCTAGGGTTATGTACTTCCATGAATTATTGTAACTGACTGCTACAATATAAATATTGTATATAATGTATATCAATTTGTTATAGTTTTTCTAAGTCATTAATTGTTGTACTTTCTTGAAGATTCTTGTAAATATAACACACAGTTTTTGTATTTAAAACACTAAAGTCCTGAGTTATTTACAGAAAGTATTGTAGTCTTATTGCATAAACACAATACCTTGTATGATTTGATTTAGTACCAAAATCACATTACTGCCAAGTTTCATTTGAGATATATATATACACACACACACACACACACAGTACCAGTCAAAAGTTTGAGTACACCTGCTTGAAACCAAGTTTTTCATGATTATCTATGCTTTTAACTGTATAAACTTGTCTATAAACACTTAATATTTCATTATAAGATATGTGTACCTATATAAGCTGATAATCGTAAGTGAATTGCATTAAAAAATGTCTATATATATATATATATATATATATATATATATATATATATATATATATATATATATATATATATATATAAAGGAAGTGCATGCTCATTTGGTATTATTAACGCAAACATTTTAGCTGCTTTTAGCTGTATCCAGTATGGTGGTATAGTTGCTCCCACAGTTGCTCTTGCCGATCCTATTAAAAAGTGTGGTGTACATCCATGAATTCTATTTCCTAAAATTAAAAAAATGTTTAAATCACAAAAAAATGCTTTGTACTGAGAATAAAAACCTTTCGAGAGAGGTTGTCTCACCGGTTCAAGTGAATGTAAGTCTGAGCTGTAACTAGTTTTACTACAAACTAGTTAAAATATTCTGTGCTAAAATGTATGGATTATTATGATTATTATGGTGTCCATTGGCTTTTAGAGCAATTAATGCTGTGCATACATTTTCTTTTTAAAAAACAATAATCACTTCATAAAATATGTGCATACTGTGGGAGGTGCCCCTTATGAACCTTCTGGTATGAGAGCCATAGTTTGGGACTATACAGTTCTGGCTGCCCAAACAGAGTCCTTACACCATGAGAGAAGCATCTGTCATTATAATCAGGGGTTCACATAACTGGAACGCAGGTACACGTGCACACCAAGAAAAAACAAGTGCTGACTTTTTAACATGCAAATGCATACCGCCACCACATTTTTAAGAGGAAACATTTTTCATATAGGCAGCGAGGCTGCTCACGCTTACTCGCTGTAACCCTTACCTGCCTAACTTCCTGATTTTTCTATTGAGTCTCAAGGTCTCTGGGATCTGTCAGCAATATCCAGCTAACTGAGCTTATTATCATGACCACAATTAAATACCAGTCCCGATATTTCACTTAAGAACCAGAGGGTTCCAGTTCAACAAAAAGTCCATCCCTGCTAGTGCTATCATTGGCTGCTTCAAGGTTTTGTTTTCTTTGAATGGACACTTGAAACAACCAGTGATAGCAGGGATCTCGATTTAGCTGTCCATTCAGAGAAGAGGGATGTAGTTAGGGGGAGTGGCGTTTTGAAGTTTGCTGACGCTTTGCTTCATAAGCGCGGTTGAGAGGAGGTGTCGATGTTTGAAAGCCATTACATTTAAACGTGAGTTTAAAAAAATACATTTACTTAAGCATTTTACTTCAAATAATATTTTTTTTTCCCTCACTTATATCCTTCTATAAATACCATTGTGTCGTCAGGCTAACAACACTAATAAAGTGAAGAAGTGTTTTCTTTTTTGCTTTTGAATCCCCAGGACTGGAATTAGGTGGTAGGCTATTGAAATAAACAGAGAATGGGTGATGATTTGTTAAACATTGCAATGACCAGCAACCCGGACTCCGGGTTAAACATTCAGAAACTATTGTTGTTGTCTCTGACAGTGCCATTAAGCAGTGCCCCATGTGAGTGTGGGTTTTCATATGTTAACATTTTAATCAGCCTCACGCGTTTCTGCCCTGATGCATATTCATATGTGTAGATGACCTCTGACTGAAACCTTTGATCCTGAACCCAGCATCCTTGACAGGGAGCCTACTGGTGCTAAATTATTAAATACCACCCTAATCAATCACCCCTTACAATTTCTCACACGACACAAACCTTCTCTGCTGTGTATGTGGATGAGTGTGGGTGGGTCATGTGAGTAGACCAGACCCAATGAGAAACTATTATCATCTATGGTTGCTAACTAATAATAATAATAATAATAATAATAATAATAATAATAATAATAATAATAATAATATAATAATAATAATAATAATAAATTATACACGTTTACTGGCGCTATGTGGCATACCCTGGCGCTAGGAATCTAGCTACAAATTAGCACCTCTCATCCTTGATATCCCAATTGTTTGAACTGTCCGAGGAGGACGTGGACCTAGACAGCGACTTGGATAATGACCAAACCAAACCATGTCTGCTGGCACTCATCTTTCATTATAGTCAGATCTTATTATAAACCACAATAAACGCAGTAAACAATCTGAAAAGTTGACATTTTTAAAATGAACGTAATCAGTGCTAACACAAAAATGACATTCTCCTCACTCTTTTAATTAGCCTTTATCAGTCAAATTATAATTTGTTTATTTAGCAGATACCTTTATCCAAGGCGACTTACAAAGACTAGGGTGTGAGAGCTATGCATCAGCTACCAAGTCACTTATTACAGGAAAGACAGAGCAAAGGGAGGTTAAGTGACTTGCTCAGGGTAACACACTGAGTGAGCCAGGATTTGAACTGGGGACCTCCTGGTTACAAGTCATTTTCTTTAACCACTGGACCACACAGTCTCCTGATGAAAGAGTAATTTCACAAAATGACTGAAAACCTATTTTTAATATTTTTCCAAAGAAATGCTTTGTGTATGTGCTACGCCCAGCAAACCATTATCTGTTACATTGTGATAAAGTGTGTGGCTAATACAGCTGGACCTGCTGCTGCTCCTGCACTTGCCATGTGTCACACTCAAGGGGCATGGGGCATCCCTGGCATGTAGGTGTGTCCCTTGACAGTAGAAGGGCAAGAACTCCTTATGGTACTTCTCTTCTTGTGAATTACTTTGCACCTGGCTTGCAAAATAATTAGTTAAATATTAATGTAATAAAACGAACTGTATAGGCCACAAAAAAATAGCTTTGCAGGAACCATTATATTGCTTTCCCTTGCCATGTGCTTCATTGTTTTTTACATTTCAATGGACAAAGCCCATCTCTTCAGTGTTACAATTTATCTGAATATCCTTCACAGCCCACGTTTTTTTTAATCTTTCTACACAGCGCTTTCTTCAGTTTCACCTGACCAAAATGCAGCCAAAACAAAGCGAACAAGACAAGCTAGGGTAGTGTAACAGTTAATCATTAAACAGTTTTAGATACTATGATGTATTTATTTTTTATTTATTTAAATAAATATTCATTTAAATAAAAATAATTTTTTTAATTTTTTTAATCTGTGATCTTGAATTGTTTTTGTGCGTTTTCATTTGCAAGTGAACTGTGACATTAGGGCCTTATCAAACACTATATTATAGTTAGCGTGTCATCTCTTTAGTTTTGGCAAGTGATATTTTCAGAATCGTGTCGTTCTGAATTAAAATACTACTTCTGTTAAAAATATAGTACTGTACCAACAAAACCAATATTGTATGTCTAAATGGAAGCCTACTTATTTTAAAACACTGTCCTTTCAGATATGTATTTTTGATGTTGTCCGTTTTTCAGGGAACACAAAAAAGACACAAGGGTTGGAATGGCCAAAATGAAATAATGAGATATGCGTCACACACGTTTAACCGTCACTGAAGTCAAAATTTTATAGGGTGGGATATGTAAGTGCTGACTGTATACATAAATATATATATTTTTAAAAACAGGAAGTATATTTGTCTTTTCCTTTCCCTAGCAATGGTAAACTTTAGTTATATAGTAGATATTGAACAAAAACAAATTAGACTAAAAGCTAAAGGGGAATAAGATATCCAGTAGCACTGAAAAGAAATGTCTTAAATGTCCCCTTTTATAACACAAAAATAAACAAATGTTATTTGTCTTACCTGCAATGAGTATAATGTAATTCAAGAAGGAAAATGTTTTTTGTAATGCATGTCCAGTGCCTGTGAGTGTTTAATAATGACCCTTGAAGCTTCTGAGAACCTTTCTAATAATAAAGTGCTTGAGTTGTCAAATGATGCCGTAAATGTCCTAATCTACATTGACAAGGCTTTCTCACCCGAGTCATTAATCATGTTTTATTAGCTTCAATACAGGCAGGACACAGTTTGTCATTTAAATGGTGTAGTGGTGTCAAAAACTGGTGCTGACTATGTGCTGCAGGTGTAACTTTCACTCAAAGATTGTCTGATTGACAAGTTCTTGCTCATGTTGGGAAAGGGTGCCATCTTCAGTCCCACTGCAGCCCTCAATCTCAGCAAATATCTCATTACCACAGCCTTATTTAAACACACACTCTAACCCTGTTCAAAGACCTCACAAAATACGTTTTTACATATAAAATAATGTATTGTAAGAACTCTGCTGACTAAAGCTTGAGTAGATGCCCTCTTTTGAAAATATAAAAAGCAGGTGAATGTTTCAGCAGTAGTTTTATAACTGAAGTTGAGCATGCCTAGTTGTTTTGTAGAAAATAGAAGAATTGATGTTAGAATTTTGCTGTGTTTTTGCTTCTATTTCTTTTTTAAAAGAAGACCACAGCATTGCTTTTTAGTAGTTGGCATTCAATATACTGTTTTCCACAAGAAGTGTTTTTTAGAACTATCCTAAAAAAAAAAAAAGTATTTTTACTTCAAATTGGTTTTGCAGTTTAAAATGTATATGTCATAATGTAAATAAAATGTATATGTCATATATTTTGTATAACTATTTGAAAAATGGTTATCACACTTCCGGGTGTATCAATAGTTCATGTTTGATTTACATTCCAAACGTAAAAAAGACATTATTCTGTTTGACCAAAAAAGGAATAAAAAAAGCCTAGATTTCTGTTAATTTATTTTAATGGGCCTTGTTCCAATATGAATCCTATTCTGTTGTAGGCAACCAGAAGTAGATTGGTCTTCAAGGTCTGGAATGAAATGATTTGTTTAGTCTTGACTGAAAAAGCTCCACCTAATGATTGAATTTCACTCTTGCTGTATCGAAATACATCCTTTTTTTAACCTGTTTGTTCCTTCCAAACTTTTTTTTTTTTTTTCACATTACATTCCGGTAATTGTTTTCTCTGATTTAGTTTGGGCTTTGGTGTATCTTAACACGTTAGGACAAATACAAAATGCATGAAAAAATATACATGTTTGTAGTCTTTTGTTTTGTTGGGTTACCTTTAACTAGAAAAAAATGATACTATTAATTATTTCAAGATGATCTGATTGCACAGTTCTTTGAGTAACTCTTGGATCATTGTACTGAATTCTCAGTTCTTAGTGGACCCACACATGCGTCAGCCAGTGGCAGCAGGCTAGCTGGGCTGGGAAGTAGGAGGAGGAGGAGGAGGAGGAGGAGGAGGAGGAGGAGGAGGCTCGACAAAAAGAGTCCTGAGATAAAAACGACACATTAGATATCCACTGAAAGACAGGAGCTGTTGACGGGGTGACCTCTGAATGCAAGTCATCTAGCTATAAACAGAAGGGTGTGGAACTTGTTTACTATCCTCTCCTCTTGGTTAACTTAAATAAACTACAGTAAGCTGCTGCCGGACGCTGTGACAGTTGCAAAGAGAATACAGATTATCAGTGTTACCTGAGCTAAACAAAACAGAAGACTTGGAAAAGTGGCTTTGCTGTGAAAAAACTGGTGAACTTGTACCACTCTGTGATAAGGTAGATTACTGTAAGCGCTTCCCGGACACGGACACACACAGACACAGAAACTCTGAAGCTTTAAGGATACTGTTTTTCCTTTTCAATTTCCACACTTCTGTAATCTTAAGGTAAGCTTATGTTCTGTTATTTATTTGGCAATGAATTACATTTTTGTTGTTTTTGTTGTTGTTGTTCTAAAATAGCTTACATCATTTTATGTTTTTTGGTGTTTGTTATGTTACAGTACATCAATCTTCAAAACATGTCTTTTTATTTTAAACTTTCAGATATTTCACCGTGTTTGTCTTTAATTTATATGACTGTAATGTTTCTCTGTATTAGTGTTTTGTTCTTTTGGTTTTCTGGCTTAGATATAATTGCTGTTTATGTGTTGTTTCTTTTTAGCATGACCACATTTAAATACATTGTATTTAGGAAAATGCCAATAATGTATTTGCATTTTGTTATACTGTATATAGAATAATTATATATATATATATGTGTGTGTGTGTGTGTGTGTGTGTGTATATATATATATATATATATATATATATATATATATATATATATATATATATATATATATAACATTATTTAAATTTGTTACCTGGAATGGACCTTTATTGTTTAATAAAAGGGAAAATTTCTTTGAAAAAAAGATTTTTCTAATCGTCTCTTAGTTAAAATGTGAATGTTATTCACATGAAGGTTTCTACTGTGAATAAACATTGGATTTTTGGGTCACACCTAAATCCCAGTGTTTATATGTAAAATATACATGGATTAATATTGTTATTATTATTATTATTATTATTATTATTATTATTATTTTATTATTATTATTATTATTATTACCGGTATTTATATTCTTGTGCACACTTATTTTGTTTTTGTTGTTTGTAAATAAAAGTGAATATATATTTTTTACGTTTTACTTTCTGGAAAATGTTTTGATAAAACCCATACCTGGATGGTGATAATTACTGAATGAATGGGGTACCCCATTCGTATAATGCATAATTACATTTAAACGTGTAAATATATATATTTTATATATAAAACATGTATATATATATATATATATAGATATATATCTATATATATATATATATATATATATATATACTTCTTGTAAGAACATTTTTGTCAAATAATATTATCAACTGGTTGGTACTTTGTCAGAATATATAATATATAACATAGATGCTTTCGTTACCACTGGTAATGGTACATTAACCATTGCGTGCAAATGACCCGTGACACACAGTAGGATTGTTTATCATGTGTAAAAATAATATTCTATTTAAACTGTAATGTACACATTTATTTTGTTCATTTTTACAGTGCTAAAATCCATTCCTGGAAGTAAAACATGTTGTAAACATGCCAGAATTGAGGCAACTAATTGTGTAGCTTTTCCATAGCATGTTTTACTTTTACGTAGCTTTCTTTTTTTTTTTTTTTATAGTAGAACTGAAGCTAAAAAGAAAAAGTATGTTCCCATAATGTGAGGCCATCTTGCGAGTTTGCATTGTTCACAGGCTTCTTAAATGTCTGTTTCATTCAGCGGTAGCCAGAGAGAGAGAGAGAGAGAGAGAGAGAGAGAGAGAGAGAGAGAGAGAGAGTGCTGAATTAACTAGCAGTGGAAAAAAATACAATAAACCAAGCGTTCTCTCTCTCAAATCTGAAAGCAGATTTACATCAGCAGGGGGCTGCTATGTTTTGGGTAGCTCTTGTAAGGAAAGCATGAAAAATGAATATTCTAATGAGATTCCATTACTTATGGGTAGTTTTGTGTGTCTAGTGTCTGGTGAGTGTCAGACTACTGTCGTATTTTATTACTTAGCAGTCTTGTCTTGTCACTCTTTAATACTGCTATAATTTGTATTTCTCAGTGATTTAATTGTCTGTGTGTGTTTATGTTTGTGTATATATATATATATATATATATATATATATATATATATACACACACACACACACACACACACACACACACACAGACACATTCATTGTATGTATGTAAGTAAAACATTAGCCAAATTATTTTCAGATCCTTTATAAATAATGTACATACAAGGACTCAAATGCAGGCAGTGTTAAAAGTGAGAAATATGCAATGCAGTACAATACTTATAAAGGCTGTCAAGTGTGTTTGAGCGTGTTGTGGATAAGCGACTAGACTGATATTCTGCATGTGCGCCTGCACAGCTCAATCCATGGTCTGATTTCCAATGTGCAGTTTATTAAAGTGTAACTCTAGCCTCACACTTCACTATCAGGAAATTATACTTGGATGTCTATTGAGAAGGCATCACAGCTGCTTGTGCAAGCCAGAATTACTTAATAACAGCATTGAGTGGGATTTGGTAAATCATATGCACTTAAAATATGAATGGGGTCAGATAATAATGGTAGAAAGGCTCTTTGCGTATTTTAATTGAGGCCTTTCCTTTTCTAGATTATGTTTACAGATAATGAAAGGTTGAGCGCATTCTGCCTATTTAACCCTGTATAAGCATCTGCATATGTGTTTGATTGTATACATTTTTCAAATAAAATCACATTCATGAATTGTAGCATTTTCAACAATGTGAATGTTTTCAAAAATGTAATGAAATGTTTTAGACATCAGTTATATATGCAAGAAAGAAAAGAGAAAGAAATAAATAAATATTTCACTGCTTAAACCAGAGCATGGAAAACCAAAAGTATTTTATTATTATTATTTTTTTTTTTTTAAATCTGATTTATGAGCACTAAAAAGCTGACATTTACTGTGCATGTACAAATAACCCAAACCACTCCAAAGATATCATTAGGAATGCCCAGTGGTCATAAAAATGTCTCTTGGTATGAACACACCTTTTGTTATGTGTGTATGTATGCATGTGTGTATTTGTATATGTATTATTTAATAATATAGCAGCAACATTCTCATTTTTTTATGTATTTAGAATAAGTCATGGTAAACAACGCATTCATTGAAAATGGAAATGTGTATTTTTTTTTTTGTTTTCATTGCTACTGTACTGTAGCTACATATCTTTTTTTTTTTTTTTGTCAGTTATTTAGAAAACTGACTGACAGCTTGTTTAACAGTAAATCAGACCCTAATCTGTGCCTTTGGCAAAAATGTTAAAGAGCTGGATTAGTGAAGTACTGGAACACTGGATGCGATGGTGACCGCTGTGTTTTGCAGGTCACAGTTAATGGAGAAGCCTTCTTAACCTTGTGGCCATAACATTCCAAGAGCTCATGCAGGACGTGATGTGGAGGCTTGGGAGCAAGATACCATAGGAAGGAAATCTCTAGCCTGCTTAAACTTCAGGGGTTTAAAAGCATGTTGCTTTATTTCTATTAAAATGAGAAATATTTTACACAGGTATGTAAAAGAAGACTGTAAACGTTTATACATTTTAACTGTAAATGAAAATAAAATGTAAACAGCACAACAAAAATATACTTTTTGTATATGGGAATCTTGTATTGATTTTCATTTTTAGTTGATGCATTGTAAACAACTGTCACTGAGTACAGTATGATTAAATCAAGTTAAAATGGGAATAAATACAAAAGTAAAATAATTCTGAATCAAGTCTACTTTATTAATGAAAATGTGTACGATACTTTAAACGGCAAACAAAACTATTTACATAGGCAGGGTTAAAAATAATAATAGTAGTTTCTTTTTCCACATAGTATAGGAAATGAAATTCGAAAATACTAAATACCTAATTAATATTAAAATATAGGAGTATATATTTAAATGTTTCTGTCTATGTTCCAAGTTGGCCATGCACCCAAAAAAAGGAGGAACCAATACAAAAACCCAGATATTACAGAAATACCAAAAAAAAAAATTATAAAAAAACAAAATAAATTCCAACATTCTATAAGAAAGCAATGTATAATATCCATGTATTATTTGCTAAACATTTTTGACTGCATATATATTTATTATAAATCTATTGTGCACGTGCATGTATAGTATATACAAGCTTTCCTAGAGCCAGAGTGAAACTCCAGCACTTTATTATTAAAAATTATCCAGTGAAAATGTTTAGTACAGTACATTTTCAAAATAATTTTTATTTCTTTTGTGTATTTTTTACCAGTAGTCCATATGAGTTCAACACATTTCCAAGTAAATGCTAATCCACCCGGGCATTTTTACAACTTTCTGCAACTTCATTCTGTAAGCCTTGCCGTATTTGTCTATTTGAACAAATTGGTTTTTTTTTTTTTTTTTTTTTCATGTTTTCTTTCTTCTAAAACAAATCTTGCTCAAAGAATTAGGTTTAAGAGATTTTACTTCAACTCTGTAGGTGGTCACTCAAGTCTGATACAGTCGGTAGGCATCAACTGGCATCAATTCCCAGTTATGCTAATATAATACATTCTGGGGTACAAATGTGACTTTTGTGTCCTTGGTAGGTACCTGTGATAAATGCTAGTTGAGGCAAGTGTACAATGAATAGCAGGGACAGAAAAGTCAAGGCTTAAAGGAATCAGCTATCCGATTACCGACCAAGAAGATACAAAAGTGTAAAGGTGGCTTTGTTATTTATTTATTTGTTTAATCAATTCAAAGAGCTGAGTTTTTTTTTAGTTTATAGAAGCTTTAGTATTTTTTTTTTTATAAAACCACTGAATTATAAAGCACTGTCAAATGGCAATAATTTGAAACGTTGAATAAATGGTGTCACATAAAAAATAACTATTTGGTCAACTTCCAGCAGATCCCCAGTTGTTGATAAGGAATTGCTTTGTACGGCCTTTAGTTATAGTAGAAAATTGCATGAGGTTACGTCACAAATGGGATCTGCGTTGCTGAAGTCTTGTGAACATAAGGCACGGCTTTTGGACATGTTTCTATGCAATATACCCACCCTTTTAAGTCGTACCATTTCCATAACGCCAGGAATGTGCGTGATGTGTGTGCTGAGTCATATTCTCATGACAGTGGAGAGTTTCAACTCCGAAAGTAGTTATGGTTTTGTTTTTTTGTTTTGTTTTTGTTGTAGGTTTTTTTCATTATTTAATGGGAAAGGGGTGAAGTCAGTGTGAACTGAGTAACCTTTTCCACTGTTTTTCTGGTGTTTATTGGCTATACACTGATTTCATTTTTTTTTTAAATTTTTGTATCTGGGGTGTTTTTATCGGTTTTTATCAATTAAAACCAAAAATCAGAAGCCCAGGTTATACTATATTTATTACAAAATGATATACTAATGTAGATTACGATACCTACACAGATGATTTCAATAACAAAAGTGTAGTGACCACTATTCATTAAACAACAATCTTTATTTAGAAGAGTTGATTGAACGAGTTTTATTTATTTATAATATTAATCAAACATACTTTTCCCCTCTTTTTGGTGTCAGTCTAAGTAATCATTGATGAAATGAGTACATATGTTTCTCATCAGATTTTCAACAGTAAATACTTGAAAGTAATCGGTGTGCGTTTTGCCTGACGAAGCGGGTATTCACTTTCACTTTTTCCGAAAAAGGGAGATCATGATATTGTTACAACTATTATTCTGAATTATGATCTCATGCGTATGCACTGATTGTTTAGCATTATCAAGGAAATTGAATTGTAACGATATTAAATTAGTAATTAGTAAAGCCAAGAATGTTTTATTAGATGTGCTTTTTATCTTTTATTTTAAACAATAAACTATTTATCAGAACTTGGTAAATGGTAATTGTGTAATTTATTTGATCAAATGGTAATTGTGTAATTTATTTGATCAATGTTGATGTATGCAGGTGAGTCTGATGTAGAACACCTGATCACATGATGTTTTTAATTATTCAGTTGTCTCGTAAAAGTAGCAGAAGAAAAGTTTGACAGTGTTCACTGTTAACGTTCAACCATGGTGTTGAAACTAAAGCTAAAACTTAAAGTATTTGAAAATTGAAAATGGTATAGATCATCTATTTTAATATATAATGAAAAGTAGTTAGCTACTGTTTTTTTTTTTTTTTTTTTTTTTTTTTAAATTCTGGACTGCATACTTTTTTTTTTTTTAATTTAAATCTTTTTTTAATAGTAGAAAAAAAATAATCTACCGAGATGTGGATTTCAGACATGGCCAGGCTGTGGTACCCCTGAACTTTTTTCAAACAGTTATGGAAATTTCCTTGATTTTCTGCAGGGACTTCACTACACTGCAGTGCAGGAGCTGTGAGTGAGGGAAAGAGTTAAAGATGATCAAAGAATTGCATTTAATTTAATTGTACTTATCATACCAAGGGTGTATTTTGTTGAGACATACAGGAATAGACTACGTCTGTGATGATAACGATAAAAGTGACACGCTTGTAAAATTTCAAAAAAGCATGAAACACCTACATTAAAGTGCTGTTTGTAATGTGAGCTTGAGCAGGGCATCATGTGACCCATGCCCTGACACTCTAACAGTTAAGTACTGCTTCTGATGTAGTCCCAGCAGGGCGATCGTAATCAAAAACACAACTGCACAAAGAGGCGAAAAATCACTTTCAAAAACGGGCATTTTAAAAGTCTGGGACACTGTACATTTTAATGCCGACAAATGTACTCCTGCAAAACAGTGTATAACAATACTACTTTTTATAGTACATTAGCTCGCTGAGCGCAAGAAAGTAATATGTATATATGTGTGTGTGTGTGTATACTATATATACACACACACACACATGCATATATATATGGTTTTAAAATTAAAATATAATATTTATATTTTGGAATTTTGTAGAGACTCAGCTAGTGATTAGAACATTAAGAAAGGAAACAAAAACTTTTATAGCAGAAGTTTCATTTATATGCATGCATTTTTTAAACATATATACTTTAAACATATTAGTTCCTCTTTGATCCTTTATTTCTCTATCTTTTAACTTTCTAAACATGTTAAAATCCCCAACACACTCGCCCTTTGTGTGGTAAAAACATGACCATCCCTGAATGATTTTCACAGAAGTATTGGAACGCACATGTCAATTGAAAATGCAGTAAATTTGTTAAACATGAAAATGGGTTTGTTTGCATAGCTATAAAATACCAGCTGCATATATTTTGAAACATTTCTAAAGATTTACCGTTATAATTAGACTCTCAAAAATAGAGTAGGAATTTTAATAAGTACCTGCTGCCTGTCACCACCCAGTCTTTGCTTAATCAAGTGTTCTGCCTGTCTGTGCTGTGGTAACTCGCGGTTGATGAAGACCACTATGACGGTTGTGGTAACTGTGGTGCACATGATCAGGTTATTTATTCATTTAATAGCGTTTATCAAGACTGTCTCTGCAAGTGTAAATGTGTGGTATTCTAAAAATGTTTGAATTCTCTTCATATAAGCAACTGTTGAGTTGTGTTAAGCATTACGACTTTTTTGTCAACCACAGGGCACATTTTTTTTTTATTTTATTTATGTTTACCTTAAAATCAAGTTTAGTATAGTTTGGCCAGTCTGTTTCATTCATCTGAAGTGCTCAAATACATGATCCGTTTTTGGCGTACAAGAGCCATTCACAAATTCCCATTATTTACTATGATTTCGCCTTGCAGCTTGAAGTATATTTTCTCCTTAAAACAGTCAAGCCACATTTTAGTTATATATTGCATTTCCTGTTAGTTGTCAAAAATTGAGAGTTTCAATTCCCTAGAGGAAATTAGTTTTGAAATAATTTATAACATTCTTTTATTTTAGTGTGAAAAATGTAAGACATGAGAGTTGTAGTAATATTTCTTATAACACAGCACAGGAATCTTTTTAATGTTTATTTTTAAGGAAAGCTGTATGATTATTGCAAAAGAAGAAATAAGAACACAGTAGCACTCCATTTCTGTACAGTACTTTTTTTTAGCTGTTGTTGAAATAATTCCTCTGCAAACTATGTGTTAAAAAATTATTTGAAAAATATTAGTGGGCACTTGAAAAACTCATGTCAAACTGCAGAGCTGAAAAAATATTCTAGGATGATATATTGTGGCAGTTCTGCTTCTTTGTAACCCCTTTAGTTCTACAGAAGTATGCATGTTTACATTAGAAAGTACCCTAGAGCAAATGAAACATAAATTATTTGTCTTCAGTTTAGTTTTTTTAAACTAGATTTCTTGAAACATTCAAAGAAGCGACAGAAAGATGAATATAGGAAGTTTTTTTTTTTTTTATGATATGATGTCTGAGGGTATAAGTACATATTCAGCTTTTGAAAAATGGCTCTTTGGAGATTTTAACAGTTTCTACAGTGAGAGCCAAGCAGCTTCCTGTAAACACTCTGTATACCAGTTTAACTTTTTTATACTTACACCTACGTGAAACAGTTTTTGTTTTACCAGATTTACTGTATGGCGACTCTGGGGAGGTGAACTAAAAACATCTATAATAGTAATAGTAAGCTCATTCTGGTTCTGCTATTATAACAATGATATGATCGTACTCTAAGCCCCTTTCCTGACATAATTTTATGAAGTTGTAGATAGAAAATCTATGACATATAAGCTCAAATGCCTCTGCTGTTGTAAAGAGCTTTGTGTTGTGCCAAGCTAAATAGCCACACTTTTCTCAGTTTACCTGTGTGGGTTGGTAAATACCATTGCACATACCCAACATTGTTTAACTTCAACTGTTTTTGCAGTGGTAGGATTTAATTTTTTCACCATAAACAGCAAAGAAACAGTAAAAGAATAGGAAGTGAATTGTAGGGGTGCTCAAACACCTACAGTAGTAGTTTTAGTGTTCAGATATTCAGAAGTTTAAAGCACTGTTACCAAACTTTAGAAACTCACCCTACTTGAGGTTACTTTTTAGAACCAAGAGAGTAAGCATTACATTAGTAAATTAGTATCTGTTCACTTTAAGGTATTTCTTTTCCATTTTTCGTACATATGTTCTCCAAAAAGACTAAAAAGGTAAGGGATACCCAAGTTCACTGTCATGTCATAGACTGAAAACCAAGTCCAGCATTGAATAAAGTGCTTTGGGATTTAACAGAATGTGCCCAATATTGTTGTGAATGAAATTGTTTTGTTTAATGATGGATTTTGCTTCTACCTTCAATTTATATACTGTGCCAGTGTGTTTGTACATTCATACCCTCAAGTACACAGTTCAGAGAAGAATTTTGTGACAGGCATATGTTGTAACAATTTACACCCCCAAAAAATACAGTTCCATTCCAAAACTGGACACGTCTGAAATCAGCAATGATTAAACCATCGGATAGGGCACCTCCAAACAGCTGACATGGATTTGAAGCTCAGCTTGTCTCAAATCCCAGGAATGAATCCCAGCCTTTCAGTACTTTTTTTGAATGGAAACTTTTACGTTATTTTTTCATAAGAAGGGAAGATATGTGGTTACTGTGTTATTTTGGTTTTTTGTTTATATACTTTTCTCATACAATCAATTTCTGGCACAAAGAAATTGTTGTTAAATAAATGTGGATCTTTCAAGAATGCAATCATATCCCCATTTTTTTTCTTTTTCATGTGGTTACATGTTCATCCTGTGCAGATCAACATACATTTGTATGTTCTTTTATGAAGTTTTTGTAAACATTATGCATGAAAAGTATACGTGTAACATGGACATTGTAGCTTGTTACCTTATTGAATAAAGGCTTACAAGGTTAGTAACTTCCCACTTGAGACAGATCAAGTGAAATAGCTGAGAAATCTGTTTTATGATACATGACCAGTTGAGAAGTGTATAATTTATTTCACCAGGTTAGTGCATTTATATCACAATTAATTATATGATGTGAATCATACATGTTTGTGGTGATGTTTTCTATTTTTTATTAATAACGGGGAGGGGACTCATCATCTCGGGAGGAAATAGAAACTCTAGCACCATGATAAAAAATTGTTCTTTGCTGAACAGAGAACAGCAGCTTCTAAGTAAGGAACCTAGTTCTTTGGTTTCTTTGTTTCTTAGTTCGAGTATTCCCATGTCAGTTGAGCCACAGCATTTTACATACTAATGGGCCTGGGGAAGTGCATTTGGCTGCTGTTCATCAGGACAATAATGAAGTGTACTGTTTAGTTAGTTCACACTGCTGCTGTAAAACATGGGGAAGTGTTTTATAAAGATTATGTTGAGAAGAACTGGATCCATTTTAAGTGCTGTACAGGCAGTGTGTCTGAACCCTGGAGGAGGAAGTCATGTTTAATGTTGTTTATTTCTTACAGGTAAAGAAAACGTACACCGAATCACATGTTTCAGAGCCTTCAAACACCAGGTAATCAAATATTGAAATCATTTATCTGCATGTGTATGTTATGATGAGGTTTGTGTCATTGTTTGGTCATTATAGGCCAGGTTTGCTAAGCTTTTCTTGCTAAGTTTGTACAACTTTTTGAATGCATTAAAAAAAAAAAAAAAAACAGTTGATGATGATTCAAAACAAGCAAGACATATTGCCAGATTCCGTTTTTTTTTTTTAGTTTTTGATCCAGCACGAAAATGGCTCCACTTTTTTTTTTTTTTTATTAACCAAATAAAAACAGTTCAAAACTTATTTTGTGCCATTTATCTGTTATTAATTTCACACCTCGAAACATTTAACTGCAAGTGTTTTTTTATTTTTTTTATTATTACTATTAAAAAAAAACAGCTTAATAAATATGTCCCATATATAAAGGTCTCCTAGGTTAATTCTTTTTGCATAAAAAACTTTGTACTGGAGAAAAAGATCTGGTCCTATGTTTTCTTAAAAAGGTCATCTAATGACCATACCCTGCCATTAAGGAAATGTCAGGATTGTAATTGCTACAAGTTGTACAGAAGAATGTTTCTCGCACTGCACACTGGATGCTTCTTTAAGAACTGGAACCTAACCAACAAGAGTTTACTTCCGAAAGATTTACAAACCAAAAGGGCATAAAACAGGTAGCAAACTGTATAAAAACAAGCATGTCAATGTGATTCATCCCCCAGTGCTGTAAATCCAAAATTAGAGTGGTCATTAACATGACAAAAAACTAGATCAATGTGTACTGTGCCCTCTGTACACACATGCAAATAAGTTTGACAGACAGACGAGAACATATCTCCATATGTCCCCAGATTCTGATCTCAATAACATCACAATTGAAAATGCGGTTCTCTGCTGTAGATATACGTAAAAAGGAAACTAACATACAGACAGGCTGGCAGACAGCCTCCGAGTACATAGTTTATGCTAAAGCTGTGGTGTATGAGATCTCACTTTCCATAGTGCAAGATACATGTCGTATTATTAAATAAGTATATCTTCTGGCTTGAGATTTTCATTTAATATCCGTTATTTATTCAGTAGGTTCTTGCTTGTTGATTTTGGATTCCAGTCCATAAGAATAAGTGCACATGGAAAGAGTTTGTATAGTAGGGAAGTTATTAAATTGGGTGTGGGAACTTTGTCAGGAGAATTCTTGGAGTGACATGCACATATCAGCAGATTCTTTGTCTTGCTTGGCCCTCTTTACAGAAAAAGCATTTAGATTGCAGATGTGATGGGTAAATCTGGGTTCATGGAATTTGCTAACCTCTGCAATATGTAATTTTATGTAAGTCCTTCTGCATATTGTAACCTTGTAAAATTAAAATTATAACTAATATTAGAGGATTTTAGGTGTGATCAGTGTATGTTATAAAATATTTTTAGAGACATAGGGCCCTATTCATAAAAATACTTGCCGACTGCCGTGATAAAACTAATTTTGTTTAAAACTAACAAAAGTCATCCATATTGCTATTCATAAAATGATCTGAGAATGCAGGAGACTGTCTTAAAGCACTTTATGAATGGGTACACAGTCGTTCAAGAACGAAAATCCGCCTCTTTTTGATGACATCATCAGCATTATTAATATTCCCTGGGTGACGTCGATAGCTGTTGCAAAAAGAAAAACGGAATCCACCGACAGTACTACCGAAACCCGAGTCTGCAGCTGCCAGTCACGGGCAGCTTTCAAAACCTGATTCCAATGCCCCAATCACGTCTGCCAAAAATTCGGGACATGTCATAATTTAGAAAAAAAAAGTATTTTTAAAAGAAATACTTTGTATTTTCGTTTTGTTTGGCAATGCTGGTAAACACATTTCTATACGCACACATACGATTTCCATTCTTAACTGTAGGACCAAAAAAAAAAAAAAAAAAAACCTTAAAAAAAAAACACTGTAGGAGGACGTTTGAATAATACTGTCATTCTAGTAATAATAATAATAATAATAACACATTTTCAAAATGATTATTATTATTATTATTATTATTATTATATTATTATTATTATTATTATTATTATTATTAAAATAATTATTATTATTATTATTATTATTATTATTATTATTATTATTATTATTATTATTATTATTATTAATAAACCCCTTTTGAAGCAGGGAATCAATCAGGGGTGAGTTTATGTTTATGAATCAGTGAAAGTTTCACACCATATCGCACACTACACAAAATGGATAGTTTTGAGGTGCGTAAAAAAAAAGACCCCCTTTCGAACACTCATCGAACCTCGTACTGAAGCTCCATCTGTGTTTTTGCATCTGCAGCACTGGTGCACTGTATAGTGTAATGCTCCATGAAAATAAACAGGTTCACACAGGCAGTGTTCATACAAACTGTTTACTGTGAACACAGGTAAAAGAAATAAAAAGAAAAGGACCGCTGTCAGCCGCGGATCACGGCAAAGAAATAATAATAATAAAATAACTGTCTGTTCTCAATCTCTCACTTGCTCTCCGCTTCACAGCACTGTTTCAAAATGATTATGCCAGAGAATATGTTCTTGTGTGAGTATACAGTATATTATATTAAGCATTTTGCTTCATCTAAAGCTACAGTTTTTTTTTGTTTTGTTTTGTTTTTTTTCAAAATATGCAGTGTTAATCACCGGGATGTCAAACTGTATAACAGAGCAAGTGTAGTAATAAAATATGTCTTTAAAATAAATAGTCTGCCGAGGCTGTCGTTAGTTTAGACTTGACTGTAGAAAGCTTTCATTAACTCCTAGTTATTGACAGCATTTTGCTGTCATTCACTCTTATGAATAGCAGGTCGACGCTTGGGACAGATGAAAACTTGCTGATGAGGTGATCATTAATCTTTCTCTCAATTCATTACAAACATGCCTTCATAGACGAAAATTGTTGGGGTTTAACTTCGCATCTGAATGATCTCTTATGAATAGCAACTGCCGTTAAATAGGCGGCTATGGACGAAATCCGCTCATGTGCTCCTGTTTTCTCATTTCAACAGGCTTTAACCCTTTATGAATAGACCCCTTAATGCTTAGGGTATTTAAAATACCCATGCCTTGTGAGAAGCATCCAGAATAGTGCAGCTCTAAAATGAATTCAATCTAGAGATCATAGGGGAGATGTCATGCATGAATAAATTAGTCTGTGGGACAGCACTGTTACCACAAGCTTCAGGGGGCAGAATCCTAGTATAAACGTCAGCTTTGTAACGGCATTATGAATTATCACTTTTACAGCTTCACATAATTTATTTGAAAGTATACTTGTCCGTTAATAGTTGTGTGTTTACATTGTAGAATAGCAATTTTGTTACAGAATTGTCCAAAATCTTTATATTCCTTGTAAAGTTGGTTTGGTTTAATTAAAATACTCCTTTTAAACAAAATGATAGGTACCATATTAAAATAGTCAGTAACATGTATTCCCCACCATGGCTGTAAATCCATCAATCCATCAATCAATCAATCAATCAATCAATCATTCTTTATTTTATATAGCTAATTTCATAGTGAACCACCATCACAAAGTGCTTTACAAGATGCAGTAAATACATAATACTTCAAATACAGAGAAATGCGTAATACAAGATACTCTATATAGTAGAAAACATTGCATAATACATTAAATACAGTGGAAAGTAAATAATACATGATAGTAGCATAATACATGAAATAGTACACTAAATACAGTGGACAGTGCATAATACTTGATAGTAACATAATATGTGAAACAGTAGCAGCAGCTAATAGCAGATATCAAGCTAAATTCAAAATTAGAGCTCTCAGTATGATGAAAAAGTGGATGACCATGACACATGGCAATAGTATGTACAGAATAGTATAGAATAATATTTAGCAGTTAAATGTTTAATCGGAATTTGATAAGCAATTCTCCAGATATGTACTACATAATGTTAATACCAAGTTTCATGATAATTAGTAAGCAGTTCTCCAAATATTTGCTGCAACGTAAGTGTGACACACAGATGGACAGATGAACGGACAGGCGTGCCCATATGTCTCCACAATCTAATATTGTCAAAAACTTATGCTAAATAATGCTAATATGATTACCTCCACTGTATCTCCTTCACGAAGGATTTCATCCCTACCAGTGGATAATAACATACAGTATGTCTTTCTTGTGGTGATCTTGTGTGGATCACATCTTTTTTGTTATTTTTTTCAGGGTTTTTGTATTAGTAATAAAGTATTAATAAAAATGTGTATGTTTTAAAAAATAATAATGATAATAACTGCAGTATATCTGTGTTAAAAGCACAAACATGGACAAAGGCCAGAGATTATATAGGTGATTATTTTGCACCCTTACAAAAAATCCTTTTAGATTCCTATAATGAACTTCTTATACGGAGTGTGTTTTTGATGCGAGACATCTGGATGAAAATGAAAACCAGTGGTTTACCAGTACAGTAACTACCATATTTACTGGAATTTAAGTCGCACTTTTGTGGCCAAAACAAAAGTTCAAATTTGGGAGGAGCGACTTGGATTCGAGGTTTTTAGTTAGGGTACCAATTCACATTTATGCAAGTCAATTATTCTGGTGCGCTTGAACAAGACCAACTGTACACAGTACTGCCCACTACAGATATTACACTCAGTACTGTACCGGTATTTTAAAATGGCTTCACGGCGAATTTCATCAACATTGTTTGATGTAGCTTTTAAAAGAAAAGTAATTTTGTTTGCTGAAGAAAATAAAAATGGGGCATCTGAGATCTCTGTAAGAAGATGGAGATGCAATCGAAAGGCTGTGCAATACTATAATATTACCAGTATAGTACTTATTGAAATGATCAGCGTGGGTCCGGCTTCAAAGTGAACAGTCATTTATTTATATAGCTTTCTTTCTCTATCTGGAGGAGCACAAGAAACAGGAACACTAAGGTATGTACTGCTTAATGGCGGATTCCCCATCGCTCTCTGAGTCTCTAACTTACTCCCTGTTATTATGGTCTGTGTCTGGATTAACTACAGGAACCCGACTAGTGTAAACTCCAACTGAAACCTAACCATTGTAAGAGATGTCATTTCTGCAGTTTGGGGGAATTACAGAGAAACAAAGCTGATGTGTAAGACAAACTACATTTTTGACTAATCCGTAACTGTTATCACTGATTTCTTATAAGTGTTATAAAATGTTGTGTGTAAAATTATAAGTGGTGAGTGTATATTTTTTAATTATGGACAGTCGCCAGACCAGTTATAGACCCTGGGCAGATGTTTCTAATGACAGGGTGTGTGTGTGTGTGTGTGTGTGTGTGTGTGTGTGTGTGTGTGTGTGTGTGTGTGTGTGTGTGTGTGTGTGTGTGTGTGTGTGTGTGTGTGTGTGTGTGTGTGTGTGTGTGTGTGTGTGTGTGTGTGTGTGTGTGTGTGTGTGTGTGTGTGTGTGTGTGTGTGTGTGTGTGTGTGTGTGTGTGTGTGTGTGTGTGTGTGTGTGTGTGTGTGTGTTAAGTTTATGGTGAAATCTGTAATTTAAAAATCTGTAAAAGCCTAGAAAATGAAAAATAATATTGTACCAGGCACTTTAATTAACAGCATTCACAACTTTAAACTGTTTAATAAGAAGAAGAAGAAGAAGAAGAAGAAGAAGAAGAAATAATACAAAAAAGATACATATAAGATATGTAAGAGATATATATATATATCAAATTGCACAGATAAGCCCCAAACAGGGCGAAACATGTCTGCAGTTTCTGTACTTTGACTTTTAAAACTCTGTGGATGTAGAAGCCTTTTGGTGACTTTCACGCGATTTGATTGGCTCTTGTAATGCTTATATTTGCATGTCCTAACTATCCGTAATTCTATAGTTACTGCTTTCTACCGCCTTAACTCAAAAGCTACATGTCATGTGTGTTTGTTTTAATATGAAGTAGATTGATGTTTCAGCATCTAACAATGTATTTCATGTAGAAAAACTGTTTAAATATGTTATGTATTATCTTATTTGTGCTTTGATATAATTTATGTAAGCAAACATTTAACCATGCATAACAAACCGTGTAGACACAAAAAGAACATGCAGGCAGTGCCTTCATTTTGTGTTTTAATAAATGCCACTACCACACAATTACACAGCGCAGTAATTCGTCTGTTCTAAGACCAGTTTAATTCTGCTTTTGGTAAGGTGGCTCACTGCAATTTGATTTAATCCAGGTAATATGGATGTACATACAGGGAGTTTAAGAATGCCTTTAAACAGGGACTCACAAGAGTGATCTCTAAAGACAGGTGTTCTTTTAATGCAGATTTTGACTGTATATTGAGTATACTTTCAAAAAGTCATTTAGGATTGGCAATTTTCAATTTTGTTTATTTTCTTAAGAATCATATTTTATTGTTTTCTAATATTACAAACATTATTTATCCCCACTTAAAACCAATGATAGGGGATAGTCAGGTTGTATATATGAAATTGAATTTGACAGTAAATATGTCAATTGCAGACCATAAATTTGCTTGAGTAAGATGCGTCGGACTCTTACTGCTAGATAAGATTCAGTTTAAGTGTGTTAGCTGTTTTAGTGAGTTCGATATTGCTGGAGTAAATATCTCAGTTTATTTTATCGCACAAAAATATAGTTTCATTGCATCTGACTATGTCTCAATACATTGTAGTAGTAAAAAAAAAAAAAAATCTAAATGCTAATTCTGACTGGCAAAATTTTTATTGAGTTTTTAAAGTTTAAATGACAACAATTCTGTGTTGGTTTTGAAGTTTAATAATATGCTTAAAAAATCAGAGCCATAAACATTGAAGACTTTTTAGATTCACGATAAATCTATATTAATTGTATTTTCTGTTAATCAAAATTCATTGCTTGGAAAACAAGTTCATTTTGAGGTCACACACTTGAAAGGGTACATTTACAATATTTATCAATTGCCAAAGTATTTTAACATAATAATTGTGGAATGGCAGTAAAGGCATATTTTACCCCCAAATAAATGTTGTTAACCACAAATTTTATGCAACTGTGATAAGCTGATAAGCTTTAGGGTAATTCTCTCTCTCTCTCTCTCTCTCTCTCTCTCTCTCTCTCTCTCTCTCTCTCTCTCTCTCTCTCTCTCTAATATATATATATATATATATATATATATATATATATAATGTGTGTGCAGATTAATATGTCTGGGAAAATATTTTAATGTATTGTGTTTTTTCTTATGTACCGTGCTTTGTGATACTTCGGTATGCAAAGCGCTATATAAATGTAATAAATAAATAAATACATTTAAAGTTATTTGCCTATAGAAAATATAGAAGTGCTTTGTTTAATGTTTCAAATTTGAAGGAAAAATCTCAAAACAAGTTTATTTTATTTTGACCAGCTGTGCTGCTGCAATATTACATTTAAGCAATTACCACCATGCAATTGTATAATATGATATGTTACAGAAACAAACCAGTGAAGTCTGTTCTCTCTCAGTGAGCTCAGAGCTCTTGTTCCCAAATACCCCATTTATTCTTGCCAGCTGAACCTTAAAGCTAGCTGAAGCCAGCCATGAAGATGTTATCAGTTAGTTTTCCCATTTATATTAGTAGCCTTCTACAGTCTGAGTGGGTTAAATTGGTTGCACCACGCATGTGCGGTTTGAATCCTGCCTTTGTTTTAACTCTGCAATAGTCTGGACTTTGATCTACTTACCTTTAAATCTACAAGATTGTCTTTCAAGCAAAACAAAGTCTCAAACGATGCTTCTTTTTGAAGTTTTAAAGACACAAAGACCAGTGTCTGCCACAATCTTATAGCAAAACAGATATAATACCCCTGCAAACAATATCCACAAGTTATAACACCTGTGCTTATTGATTGTAGTTTATTTTAAGTGATCTAAAAGGTATGAATATCCAACTTTTTACCAGTTTAAGATCATAATATGTGTGTTCTAGTTTCTGCTTACAGTAGGTCATAATTTGCAAAAAAAAACTAATCATTCTAGCAAACACTTCCAAAAGCTGAATTTCTGAAGTGAGTTTGTTATAGAAGTGGTCACTAACAATGAGGAACTGTAAATTATATCCCCGCTGTAACTGTCCAACTCTAAGTTAGTAAATGGAGTACCTTACAAAATCATTTTCGGCAAGCTCACTTCAGAAATGCAGCTTTAGAAGTGGTTGAAAAGGGACCTTTTTGCTAGAATAGTTTGGAAGCTTGGTAAGTAATGCTCTTATCAGAAACAACAATAGGGAATAATTGGGGCATTTGTGATATGTGTGTGTTCTCCATCAATTCAATATTAAGAAAAAGGTTTTAAAAAACAATTTTAGGTCAATGTTATCTGTAATAATTACACAAGTATTATTTTGGGCTACTTAGCTTTTACTCAGTACATATTTTTTATTTATTTATTTTTTAAATTGACAACAAGGTTAATGAGGCCTTGTTGAGTCATATCTAGTGAGATTGAAAGACACAAGCCTTGCTTTTATTTTATTTTGAGGAGGAAACCCTTATGAATATGTTGTACTTTAAAATGATGCTTGACCAAAAAAAAAAAAGTTTATTAAATGTAGCCTTATTCCTTGTTTATAGCTTAAAAAAAAAAAAAAACCCTACAGCTGAACAAACTTTTTCTAGCAGGTCTATGGAAATGCAGGACTTAGCCAGTCCTCATAACCGAGTAGGCAACAGTGATACTCCAGGCTCCAAACTGGATAAGTCTAACCTCAGCAGTTCTTCAGTTACATCAAATGGAACAGGAGGTAAGTACGGCATTGCTGGGTTTTTTTTTTTGTTTTTTTTTTTTTTTTACATTTAATATAACTGCTATTTTGTATTATTTATGTATTTTTACTTTACTACCTTGAGTATTGATAGTGAACCAGAAAACATGAGTGTTATGCTAAAACATCTTTAAAAAAAAAAAAATCTTTATTTAATAAACAACCTGGGACACATTGCCACACCCTGTACCTTCTGATTAGAGTGATTTCATTATATTACGCCTCTCCGTACTAACTGTATGACACAGGAAATAAAGAAATCCCTATCAGACCATCAGTCTTGTGTATTGGCAGATTTGCTCTCAAGGCTTTGAAGAAGTCTTGGCACTATACTGCGGCAACAGTTTGTTGGAAAAAAGAGAAACACTGGTTTTCTGAAAACAGTATATTTAGTAATCTGTGTTTTTTAAAACCACTCAGCTCACAGTGGCAATTTTTGACTGCATGCCCAGGCCAATCTGGAAACTATTTATATTAAAACTATAGCAAGGCATCGAACGTTGCTTTGAGATACATCAACACCAGAAAAGCATTTATTTTATATACTTTTCTCGTTTAATCTAAACATCAGTAAGTAAAACCCTTTTTATTTCACATTTGTTTTTTTGGTAGACAAGTGGCTATTTAATGTAGAATTAATACTTCAGTACTACAATCTAGCTACTCTAGTTTATCTGTAAGAAAATTCCCATGACGCTCGAACTTTTGGATGGTCCTTGAAAATGTTTTTCAAAGGCTACATACTAACCTCATTGAAGTACGTAGGGGGTCTATGTTAAATACCTAAAAAGTGGTAGATCTCAATACTGTATGTAGTAATGTCATTAAATGGGTAAGTAAATACTATATAATGAAAGGGTGGCAGTGTTCATATCTACCACTGTTTCGATCATTAACATACACACAAAATATTTAATCACAGATCTTACAGTTATTGCTGTTAGACAAATAATTTTAAGACCGATGATGTGTGTTTCTGATATAAAAGCCATTGACATTAAAGGATGAAACCTGACAGTTGTAATACACATTAAATAACTAAGTATTCACAAAAGGAAAATCATTTAGCAGCTGAAGACAGTGCCAAAATAACTGCTCAACATTATTTAACAAAACATCATTACAACTATCGCCAGGTCAGAATTTTTAGTTTTTCAGGGTTAGTTTACCCATTTTAAAAGACAATTTGGTCCATTCCCACGTGCCTGTGTGTGCCTTGTCATTTATATTTATTGACTACAGGTGGAAAAGAGGAAAATCTAGAATGGATAACTTCAAGTGGATAGTCCCTATTCTCTTAGCATTGTCTTTGGCCAAACATTACAACATATTATAAAACTCTTTAATGGGTGATGACATTAAACAGTAACATTGACAGATACAATACTCTCACTAATTCAAATGTAACTGAGGATGCAAAATAAAATTTGGATTCTCATAACATGTTTTTTTAACAACCTGGAAATGTAAGTGATTGACTCATTTTTTGTTTTTAAGTCGTGAAGTAATGCATCAATTAAGCCCTGGGTCAAACACACATTTTGTCTTTTTTTTTTTTGCGTTTTCCACCTTCCTCCCCTTCTCCAAAATGCAGCGCCACCTTTGCAACTGTCTCCCTCTGGGGGCAAGTGATGTCACTTCCCAACCTTAGGCCCAGTCAAGCTGGCCTCGACCTGCGAGAGGAAGGTTCTCTGAGAGCCAGAGGGGACGCCTGACCAAATCTATCTTTTCAAGATACATGGTCCACTATCTTGGTGGCAGATTGGTTCAGTTTCACCTCCGAGAGGGTGGTGTCTCTCCTTGAGCCAGGGAGCAACCCTGCACTTTTCTCAAATCTGTTTTCTATCAATTGTTCCCCCTGGGTATAGCATACATGCTCCCTGAGCCAGGGGCAAACCCTGTATCCTTTAGTAAGACCTTGCTTCACCTGTGCCAGTGTTCCTCTCTAGCCCATTTGCATGTTCATTTCATTTTCTCTTTCAGAATTCCTGTCGCTCCGCATGGCAATGTCTCGGAGGTCGGCCGTGCCGATCTCCTGAAGCGTAGGCATTCCTTGTGAGTTGGGGCGACTTCTGATCTTCTCAGATGTGTCCTCTATCCTTCTCTTCATTTTTTTCCCCTTGGGGGGAAAGTAAAGCTTGCTTCCCAGCCTTGGAGACCAATCAATTTTGGTCTTACTTCAGCAAGGGTGGCGCTCCACGAGCCAATGGGAAAGCACATTATCTCCCTAAAATCCAAGCGCATAGTTGCTTTTTTTTTTTGGAATCTCCAATTATTTTTCTTATTTTCTCCCCAATTTTTATTTTTATTTCAACCCAGCTCAACGTTGCCTCTCCTGCGCTGACTTGGGAGGGACGAAGACGGACACGTGCTTCCTCCGAAATGTGTGCCGTCAGCCGTCCGCTTCTTTTCGTTCTGCAGGCATGCCATGCAGCTACCCTAGAGCTATAACGCTGGAGGACCACGCAGCTCTGGGTAGCTTACAGGCAGGCCCGCAGGCATCTGGCCAGACTAAAGGGGTCGCTGGTGCGCGGTGAGTCTAGGACACCCTGGGTGACCAAGGCCCTCCCCAGTGGAATAGCCTGGACCAGAACCAGCAACCTCCAGGCTATAGGGCTCATCCTGCACTCCACACGGAGTGCCTTTATGGGATTATAGTTGCTATTTCTAAGACCCCAGGCTTATTCCTCGCAGCCCTTGATCCTGTTCTGTAAATGTAGTGTGAAACACAAATCTAAAATGAGAAATCTATAAATATTGGTAATATACATCAAATTCAGTCAGAATTTCCTCTAATGTTTTGAATGAAAACATGTTCACCAACATGGAGGAGTGTAATTATAATTGATGGGGTGATATGTATCACCATCACAGCATTTGGTAATGGAACGCTGGTCTGTATTCTTTGTTCTATCCCTATAGTTTGTAAATGAATGTCTGAAATGTAGACCCTGCATGTTATTTATGGAGTGATTTATTTCACAAGATATTCTTTTTACAACTGGATTTGTCACACAATTGATGCATGGAATAATTAAGTCAACAGATCAAATACAAACAAAATTGTGAAACCAAGCTTAAGCAGAGCAGTGAATATCTAGAAACCATAGTTTATGACCAATCAATAAAAATTAAATACTATAAATTTATAGTAATTGGTTAAAAAAATGTACAGTATTAATACGCTACAGTGTTGTGGTGTTCATCCTGTGTATTTGATATGATATCGAGTTTAGCTAGCAATCCAGGCTTTTATATATATAAAATATATAATCCAAATTGGATTATATATATAAATTGGATTATAATGGCAATACAACAAAACAACAACAAAAAAAGTCATGAATTGATATCAATAGGTGTTTGGAACTTAACACCCTTTAAACCCCATTCATGAGAAGATGGAGGAAAAGGATAAAGCTGACCATAGTAGAATCTCCCCATGGTGGGGGGTGTACATTTTTATTCATAGTTTTTAGATATGACTTTTTATTGCCAACCATAAAGTGGGCAACACTGTCTCTTAAATGGGTTGCTAAATGTGCAGGATCAGATCCAGATAAAACTTGACATGACTTCGAAGCCTGTTCCAAGATGCAAATATAAACAGTTCAGTAGAGTAACCACTTGTCTGGCTGCACATTTCAAGAAAATGTATATTATTGCCCCACAGTAGAAACTGTAAACTTGGTTGCTTTTGTGGAAGGAGAGTCCGCCCCTAACAAACACAACATCAGCAAGCGCATAAAGGCTTCGTGTGTTATTCACTCATGTCGCTTCTTTTGTTTCGGCTTCTTGGTCACACGATGGGAGGCCGAAGCGGGAGTCGACCTCTTGGAGCCTGGAGGAAGGCTACCTTCAGCCATGGATTCCAGTCAACCTCTGGGGAACGGACCATGTCTCAGCTGCTCATTTTCATTATTTCTTTAATGCTTGGAAGGGTAGGTGGCAGTGCGCCACTGTGGGGTGGGTTAATCCTTTATTATTATTTCCATTCATGGTTTGGCAACCTCGTCTTTTTGGGGGAATGACCCATAGCCACTTCCTATCTGTGGCACTGGGATGCATGTAACTGTTCATGTTTTTCCAGCCGGCCTTACATAGGTAGCCGTCGAGCACCAATGGACAAGGCCTCTGGCCAAATTTGTCTTTCACTCGGGCCCTGAGCACCCATCACAGTTCATTAAATCATCTGCAATTGCAATAAATCATTCATTGCAGATGCTCCGTGCTGAATTGTAAACTTGGTTATTTTTCTTTAAGAACATAAGAACATAAGAAAGTTTACAAAAGTCCATTCGGCCCATCTTGCTCGTTTGGTTGTTAGTAGCTTATTGATCCCAGAATCTCATCAAGCAGCTTCTTGAAGGATCCCAGGGTGTCAGCTTCAACAACATTACTGGGGAGTTGATTCCAGACCTTCACGATTCTATGTGTAAAAAAGTGCCTAAAAAAAAAAAGTTCTATTTTATATTCTAAATGCCCCTTTGTCTAATCTCCATTTGTGACCCCTGGTACTTGTTTCTTTTTTCAGGTCGAAAAAGTCCCTTGGGTCGACATTGTCAATACCTTTTAAAATTTTGAATGCTTGAATTAGGTCACCGCGTAGTCTTTTTTGTTCAAGACTGAATAGATTCAATTCTTTTAGCCTGTCTGCATATGACATGCCTTTTAAACCCAGAATTCTGGTCGCTCTTCTTTGCACTCTTTCTAGAGACAATCGGCCCCAAACCAACACATCACTAGTAAGAGCAGAAATGCTCTGTGTGTTATTCTCCCATGTCGTTTCTTTTGTTTCAGCCTCCTCCTCCCCAGCCACCACCTTGCAGTGTGCCTCGTCCCAGGAGGAGGTGGCCCATAGCCACTTCCTATCTGCGGCACTGGGATGCATGTAACTGTTTATGTTTTTCCAGGTGGACTCGGGCCCTGAACGCCATCACAGTTCATTAAATCATCTGCAATTGCACCAATAAGTCATTCATTGAGGATTCTCTGTGCTGAATATTGTCATTTCACACATTTTCAGTATTGCAAACATGAGTTATTTGGACTGAAATTAAACTGTAGTAAAAAATTCCTAAATGATACACACATTTTAAGTAGCATGGTATGTCATATACCACTTAAATTGTACTGAAAACTTTATTATTCAAGATGCTGTATCAGTTAAAAAATATATGTATATTTATAAACTGAATGAAATGATTGAAAACAATCAAAGAGATTCCAACCTAACCATTTAAAATAAAATTTCACTTCAGCTATTGCTTTTTGAGTTTATACAAACCCTTTTTATGTTAATGGGGGATTTTGCATTGGTAAAACATTTATCCAACATTAAATAACCCTCTCCTTCCCCTCCTCAGACGAGAACATGACAATTCTTAATACTGCAGATTGGTTGCTAGGTTGCAGCACCCCATCCTCTGCAACAAGTATGAAATATTATGATATAGTGCATGTGTGTGAAGTGTGAAAGACTGAAGTGTTTGTTTGTTTTTGCATTATGGTACTAGAGTTTGTGGTTTGGAAAATCCCTTTTGTGCCTTTCCATTTTTAATAGACATTTATTGTGTTTGTATCGTTGAAGGTAGTGTTTAACTGTTACAGAAAAAGAAACATTTTAAATACTCACAAACAATATAGCTGTGGTGTTACTGCAGTAAAAGTGCAATCAATGGTAGTTCAATTAACAACTGAACAGTGCTCCTATCTGATGTGAACTGAAGTTTAACAGCACTACCAGTATCTTTAGAATGAAAAGTGATCTAAATATGCTATTAGTAGCTATTGTGCAGCTGCTGTTAAACTACAGTTGCTTTCCATATGGGTTATTCTAACAGAATCTTTAAATCTTTTTGGTTTGTTCTGTGTGGCATTCTGCACATCGTGGAATCTCCATGAAAAATACAATAGCAGTTACATTACACCCACTTACAGTAATGCTGTTTTGGCAAAGTGGTAAAGATGACTTTTTTATTGAACATAAATCCCTATCCATCATATAACTTTTTTAAAAAAGCATATTGATAGCAAGTTACAAGGAGTGGTAATAATGCTATAGTCCTTTATGAATCAGTTACGTATACTGTACTTGCAGAAGCATGTGCTGCTTATATTTTTGTAAACGATTCATTGAAAGACTAGTTATTAGGCCTGTGGTGGTCACAACTGAGTACGTGTTGTGATTTGCAATGCAGAACCCTCTTTGCAAAGATTTGACAAATTAGTTATTCAAAGACAGTTTTCTTTTATGAATTTAATAAAGTATGACGTTCATGAAACTGTTCTTGAATGATTGCCTGACTGTGAAACTTTATTTAACCAAGACATATACACTTTAAATATCTAATACGTTTAGAGCTTGGAATTCACAGTAGTATATCTTTTTGTAAAGATTTACAAAAAATGGGTAGTAAATATTAGGCAAATTTAAGCCATCCATTGAAAGAAATGCAGAAGTCTGGTGCCACAAAGTTAAACTTCTTTGTTTTTCTGGCAAAAATATCCTCAAATTTTCTATTGTGATTTTGAGTTTGTAGAGTAGTGTAAACAGTGTGAAGCTTTGGTTGTGTAGTTTGAAGCCAGCTGTTCTTGGTGGTACAAGTCTTATATATGCATATTCTTCTATATAGTGTCTCTTCTTGCAGTCAAAACAGAGCCAATGAACAGCAGTGAAGCTGCTACAACAACAGGGGATGGAACACTTGACACATACGCTGGGTCAGGTAAGACATTAACTGCGTGTCTGACATAATTGCTGTGCCCCAGTGCTTTGTTGCCTCATACTGCACTTTCACATAAACCGCGGAACTAAAGTATGCTTGACAGTCTTTGATGAAGTCAGTCGGCTACAGGAAACTTGATGATACTTTTAAAAAGCATATCATCCCTTTTAAAATTACAGACCAACCGCTGAACAGTTCTGAACTTGAAAGGCCAAGCAAGAGCTAGAATAAACATTTTAAAGATAAACACAAAATATTAACTCATATGCAACTAAATTACATTTTCTGAGTGTGCTTGATTCACTTACCAATTATTAAATCACAAGTTTAACAACATAAAAGGTTAACTTTGTACTACATACATTAAAAGCTAATATTCTATAGCAACCCGTTTTTATAACCCAAAATGTCTATGAGGTTTATTACACCTCCTTCTTTGCAGTGGTCTCCCCTTGCAGGGGTCATTGGTTCTTAACCCCTGGTAGATGTCGGAGGTCTCGGACAAGGCCAAATCCTAGGCCAAATTATAAATCAAGGTGGATCTTCTCAATATACTGTACTGTAGTTGGGACTAGGTCGAGCACTCCACCTTCTATTTGCCCCACTTGGAAGACTGATAACTCCTCATAAACTTGATGCACCCTGTCGTTATCACTTATTTATATGATTAGTTGAAGCTATTGACTTTCATTAGATTCCAAATCTGTATATCCACTGACAGCACAGGAAAGCATCCTGTCACTGAATGACTCATTTGTTGGAAGTTAAACTCAACTGGCATTAAAAGATGTTAGACCAAAGTACATAGTAAGTAGAACTAGAGGATGTCTGTAGAGTACTTTAAGACAGGAGCCTTCTGCGCTAGTATAAATACTTACATCCATCAGAATACACTCAATGTGCCCTGTAGTAAGTACTGAAGACAACAACACGTTATCGCTTGGTTTTATGTAATTGTATTGATTTATTCAATTTATAATCCATTTTCAGTTCAAAAAGTTCTGACATAGGAGTTAGCAGCAACTTATAGTAGGTCAAAGATCCCTTCTCACTGTATAGTGCAGCTGATAGCTGTTACTGTTAGAAGAAAGCATTGACAATCATAGAAGTGGGCATTTTATTTGGCTGCTACTGTGAAAAAAAAATTCACGACATAGCAATAAACCTTGCAAAAGGAGACAAGTCAATGAGAAAAAAAATAAATAAATTAAAGACAACTACTGATGTCTTTCCAAGGGTGGAAATCTTTCTTTTTATCAAGGATGGACAACTCTGGCCCTTCCCTTCCAGAACACAACCATATTCTTAATTGTTTAACTGAACTAATTTAACCTATCAGTTCATTATCTCATTATACCCGTTATGTTAAACCTAATGTAGCATGGTCTTCCTTGATCAGAGTTGTCCACCCCTGCTTTATGTTAGCTGTACTGATCATATTCTGTACGACAAAATGGCCAAGTGACTTTAATTGTACCAGTAATTAATTGGAAGCTACGTATTAGTTGTTTAACATAAGGTTTTACTTACTACACACAGACAAATAAGTTGTCTTTTAAATACTTATTTTCATGGTATTTTGCTTAGGACAGAGTGACCAAAATAAGCAGAAGACACTTTTAACACATAATACTTTACTTTGGCAGTGTGCCTATAAGATGATTCAATAGGAGAACGAAGGTGTCTCATTTTTTCAGTCGTGTGGTACATAATGAGCTGTAATGAATAAAACGTTTCCATAGAGGAAGAGAGTGTCTTTAGTTCACCTGGTGTAACCAAGGCTCATTTCTTTAAGACAGAACTGATATAGCTGTTGACAGATTTGCCTACTTAAATGCATAGTAGGAAGGCATGCACAATAATCCAAACGCTATAGGAATGTATTAATAAGTATTTAGCTTGTCGTACACCAAACAAGAGACATGAATTTGCTATGAGCCATCTAATTATAATTTCTTCTCAATCAAAATACAGCTTTAAAATTATGAATTATTGTATGAAGCTTTTTATTTGGAATCAACAGTTTCTTATAGATCACTTGGATAAAAACAAACTCCTTCGCTATGTAGAACAATTCAGTTTGTCAGATCTGACAGACTTTTATAGAGGGCTGCTAGAAGGCCCTTGGTTGGCACATGTTATTATTTCGAAGATTACACAAGTGATTGATGTTTCATGACCAACAGTCTCAGAAGTGATTTCCACCCAACACTGTCTTGAAGGAATGGAAGCAGTAATAAGAATAAATGGTCACATACAACCTCTGTATGTACACTTTTCTATACTACCCAAGATGCAATGTTCCTATTTCTACCATTGCTTCATTACAGTCGTTTTTTTATAACATTATTTTTACGTGGTAGAAAGATTTTTTTTTTTTTTTCAGTTACAGTTATGCAACACCTAAAACAAAATTTGGCAGAAGGTATGTGGCATTGTGACTAACATCTTATTAGGTTTGAGCAACATTCTCAAAATTTTTTACTCTAAATCCTAACAGTATTTATTTTTTTTTTTTCATAAAGGAAAAACCTACTCAATAATAAAAAAAAAAAAAAAAAAAACAACTCAGACATTAAAATGTAAGGGGTTGTAAGCAGAATTCATTTGTGTACTTTTAGTTTTACAGTTGGGATGTAAAAAGCTTTGAGAATTCCACTCTTTATCTCTAATCACATTTACTTTACACTAATGCATCCTTTGTATGGTTTGGTTAATAATGCAATTACAACAGCATGTTATGATTACAATAAAATAACAGTAAAAAAAAAAAAAAGAAATATTATATAAGTAAGTTCTGACACTATATTTTTCAAAAGTTTTATTGCTAGGTTCATTTATATTTTGGTTTGTGTTTTATGGATAAAATGGCCACTTGGTTTATATACCAATTTCCTTATTTTCAGATGATGTTTTTCTGATATAAACCTGAAATAAAACCACTTTGTTCAAAGTTTTCAGTCCCTTTCAATCACTGTCTAATGTCGTGTAAATGTAATCAATTGCCATTCATCCCAACGTACTTGACATATTTAATGCTGAGCACTGCAGTACATTGGCATCATTTAATAGTGAGTATAGTACATACAGTACAGTATTAAGTATATGAAAGAAACCAGTAGGGGAGCAATAACTAGCTGTTGGAAGCACTATGCAGTAAAAAAAAAGATAAAAAATCTCATTACTCATCATTGTTTTATACCTGTAGTTATATATCACTTGTAAAATTCGCTAAAAAATAAGTTGGTTTCCAATAGGATAATGAATAACCAAGGTATAGCAGGCTTTGAAGTACAAGTATGATTGATTAGGAGAGTGCAATTCCTGTACAACGTAATGTAGTACTTTAATCTTTCAAACGGTGAATGAATAGCAGATGGGCTAATAAAGACACTGTATCCTTGCCCAGTGTGGATCTGCTCTGAAGGGATTGGTTCAACACTTTCAAGTTTGTACAATTTGTATATGCAACACATCTGTCTTAGTCAAGGCAGATGGTTGAAAGAAAAATAAACAATTTTGCCTTTTGAATTTCTTCCAATTAAGGCAGGGTTATTAAGATCCTAATCAAATATACAATATTGCTTGCAAATTCATCCTTATTATCTGGGCAGGTAGATTTGGTTTGTATTCATTTCTTGTGAAACATTTGCTTGTGAGTTTTCAAAAGCAGCAAGTGCAATATCATAAATATAAATACAAGTTTCAGATCATCTTATGGTGATTTTAAATGTAAATATTTAAGTAATTTCATAAAAAGAAATACAAACATGCCCTACACTTGGAAGCAGTCTTCAGTCAGTTTGTGACTAAGTAACTGTATGATATAATATTGTATCTCCATGATTGAGGTTTAACATTATAACCTCTGTTGTGCACTATTGCAGCTATTTTTGTTTAAATATATTTTTATAATTTTATTTTTACAGTAATAACAAGTAGTGGGTACAGTCCAAGGTCAGCACATCAGTATTCTCCACCAATATACCCTTCCAAGTAAGTTTTAAAACAATATTGATCTCTTGAAACAATATCAAAGCATAACAGCTGTAACATAATGTTTACATTATAATTTACTGTACTGGGGGAAAAATGTATACCGTGCCACAATTTAGTTTTTCTGGTCTTTGTTGCCTTGCAGTCAGTTAAACAAATAACCCTCTAAACATCTAAATCTAAAAGCAGTGGAAGCCTAACAGATTTCAGATTTGATTTTTGGATTTCTTTAAAGCTTTGATTTTTGGATTTTTTTTAAAATGTGTTTTCAGTCTACTGTAACCACATGGCTCCT
This sequence comes from Polyodon spathula, assembly GCF_017654505.1. Taxonomy (NCBI): domain Eukaryota; kingdom Metazoa; phylum Chordata; class Actinopteri; order Acipenseriformes; family Polyodontidae; genus Polyodon; species Polyodon spathula. The sequence continues at coordinate 32,639,506 of NC_054538.1, read as the reverse complement.
TGCTCCTGCAGGCCATATCCACACATTTTGTCAACACCAGCAGCTCAATCAATGACAGCCTATGCGGGACAGACCCAGTATTCTGGAATGCAGCAGCCAACAGTATATACAGCTTATTCTCAATCAGGACAGCCCTATGGCTTATCCACTTACGGTAAGGTTTTTAAAAAAGTACAGAAAATACTAATGATATATATCTGACGGCTGTGTGATGCGGTAATTGTAAAGAATCGGTGGAATTTTTTTTTTCTTATACAGATATGGGTGTAATGTTGCCAGGCATCAAGACGGAAAGTGGGCTTTCTCAAACACAGTCCCCTTTGCAGACTGGATGTCTTAGTTACAGCCCAGGGTTCACCACTCCTCAGCCAGGACAAACACCCTATTCCTACCAGATGCCAGGTTGGTAACACTACCTATACCTGTAACGACTCATCTCAACATGTTAGACCAGTAGACCAATATGCCCATATATAACTTTGTACTTTTTTCATTAGAACAATTGAATTAGTTATTTTAAGGTTGTCTTTTTGCATTGCTGTTTAGTAATGAAAGTGTTAAAGCCTGACTTATTTGAAATATCAGTTGAGGTCATCAGTGGTATTACTTAGAGATAAGTCCCACATTTTTGCAAAGCCAGAAACACTTTTGAAGTTTATGACAGCTTGTGATTATAATAGAAGTAGAAATGTTAACAAGAAACTTGTAAAATTCTCTGACAAACATTTAAAACCTGTCTGTACAAGTGGTTAAGTATTATGTCTAGCAATTCTTTCAAAACAATATACCCTATCCATTCTACAGTGTTTAAAATATTTCGTCTTTTTTTTTTTGTAGGTTCAAGTTTTACGCCATCTTCAGGCATTTATGCAAGCAACAATTCTGTGTCTAATTCAACCAACTTCAGTAGTTCTCAACAGGTACTTTGGTTTTTGTTATCCTCAAGTACCATGTCAATAGAGAGTTTATTTTAAGCACAGCCATAATGGTTTGCTACAAAGAAACAAGACTATTAAAAATGGCTAGAGAGTGTTTTTGTTCTTAGTTTAGAAAGATCTCTGTCTTTTGAAATGATCATATGTTACCAGTCCTACATCTTATCCTGCATTTAGGAAGTTGGAGTAAACCTTAAGGTTGTATACTATTGTAAAAATACAATATTAGTGTATTTAGGCAGCCTAAAATATTACTAACATAAACATCTTTTTTTTAATTTTTTATTCAACCTATAGCTTGAACAGTCAGTACTGTCATTGAGCTGAAATAAAGTATGTTGCAGATATAACCACATTAGAGATATTTTGTTCTTGTTCAGCTAGTTCAAAGTTTTATAGGATTTCACTTGAATGATCACTATTACATTAGAATTATTAAGCTTTTTTTATCGCTGATTAAACTATTCTTGAAAGAATGTAGATTTTATGTATTATATTCCTCTGGTAGAATTCTGGATTTAAAATCATTGCGTGGACTAGTATAACATTAATGCTACCCACATTTTAGTAAAATCTAAAATATACTGTGTAATACTTGCTTTACTCAAAAGAATGATTACTACTGTTTCAGGATTATCCTTCATACACAGCTTTTGGCCAAAACCAATATGCCCAGTACTATTCAGCCTCAACCTATGGAGCATATATGACCTCAAACAGCACAGCTGATGGCACATCTTCATCTTCAACCTATCAACTACAGGAACCTCCTTCAGGACTGATTGGTCAGGCCACAGAACTTCATGCAGGTAAATAGCTGCCTTCAGTTTCTGGGGGTTATGCATAAAATAGACAGTTTCTCCAGATTGTCCCCGTTAATATAGTGATGTTTTTGGATTCATAAAACCATCAGGATAAAGGTAGCGACTGTTCTGTTTTACTTATTGCTTGTGAAAGTCAAACACTTCTGTGAGAATGGCAAAGAAAGCCAAAATGCACGTGTAAAAGCCATAGAGAAGGAGTTGTGGCAAATGCAGAGAAATAGTTTGGAGTACATCAATGAAACAGAAAACAAATTTGAGCAGATGTAACAAAACATGTCAATGCTGTCAAAAATGAACAGTCTTGGACTGGAAAAAAAAGATGTCAGGATGAAAGACACAAGGTTAAAAAAAAAAGAAATGGTCATCTTTGAGTTCAAAGATAGGGGACTGGCGAACCTGCCTTGGAAAAGCATCTTGTGATATATCATCCTCCTCCTGGAGCACTGTCTAAGTTACAGCAGCAACATTTCTTGAAAACAAAAAACTAATTGAACACAAGCAGGTGTGTTATATACCCATGTTACAGTCAGAAAAGTACATGTAGTCTGTTTTTTCACTATAGTATATCATTGACAAGACAAAGCACATTCAATTAAATCTAGAATAAAATAAACAAAAACAGACTATGGCAGAACTCAAGCTAGTCAAGCAAATGAAAATAGAATAAAACAACTTTAAACTTTTCCCATTGAGAAGCCTACAGTATTGCTGTCAGCAGTTGAGTATGTGGTGTGTGGTAACATGTTTAAAGGTAAATAGAACACCATACCTCTGGTGTGCCAGGGTAAATGTTGCATGACTGGAAAAAGGCTGTGTTCTTATACTGTGCCCCCTTGTTCAACACATGCTTTACAATCAGTATTTTTAGCAATATAAGGCATATGTATTCAGCATAATGACAAGGTCTCTTATCTTAGGAACTGCAAAGGTAAAGAACGGATCGATGCGATTTTACAATTTTTTTATGAAGCAGTATGTTTCAGACCTGTTCTCCTGACTTTTAAGCCTGAATAGTTGACAAAGCAGGTCATTAAGAAGCTCTGTATTAAGTCCTTTTTAGAACCAGTGTAGACTTGTAGAGAAAGGACTGTTAGGATTAATGTCTTAAACTTCTGTTAGAACCAGCATCCCATTCACAGAAGGGTCATATTACAGGACGTACTTTAGCAAGTGGGCAGTAAAACTAAAATTTAAACTCACTGCTTTCGGCTTTTACACAATAACTACTTTACTACTGGCACAAATAATACATAATATGAGTATTATTATAAACAAGTGCTATTCAGGCATTTACACTTATAATTCAAGTCTGCAAAAAACATAGCGAGTGCACTGCATTAAAAAAGATGCTTGCCTTGAAAGTCTGTATTATTCTTGGACTGCAGTCTTATTTAAAAAGAGAAACGTTGCATTTAAAGCTGATTTTCAGATTAGTTCCAATCAGTTGTGGTCAGAAGGGAATGCTTAGTTATTATGCAAAGACTCTTCAGGCCAAGAGGAAGACAAATAGCAGAGTACTGTATAATCAAGGTTATCTACTGTAGCGTTGTTATGGAGATATAGACAGTCATCTAAGTTCATCAGGTGAGGAGGTTCAGCAAAGTGGTGGTGGATCAGAATGGTGAGGGAACAGGAAGGTAACTCCATGAAAAAGTAGCAATTCAGTTATTTTACACAGTGAGGAGCCTGTGCAGGGTGATGTGTGTTGTTTCTTTAAATATTTTGAAGACTCAAACAGCATTGCTTGTCCTCTGGCAAAATCTTGTTATCATTTATTTACTGTGTTGTATACAGAATATCTGACCTTGAGGTGAGAATAAGATTGTATTTTACAGCACCCTATACTATAATTTTGTATTACATATATTTAAATAAGAATAATTAAACAGCTAATTTCCATCTGATGCAAACCATCTCATATAGCTATAATAATGCAAACTAATGAAAGATATTTCAGAAGATTCACTGTATCTGTGTATAGTATATATTAGAACCATATATTGTACATAGCCTTTTGGGTATTTTTTTTTTTTTATGAATGAAAAACCGACATAACTCAGGAAACCCACAACCAGTGAATTTGACACCACCATCCCTCCCCCATCCTCCATCTTTATTTATGTTACAATTTAGGACCTGTGATTGGAGGTATTTCAGGTCCAGTATCAAAAGCTTTGAACAGGAACTGGAACATTCTTGGATGTAATGGTCCTTATTTTTTCCAGTTTTCCTTGGCAGGCTGTCAGATTTCTGATTAAGGAAGCTTATCATTCTTTTCCAATCACAGACACTTTCTTGCTTTTTTCCACTATTGAGTTAGACCATTTTTCTTGATTGAGACATAACAATAAGTGATCTAAAACACACCCTGTCTGTTTCCAGTTAGTTGTCCATGCAGCATTCAGTTATATACTTACCAAAGGACTGAGGCACTGATCAATAGATCTTTTTTTTCTTTTTTCAATGAAAAACACACATGAATAAAAGTGTGATTTGTTTAATATAGTAAGACAGGTAACCCTAACTGATCACAAAATATCTGTATCTATATCTACATTTCTATTTCTATTTCTATAATGATTGTTAAAGGGTCGAACGGTACAGGCAATAGCAGGAGTTCTATCAAGGATAATCTATTTGCAAGTGCGCTAGCATATAAAGAGTTAAATAAGTTAAACAGCTTACTTAGGCTACTAAACTTGAAGTTTAAATTTAAGAAAATAAGCTATTCCTTAAGATCTGTGCAGCTTGTGCAATCTTTCTCTAACTTCCTAGCGTTGCAGTAGCAGTGACACTTTCAAAGTTGTGATTGATTTTGATGGACAATCCTGTAATCCACAGGAATAAATATGTCCCTCTGTGTAAAAAAATATTTTCTTTGTACATGTGGATAGAAGTTTAATCACCCCATTCCGATCAATGTTATTATTATCATCTTAAAGGTCTGGAGGTGGGGGTATTAAATGTCAATGTTTTTTTGGTTTTTTTTAAAGTCTGCAATTAAATGGACCGGGCAGTGTATGCATTGTACAGTATTACGCTAGCAAAACAAAACTCAAGTTCATTTTAATCCTGAATGGCTTTATTTACAGGAGATTTTGACACAGTGCAGAGCCCATCAACACCAATCAAAGACCTGGACGACAGAACGTGTAGGAGTTCAGGGTCAAAGTCACGTGGAAGGGGTAGGAAGAATAATCCATCACCCCCACCTGACAGTGACTTGGAGGTATGCCCTGGATTTACACTTTACTAACTATAGTTGAAGGACTACAGTTTCATAGTCACACATGGATAAGGGCATGTTTTTTTTAAATAGTGTGTATGTTGTGTAGGTGTTGCAAGCTAAGGGGTTATTGAAGATGACATTTCTTGATAAGTTTTGCCACACCTCATTTGACTAACTCATGCACTTCACAGTAATATTACATTAAATCTCATGTGCAAGGAATTGGTTTGTAGTACCCACAAAATGGAGTAAAGCACTGATGCACTGTGAAAGCAGAGACTTAAAATAGTTAAACCTCCCTTCAAGGTGTATAGAGTTATCACCTATTCTTGCATTTAGTCATACTATCAAGACAAGTATGTAAATTTAGAACTCTAAAAATGTCATTAAACCCCCCACCCTTATAATATATATAGATTATATATATATATATATATAATATCTACCCCCACCAAAAATATATATATATATAATATATAATCTATATATATATATTATATAGTTATATAGATAGATAGATATCTAAATATCAAAACTTCCAGTTCAATAATCAAATTTTAACCTTTAGTTTTTTGGGCTTTTTGTTATAGTTTATAGGGTAGTTCACTAGAGAAAAATATTCTGTTTAGTAATGGAAAGGTTTAGTTTAATTAACTTATCTCCTGTCATGATGTGTACAACTTGTCTCACAACTTCCAAAGTGACATGTAACTGGGAAGTTGTCCTCATTATTTGGTCAAATTAGCTTCTGTTGTGTTTTTTTCATGTTCTTAATGCAACAAGCAAACCAACTGAAATTAATAAAAAGAGTTTTTGATCCAAAAGCAGGGACCATTTGCCATTTATATAAGAAAGACTAAGAATGTGGAACATGTGTAGTGAAAGAGGGGCCTTGACTACATCTGGCTCTTTTACTTGAGTCTGAGTTTTAAATGAGAAGTCAAATAACCACAAACAACTGAACAAAAACAGAAAAGACTGACGCTGAATATGGTTGTTTTTCAACAAGAATATAAAGAACGCATGAATATAATGCCCACCTTTAAATAATACTATATACTTTTCACGCAACCTAATTAGTAAAACTATAAAGGTAATGCAATGTAATTCACCTATTAATTATTTAAATTAAATCATAAATCTCATTCTGGATCTGGACTGCTTGTTCTGGGTCAATTTAACGATGTTAATACTAATTGTTTTAAAAATGTATTTTTCTTTTTCAGCGAGTATTTGTGTGGGATCTTGATGAAACTATTATCATCTTTCACTCACTCCTTACAGGATCCTATGCACAAAAGTATGGTAAGGTAAGAAATGGAATCATCCTTGTCCTCTCTTTCATTTGTATTCAGGGTATTAGAGGATCACACTGAAGCTTCTGGTCGATTATAGGTTGAGGCATATTTTTATTAAGTTCTGGCACGCTTTTGGTAGAAGGCCCTAAAGTCTGTAGCCAAGTGTTATATTTCTTACCCAATCTTCTGGTTGACAGTCTGGAAAGATTAAATTAGAGGTAGCTTTTTTTTTTTTTTTTACTGGCCCTTACTTTTTTGGTGTGATGTTTGCAGTCATCTATAATGGTTCCTATTGCAATTACTCAAATACTGTATTTTTTGTTTATAAATCTGTGCTGAGTCCCGAATTAGCTCTTCAGTTTTAATTGTCAGTTAGAGCCATATGTAAAATAGGTAGAGTTCTGTAGTACCTATTTGCACAATAGTATACTGTACTACTGTATATTGCCAGCAATATTGCACTTGATTACACTGAAGCTTACTAAGTCTCTGACTGATCTAGCCTGCAATGTGTGTAATATATGTCAGCAGCTGTCAACTAGAACAGCTTCTGAACTCATGCTAAAGCACCTTAAAAAAATAAACACTGTATTTTAGTAATTAAAATAAGAGCCACTAAGAATGTTTGCAAACATCATAAAAAAAGGGTTAGCAAAAAAATAAAAAATTAATGATGGATGCACTGTAATTTGTAAACCAATATTGAGGTTTTGTACATTTGAAAATATTATCTAAATAAATAAGGTTACCTGTCATACTCATTATTATTATTATTATTATTATTATTATTATTATTATTATTATTATTATTATTATTATTATTATATGTTAAAGATATGTAACTTGCTATGGTTCTTACTGGCGTAGAAACAATGGTTAAAGGATCTGTAGTTGCTTGGCTCATAAAAGAAAGAAGGAAGCCGGGTATCAGGCATGCAGAACATAACTAAGACTCCTCTTTCCCTCCAGCCATTCAGCCAGTATTATTTATAAACTTGCTTTGGCTGCCAGTTTTGCCGATTGACTGCTGAATTGCAGTATTCCTTTGGGTGACACATTTAATCCTGGGTTAGAACGCCCTCTGTGAATTTAAAAAAGAAGAATTGATGTACTATTAAATCACAAGCTACGGTACTAAAAAGCAAAACTAGAAATAAGCAGCTGTCAGAAATTTAGCAGCGAGGGCAAGGTTTGCAAAACAGTTGACTTCCTTGTTTGGCTTATTCTTATTGCAGGGCATGCTTCAATCCATTTTTTTTATCTTTTAAAATGAGTCTTTTTTAAGGGGAGCAGGAATTACTGGTCTGCATTTTTTTTAAATTATTTTCAGTTGTGATTAGCCTCCTTGCCCTTTGCGATTGGGCCTATTGATTGATTGATTGGATAGTTAAACTTTACAACTGCACTCTTTCCATGTCTTGACGATATTCTGATTCGCTTAAGAAATGCAGCCAAATGTTTTTACTATTAAAAGAATCTCAGTTGTATGACCCTTGGTAATAAATTAAATGATATGTTTCACTGTGACTAGCGTAGGTACACCTCATCGGTACAAGTACTAAATTAAAAGAGAAACATCGAGAATGTTTTCAGTTTTATGACAAGTGGAAATTCACTGCTTTTCACTTTCACTGGGATTTTAAAAGGACACACAAACATCCCAAAGTCTCCTATTCACAGCATTGTACAGGCTGACGCTAAAGCCGCTTGAGTGCATAAAACAGTGTCATTCTGATTCTCGTGCAATCTTTTGTACAGTATCGTTATCTTATTCAAAGCTAAAGTGTACTTATTCATCCAAGCATTAAAGTTGCTTTGTCACAGAGAAGTTTCTTCAGCACGTAGGTCTGCCGAACATGAGTTTTGTGTTTATGGCGCCTCATTTTTTCACACCTTCACTAGTTTCCCCCTTTCTGCCCTAAAGAAATACGGTGACAGCTGTTTCTATTCACAGCCTGGGTGAGTGCCTCTCGTCTATTTATACATTTACTATGGCAGCCACCACCACCTTCTAATATATTTCTTTGGTATGCACTCTTAAATTATATTAATCTGGGCTGTATTGAATTCCACATTTGCTTGCTTCACCAATCATTGAGAAATATAAATAAATAAAATGAAAGCTCGCAAAACTGTTCTACACATTGTACGAATTCCAGAGTACTTATCTGGCTAGGAACATTTTTTTTTTTCTTTTGACATACCCTGTCTAAAGTAATGTTAAAGCTGAAATGACTAACACAACTGTCATAAATAATTAAAATGTACATCCAATTAGTAATTAGAGTCGCATATCAGATATTATTTGGTTGTTATCTACCTTAGCCTTGATTCTGGCAAGGAATTGTGTGCATACTGGTTTGGGTCTTACGTCAGTATAGCAATAGAGACTTCTATTCTGGGTTGCTTTCTGTTGCTGCAAATTATGAGGAGTGGCATTTGACCTGTTATGACCTATTGCAGATGATGGTTTTTGCAGCTGAGCACCAGTTGGCACTCAGAATTTTCTAAAATGCTGAACCCTTAAATAAGGGTTTGTTGATGTGACAGGACATGTGTGAGCAGTCTGTCATTATCTGTTTAGTTTTAGTGATATATACCAGTGATTCCACTGGCACTACATTTTGATGTAAATATTCATGTTTGTATAATGAATGGATTTTCATTAAAAAGAGATTTAGACAGATACGTAACCCTGCCAATTTAATACTTAGCTTATTTAAAGGTGCTAAATATGCACCAGTGACCGGTAACACAATGTGACTGGATGAGAGACTTTGTAAATTAAAAATTAATTTAAAAAAAAAAAAAATCATGTTTAACATATTCAGTAAATTCACTTATAAAGCATTTTTCCTGTCTTCTCAGACAAATTTGTCTTCTTGTTGGTTTGTACTATAGAATTTTTACAAAAAATGGTGGTCCTATAAAGATAGTAACATCAAAACAGTAACTAAAGTACATAAGTGATATGATTTTTTTTCTTATTTTAGGATCCTCCTATGGCTGTAACACTTGGTCTACGCATGGAAGAAATGATTTTTAATCTTGCTGATACACATTTGTTTTTTAATGACTTAGAGGTAAGCAGTAGTAATTTATTAATGTATGTGTTTAATGAATCTGCTTTAAAAATATTACAACAAGGGCTCACGAGTGGTGCATCCAATAAAGGCCCTCCGCGTGGAGTGCAGGATGCGCCCTATAGCTTGGAGATCACAGGTTTGAATCCAGGCGATGTCAGGCCGTGGCTGGGGGTTCCTAGGTGGTGGCGCACAATTGGCTGAGCACTGCCCGGGTAGTGAGGGCTTAGGTCGGCAGGAAAATCCACAGTTCACCACTCACCAGCGGACCCGTGTGGCTGATAGGGCCCCTGCGGGTCTGCAGTGGAGCCATTCAGATCTGTGTTGTCCTCCGGCATTATAGGTCTGGTGGATCCGCAGTGCAAAAAATGATGAATTGGCAGGAACACGTTTTGGAGGACTCGTGTTTCAGCCTCCGTTCCCCAAGTCACCGGGGGGTTGCAGCCGTGAACCGGGATAAAAATAATAATAATTGGGCATTCCAAATTGGGGAGAAAATCGGGGTAAAAACCATTGGTGATGACTAAATTAAAACAAATAATAATAATAATTAAACACATATTACAACAACCAAATTCAAAGTTTTATTTTTTCTGGTTTTTGTTTTCAGTATAACTGTAAATTGTAACACTGTGATTGACCAAGCTGAGGTTTTACGATATCACAGGCCCTAAGCCAAACTACCAGTGTTAGTCTGGCTCCTGGTGGTGCAATACAGTATATTTAGACTTTGAGTTTGAGAGTCTGAGCCTTGTAAACTTGGGTGCTTTTCTGCAAGGAGAATCCACCCTAACCAACACGGCATCAGCAAGCTCATAAAGGCTCAGTGTGTTATTCCCCCGTGTCATTTCTTTTGTTTTGGCCTCTCAGTCACGTGCTGGGAAGCAGAAACGGACAAGGCCTCCGGCCAAATTTATCATTCACTTGGGCCCAGAGCACCCATCACAGTCATCGGGCCCTGAGCACCCATTTCAGTTCATTAAATCATCTGCAATTGCAGTTAATAAATCGTTCATTCATTGTGGACTCTCCATGCTGAATTGTAAACTTGGTTGCTTATCTGCCCCTAACCAACACGTCATCAGCAAGCTCATAAAGGCTCTGTGTGTTGCAGATTCTCCATGCTGCTTAAGTAAATCCACAATAGGTTCATTAAAAATTGATGGGGCTATCAGAGTAAGTCACTCAGACCCATAGTTTTTTTTATAGAAAGAAAAAGGACTCCACTGAAAATCTGGGCAAATGACTGCTGAGAAGTAGAATGAGAAATTTATGCTGCAGGGGCGTAAGGAGCTGTTCTGTTTTTTTCAAAAGCAAAACTTCAACGTTAAACAGGAAGTAATCTGATTCCCAGGGTAATCCAGAACAAGTCTAAGAAGCCAGTGATATGTCACCCAGTTAGGAAACAGTTTCAATAGTTAGTCTTTTGTTACTTTAAATCCACTCTAGCACAGTAAAATATACATCGTTTCTACCCTATGCAAGACTAAATTCAAGGTTAAATGATGCATTGTATAATTAAACACATTCATTAATAATTAAATAAATAAAAACAAGGAAATTGTCTAATTAGCGTTAGATTATGCCCCCATGGTACTCAATAATCAATCATGTATACTATACTCAGATTTGGTCCAATAAATAAAAGCCTGTCCACTCTAATCATGTGCATGAAGAATCAGAAAAATATGTTGCAGACTTGTAATGCACAAGTTGAGTATGCAAATGTGTTGAGAAAAGGGATACGAATCACTTAAAGGTTTAACAAGAAGAAAGCCTATTTCCAATAGTACTAAAACAGGGGTACAGAAAACAATCCCAGAAAAAATGCAATACTGTTTTTTTTAAGAATAATTTGAGTATTTTACAGAAACAGAAATAACTTGTTTTTCAGCCTATTTTCAAAGTGTAGACTGAAACGCTCATGAAAAATGAGCTTTTATTGGAAAATGCAGTGCTTAACTATGAGATAATAACTTAGTATCTAATTTACTCATTTACAATATGCAGGGATAATTAGCTTACAGCCATGGCTATTAATGAAGTAAACCCTCCAAATTTAACTGTAAAGCATTTTTTTTTGGAAGTTGCCCTTAAAAGTCACTTTCTGTTCTGCAGGCAAATCATATCTGTTGTGTGATTGCACGGAAGGGCCAGCATTAACAATGTTGCTACACATTTGTGTGCAACTACTGCCCCCATCTGGCAAAATGTAGGTGTACATGTGCAGCATCCTAACTAGTTTATTCAGGGATCACTTTATTAATACAAACAAGACACCCTATGATTATGCTTATGACATCGAAGGTTCAGAAATGTGTACATTTTGCAGGAATGTGATCAAGTTCACATAGATGATGTCTCTTCGGATGACAACGGACAAGACTTAAGGTAAGGTAACAGTGTATATATTTCAATGCTAAACTGTTTATGGGGTTCGAAAAGTACATGCAATTAACATCCTGCTTACTTAAAGAAACTGGCATTGAGGTGATGATTATAAATCGTGTTTAAAAAAATGTACAACAAATAAATACTGTATAAAGTCATTGATTTTATGGAAGTAATCAATAATCAAACTAATATTCAAATAAAATATATTATTATTATTATTGACAGTACTTACAGTTTTGCAACTGATGGCTTCCATGCAGCTGCAACAAGTGCAAACCTCTGCCTGGCCACTGGTGTGAGAGGAGGGGTCGACTGGATGAGGAAACTGGCTTTTCGCTACAGACGAGTAAAAGAGATGTATAGCACATACAAAAACAATGTTGGGGGTAAGCTTTGGTGTTTATAATTCAACACCTTGTAGAAAAGGTACATCCTTTTCAACTTGAACTTCAATTTTATATATATATATATATATATAAATATATATATATATATATATATATATATAGAGAGAGAGAGAGAGAGAGAGAGAGAGAGAGAGAGAGAGAGAGAGAGAGAGATGTGTACAACACAGGGATTTGATTAGGACCAGCTGAAATGTGTCCAGAACATACACTAGCTTTTGATACAGGTGGAAACTGAAGGTAAAGAGAGTTTTCACCAGTGTTGGTTCAGACTCTGAATATTTAAATATTTATAGTGTTCTGCGTTTTCGGTTTTTACCTTTAAAAAAATTCTCAGAAAATTCTTCAGAGTTTATTATACATATATTAAAACAGGGATAAAATCGGTAAAAAAATAGTTTTTAATTGAAACATCTCACAAAAAAACACTTATATGTTGAATATGATGAGCAGCAGTTCTGGTTTCTGATTAATAATGTTTCTGGCATGTATGATAAATCTGTGCAAGTCAAAGCTACATTTTCCCAAGTTAGCTGGTACTTTGCAAACGTTTGAGCAATCACTGTGCTATCGGAAATACTGCCTCCAGAAGGTATGAGCATGACATCAGGACAAAACAAGCCAAGTTTATTCGCCTTGAAATCATAAAAAGAAAATTGACAACTAAAGCATCACCATTTTCTGTCAGATATTTCCGATTAAGATTGTGGGTGTTAGGCAGTGTTTTACTACAGACAGTGTTGTCGCATGAAGTCACCAATGCATACCTCTCTGCAATAAACAGTGGCTGTCCAGCAAAGCACAGCGCTCTGACAAACTCATTAACACAGTCATTCTGTGCTCTCTTTTTATTAAAGCGTGTGTAAAGCCACATAAATGGATTGCTTGTATCTCAGTTCACTCTCTTGTTTTAGTTTAATGTGTCACTTATTTCAGTATGTTCTTTTGTCAGCGTTTATATGGCTTATTTTTAATAATGGCTTGCTTCTTGCCACCCTGCCATACAGGCTACTTTTGTGAAGTGCTCTGTATATTGTTGACTGATGCACATTTTCTCCCATGTCAGCCATTGAACTCTTTAGCTCTTTCAAAGTTGTCATTGACCTCACAGTGGCATCCCTTACCAGTTTCCTCCTTGCCCGGGTGCTCAGTTTGGAGGGACGGCGTGATCTAGGCAGTGTCTGGGTGATACAATGCACCTTCCATGATTGAGTAGACTGTGCTCACAGGGACATTCAGAGACTTCAGTATTTTTTTGTACCTTTCTCCTGATCTGTGCTTTTCAGGAACTTTATCCCTGACTTGCTTTGAAGGCTCGTTGGTCTTCATGGTTGAGTCTTTGCTTGAAATTCACTACCTGACCAACAAACCTCACAGAGACAGGTGTTTTTATTCTGAAATAATGAGAACCACTAATATTGCTCACAGACAGAGGCCATTCAACTAATAGTGTGGCTCGTTAAGGTCATTTTGTGCACCTGAATTAATTTAGGTTTGCCACAGCAAAGGATTTGAATACTTATGCAATCATGACTTTTCCATTTTTATTTCATATTAATTATCTATTTACTTCTTTCTTTTTGTTTTTGCTTTGAATGTGTGGAGTAGGTTGTGTATATAACACATATTAATTACTACTTCAAAGTGTCATGACTGCAAGCTTTAAAGCAACAAAATGTGAAAACTGTGAGAGGGTCTGAATACTTTTGCAAGGCACTATGTACCTCTGTAATAAACAGTGGCTGTCCAGCAAAGCACAGAGCTCTGACAAACTCATTAACATAGTCATTCTGTACTTTCTTTTTACTAAAGCGTGTGTAAAAGGCGCAGAAATGGATTGCTTGTCTCTCAGTTCACTTTCTTGTTTTAGTTTAACATGTCGCTTACATGAGCGCGAACTTGTACCTCAATGCAGCAGTATTTGCAGCGCTATGCATCCTCTGCCTCATCTAACCCACTTCTGCTATTATTGCTTTTTGCATACTTCAAAACATTCATTTTCTTTTGAATATTCATAAACTGATTTGTGTTAATTTCGTTTTTGATCAAGCTAGTAGTTTCTATGCCCAGCAACTGCCACAATAATCAGACTTTGATTTACCAACATAATCATGTGATCATGTGTTTGTGAATTGACAAAGAATCACATTTGAATGTTATTTGGCCTCTGACATCTAAACGTCTGCTGTATCCTAGGATACAGTGTAGGGATGCTTATTACAATGTCAGTCAAAATAAAACAGCATTTTAATCAAATTATTGTGTATTTCCTAGAAAATAGTACAAGGATAATATTGAATAATAGACAAGAATTGGGTATAAATCAATAAAAACAGACGTCCAGTTAAAAAAAAAAAATCTTAATAAACCGGCAACACGGAACACTAAATATTTATAACCAGTTACAGTTTTATACTCATTAAAACTTTATAACAGCATTAGAAATATTATGAAATGTGTTTGGTACTCTAGCCTCTAACATGCACTCATTATAGCTTCATGTTAGACTCACCAGGTATGTATGTTTTTCTTTTCTTTTTTTTAATATATATATAATTATGTTTTATAATTATGTTTTTTCTGGCCATACTATAAAGGGTTTTTGGTTGTTTTGCAGTGTAAATTCCAAGTTCTGCTGATATGTTAAATTCCACTTTTGTAAGTTTTTAATTATTTTGATTTAAAGGACTTCTCGGCCCTGCCAAAAGAGATGCATGGCTGCAGTTGCGAGCTGAAGTTGAGGCTCTGACAGAATCCTGGCTGACAAACGCACTTAAATCATTGTCAATCATCAGTTCAAGGTAAATAAATAAAGATCTTAATCATTTTTTTCAGACACAGCACAGTATACATGTTTTCCAGGGTTGACCCAGCTCCTAGAAACATATTTCCACGAATGTGTCATGATTCTGCAACCCTAACTCTGCTAGACATCATGGTTTGGACAGAAGCTGAAACCTGCAAGTTTCCAGAAACATGTTTCCTTCTGCATATTAGACGCAAAACAGTAAAAACCATAATAACCATGACAGAACCAACTTTCTTTTGTAGATTCACTAGTATATTCAAGTGAATAAAAAACATAAAAATGCACTACAAAAAAAATCAGTATTGTTTAATGAAGAGAATCCACTACATTACACTACAGTGCAACATTTTGATAAGATAACTAATTCATTCTCTGTCCTTTTTTTCAGAAGTAACTGCGTCAACGTATTGGTAACAACAACACAACTTATACCAGCACTTGCTAAAGTACTTTTATACAGCCTAGGGGGAGTATTTCCTATTGAAAACATTTATAGTGCAACCAAAATAGGTAAGAAAACCAAAAAAATACTTTTTTTTAGAAATGGTTAATTCTTTTGAAATCGGCTGTTTCAAGGTCAAATTTTGAAACAACAAAATAGGGTCCTCCTACTGCACCTAATGTAATATATATAATATATATATATAGAATATATATATATATAATATATATATATATATATATATATATATATATTTATTTTTTTTAGGTTTTTTTAAGTGCCAAAATATTTTATATATCAGATCCCTAAAGCATTTTTACTACTACAGTATGTTATGTTGATGAAAGCAGACAGACAATGTAATGTCAACTTTGTAGCACTAAGATATAAAGGAAGTGATTTTACAGAATAAAGAGGTGATCTCTCTCTATGATGTGCTCCACAAGTAGCCCATGGGCATACTGACACTGCCCACACTACTTGTGGAAGGATTAAATAGTATAAACTGACAACAGTTGAGACTGTAAAATACCCCCTAAAGCTGGGATTAAAACATGTTATCCTTATTGGGCCCAAGCTGTTTTCCCTATCTTCCTTCAACCCTGTGGTGATGAAAGGCTAAGCAGTTCATTGTTTTTCAGGAAAAGAAAGCTGTTTTGAGCGTATAGTGTCCAGGTTTGGCACTAACATAACTTATGTTGTCATTGGAGATGGGCGAGATGAAGAGCATGCAGCTAACCAGGTAAAGTCGGTCTGAACTCTTCCTTATTTATCTTCCAGGAAAGGAAAGTTGCTTTGAGCGCATAATGCAAAGGTTTGGCAGAAAAGTAGTATATGTTGTAATTGGGGATGGTGTAGAAGAGGAACAGGCAGCGAAAAAGGTAACAACTTTGTGAATGTTGGTGTGATATTTAGATTGGCGAGGTCTTTCATTTGCATTATATTCTGTAGTTCACGTCTATTTAAAACGATAGAACAGTGAATCGTTTTTTTTTATAACAAAGCCAATTCTTACTGTTACTTTATTGTGCATTCTGTCTTTTTCCTGAATGTGTACTTCATTTTAAAGTTTGGTGGATATTAATTCACAGTTCTGTAGCCATTACCTGCTAGCAATTATGCTGATTTTGCATAATATTTACAGTACTGTTTTTGGAGCATGCCCCTTGAAGTTCACCAGTTTAAATACAGGTGCTACAGGTGCAACCTATGTCAATTGTGCTGATATTTAGATGCCTTCAATATGCTGGGCAGTTCTTGATCAGACCAAATAAATCTCCACCAAAACTGATATAGTTGATTTAAAAACAAAAATACCAAGATACAGCAGATTTCACAAGTAACAGTAAATATTGAGTTTTTTTTTTTTTTTTTAAAGACCCATGGTTCAGTTTAATTTTAAGTATTTTATTAGTGGTGTAGATCAAAATAGTCAACTTAGCATGGTGGACTTTGTATTTAGTATGATCCAAGTTAGGAAAAGGGTTCCCCAAATCATGTGCATTCATATAAGAAAAGACCAGGACGATGCATCGAAAGCATTGTGATTACAGATGCATTTGGGTAGCAGCCATGTGCAATGTGTAAAGATGTTGTCTTGCCTGCAACTCAGTAGAATTCATTTTGCTCTAGTTAATACGGTAAGAAAATTGATTTTACAACCTTTGTTAGCATTTGTTTAATAAAGTGGTATTGCAACCTCAGCATTTTATGTATTGATATTAAGATTATAGCTCTGACCCTACCACACAAATACCCTTTATAAACGTTTTATAAGGGAAAAGTTCTTTGGACAGGAAACATGATTTGGGAACCCTTATGATCACAGTAAAAAATGATTGCAGATGTGTTACACTGTTTGTGTTTGCAGGGTGGTGGTGCATTTAGGTCACACAGCTCTGCATGTTCTGGTGCGAGTTCTGGATATACACTGAACAAAAATATTAACGCAACATGCAACAATTTCAAAGATTTTACTGAGTTACAGTTCATATAAGGAAATCAGTCAATTGAAATAAATTCATTAGGCCTAATTTATGGATTTCACATGACTGGGAATGCAGATATGCATCTGTTGGTCACAGATACCTTAAAAAAAAAAAAAGGATCAGAAAACCAGTCAGTATCTGGTGTGACCACCATTTGCCTCATGCAGCGCGACACATCTCCTTCGCATAGAGTTGATCAGGCTGTTGAGTATGGCCTGTGGAATGTTGTCCCACTCCTCTTCAATGGCTGTGCAAAGTTGCTGGATATTGGCGGGAACGGGAATACACTGTCGTACACATCGATCCAGAGCATTCCAAACATGCTCAATGGTTGACATGTCTGGTGAGTATGCAGGCCATGGAAGAACTAGGACATTTTCAGCTTCCAGGAATTGTATACAGAACTTCAACATGGGGCCGTGCATTATCATGCTGAAACATGAGGTGATGGCGACGGATGAATGGCACGACAATGGGCCTCAGGATCTCGTCACGGTATCTCTCTGCATTCAAATTGGCATCGATAAAATGCAATTGTGTTCATTGTCCGTAGCTTATGCCTGCCCATACCATAACCCCACCGCCACCATGGGGCACTCTGTTCACAACGTTGACATCAGCAAACCGCTCACCCACACGACGCCATACACACTGTTTGCCATCTGCCCGGTACAGTTGAAACTGGGATTCATCCGTGAAAAGCACTTTTCCAGCGTGCCAGTGGCCATCGAAGGTGAGCATTTGCCCACTGAAGTCGGTTACGACGCCGAACTGCAGTCAGGTCAAGACCCTGGTGAGGACGACGAGCACCCAAGTGAGCTTCCCTGAGATTCTGACAGTTTGTGCAGAAATTCTGTGGTTATGCAAACCCACAGTTTCATCAGATGTCCAGGTGGCTGGTCTCAGACGATCCCGCAGGTGAAGAAGCTGGATGTGGAGGTCCTGGGCTGGCGTGGTTACACGTGGTCTGCGGTTGTGAGGCCGGTTGGACATACTGCCAAATTCTCTAAAACGACGTTGGAGGCGGCGTATGGTAGAGAAATGAACATTCAATTCTCTGGCAACAGCTCTGGTGGACATTCCTGCAGTCAGCATGCCGATTGCACGCTCCCTCAAAACTTGAGACATCTGTGGCATTGTATTGTGTGACAAAACTGCACATTTTAGAGTGGCCTTTTATTGTCCCCAGCACAAGGTGCATCTGTGTAATGGTCATGCTGTTTAATCAGCATCTTGATATGCCACACCTGTCAGGTGGATGGATTATCTTGGCAAAGGAGAAATGCTCACTAACAGGGATGTAAACAAATTTTTTTGCACAAAATTTGAGAGAAATAGGCTTTTTGTGTGTATGGAAAATTTCTGGGATCTTATTTCAGCTCATGAAACATGGGACCAGCACTTTACTTGTTGCGTTTGTATTTTTGTTCAGTGTAGTTTGCATGTGCAAGTGGTGTGTCGTTTTGCTTTTTTTTTTTTTTCCCAGAACCTGTAACAACTTTGTGTTCTGCAAGAGTGAAGCCCTGTTATTTCCATTCTTACTCATTGTTTATTGTTTTCAATACAGCACAATATGCCTTTCTGGAGGATATCGAGTCACTCTGACCTGTTGGCTTTGCATCAAGCACTGGAACTGGAGTACCTGTAACTATGTTAGAATGCTGGAAGTTGGAACTGGAGAACCCGCAATTGTATTAGAATGCTGGAAGTTGGAACTGGAGCACCTGTAATTCTATTAGAACGCTGGAAGTCCCTTTTTTATATTTAAAAAAAACAAAATACACTGAGATTTTTTTTTTTGTCGTCTGTGAGTTAGAACTTCTGGCTAACAAGTATAAACTGTCTTAAGAAGAAGAGAACTCTTTCTGTAACAGGAGCTCAGCCAGCCAGAAAGAACCTGCCTATCAGATCTACACAAGGTCTTATATCAAGACATGCATTTTTATTAAAGCATAGATGTGATGGACATTGCTGGCACACACCCCATAAAGATGAAACCTTCTCCAATCTTAGAATGAACAGTTTTTTTAAGTGACAGACTCCTTTGCTTACTAAATAAGACTGCGTCTTCCCTCCTACAGGGTGGTGATCAACAGCATTCCTCAAGATGGAATATATTCACATTTTAAACAAACATTTACCTACCTATCTGAGCAAAACCTGCAATAGAAATGCACTCTGAATACGATGACAATCGTGATTTGTGTAAATTATTTTATGGTTACTAGTTTACTGTGGCAACCACCTCTAGAAATGGATGTTGTTGAGAGAACGGGGTATTGTCACTTTTGTAAGTTTGATAAGCAGAATGTGCATAATGATTTGTTGTGCCTTAAAATGAAAAAAAAAGACAAGTGTTTGTGTGTCACGTTGTAATTTTGGTTAAAGAAAAAAAAAATGTAGATAAAATTATTTGTGATCATTTTTAACATGACCAAATTTCAAAGCATAGGATTTGCAGTTCTGCGTTAAAAGCAGAAAAAAACATCAGTTGGAGCAAATAGAAAATAAAAGAGTTTGTGTTTTAATTAATGGATCTCACATGACTTACTAACTATTCACTCATAACAGCACAGATGTTACGACTTAGGAAGGTTTTTTTTGTTTGTTTGTTTGTTTGTTTGTTTGTTTTTTAGTTTCAGTTCAATACCTCAATGTATAAAATACTTTTCATATAAAAGAAGACGCAATGGTTAAAAAAATAGCTCCAAGCCACAGTCTATCAGGTTACAAGACTCTCCTTGAACTAAGTTCAAATATAAATTATTCTGAAGATGCCCTGTTCACCAACAGCATCCTTATATGTGTTATAAAATGCAGTTAACATTTTAGGAAATTTATACATATTTATAGAAATTCTTGGGCTCTACCAATTGTCCAGATTCCTCTGATATAACTAAACTGTTTTAACGCTAACATTTAAGTGGTAAATTGAAGATATTTACAGCTGTTGGTCACTGCAGTGCTACATTAAAAATCTGAAGATTAAATGAATTACTATTGTTGCAGACGTATTTATCAAGGCTTTTCGAACATGCTTTCTAACATGTTGCACAGATAACCTGTTGAGTAAAGTCCCAGACATTTTCCCAAATGACAGTACACTGTATGTACAACCTAAAAGCATTATTCGATTTGTGGCAAGTAGTAAACAATACATAAATTATCCAAATCTGTATTTTTTATTTAATCTTAATTTCTCACTGTTAAGGGGCCCAAAAATATGCTTAATTGTGGTTCTCTGTTTCTATGGCTGTGAAGATTATTTTAATATTGTTTTTTTTTTTTTTTTTAATCACTATGCATTTGTTCCAGTGCAAAGTTTGTGAATTTTACAAAATTAAATAATGAAATACATTATGTGTGTTTAAGTGCTCTTGTTTACTCCTTATTTCTGTTGACTGCTAGTTTACCTGTACCGTTTTTTTTTTCTTTTCTTTTTACAATAAAAATTGATGCAAGCTTTGCACTGGAGTAAATGTGTTGTGTATCTGTCCCATAATAGGTGACAACTGCTGTATCAATCAGCCAGCGATGTCTGAAAAAGGATTGGACTGCTGACTAGAAGTTGGGATGAGAGAGCTGTATGTTATTACTGCCATTGTGTTCATTAGTTCTTATTTTAAGGGGTGGCATCAGTGTATTTATTACCCCCTATTGCAAGACTTCAGAGAAAAATAAAAATGTTCTTCCATAAAAGTACTAAGCAGTACATATCAGGCAGGCTCATTACTCACAGCTGTATTCACTCAAGTAACAGAACACAAATGGCACAAACAACTTTGGATGACTGGAAAAACATGTACTTGGTCTGATGAATATACTTCTTACTTTGAAGGATTATCATCGGGAAGTATCTACAGTAATCCCTTCACTCTGACGGACTTAACCAACTGTCAAAATAACTTTTTTTTTGTTTGTTTATTGGCGTATGAACCCTATTCATGTCTTGAGTCAGTCGGGAACCTCCCAAAAAACTTCACTCGGTGTTTAAAGACATGGCTATTCACAACAGGTCTGCAGGAGCCTCATGAAGGGTTCCTAAGTATATACACCATGTATATTATACATCAGTTACTAATAGAAATAATACCAATAATGCAGGCTTTAATAAAAAGTGCTACCTCAGTATTTGTGGAATGTGATTATTTTACAGCAATTGCAGGTGACACAGTTAATGTCCAAGCCCCTTCATCTTTTACTGTCACACCTGAAATAAGTTTGATTAACTCAGTCTTCATGGACAGTAGTCCAACCATACAACGACCTTTACACGCCTCATAACAAATGTCCAAGAGCATGTTTGCAGGCGAGAAAAGAAAGGTCAACAATCAGATGGCCATAGAGACATGATATTAACCCTTTACTGCATGACTGCAAATCAAAATATGTGTTTAGATATCCCTAACAAATGTATTATATATATATATATATATATATATAAATCCGTTTTTAAATTGTTATAACCCCAAATTAAGTTATAACCCAAAATGTTTGTGTCCCAAAAAAGGATGCCATGAAGTACAGACCTGGGTTTTCATATTACATTACTTACTACTTTTTAAACATTTTGGAGAATTGACAAATAAGTTTACACAAGAATACCTATTCTTTGGTAACTATTGTGAGTTTGTAATTATACCTGGGGTAATTAGTCAAAGAACAGAATTATTCACACAAGAAACACTATCTTTACATGTCTAATATTGTTTTATAATACTAATATCTTTGACTTAGAAGTACAGTAGCAAGAAGATATTTTAAAATGTTGAGACTTTGAATTTAAAATCTTAAAAAATATAAAAGAAACAAGAAAATAAAACATTAAATGCAAATATCATCTTGAACAATGAATTAATGCAATTGTAAGTAAATAAATAATTACACAAATAAATAAACAGACATTGATTTGGCTGTCATTTTTTTTTTACATTCTAAACCAAACAGGGTAATAATATTCATAAGTTTAACTCAAAATATTTGTGCCATAGTGAATCTGTTTAGATTCTTTCAACACTAAAGTTGAAAGCTGTTAAAATAAAAGCTGTAAACCGGATTCATTCTCCTGTGTCTTTTTGAGAACTTGTATAATTTATAGCACAAAAAACAGAAATCAGGAATGCTGCATGCAGTGCCGAGAAAAAGTTTGTGAACCCCAATAAAAATTATGGAAATTCCATAGTTTTACCATAATAGCTTTCTTGAATCAAAACCAGTCTTCTTAAATATCCAACAGGGTTTACATGAACCAATTCCACGTCTTTTGAAACAAAATTATGTATGAATTGGACAAACAATGAGTAATTAAGATTCAGGGTATGTGAAAAAGTAAGTGAACCCCTGGTTTTATCAGCTCAATTACGGGGGTAATTAGAATCTGATGTTTAAATAATTAGGTAGATCTTCAGATGTGAGTTTGGGAGGCCCCACCCTATATAAAGATCAGAAACTTTGAGTTTGGTCTTCACCATACAGGTGTGTGGAAACACATCATGCCATGATCAAAAGAAATTTCTGAGGACCTCACAAAAACAGTTATTGATGCTCATCAGTCTAGAAAGGGTTACAAAACCATTTCTAAGGATTTGGGACTCCACCAATCCACTGTCAGACAAATGAAGAAAGTTCATGACCAAGGTCACTCTACCTAGGAGCTGTCGTCCTACCAAAACCTCTCCAAGAACAAACCGGAAAATCATCAAATCACAAAGAACCCCAGAGTAACATCAAAGGATCTGCAGGCCACTCTCACCTTGGCTAATGTGAGTGTTCATGACTCAACTATCAGAAAAAGACTGAACAAGAATGGTGTTCATGGAAGGATAGCCACGAGGAAACCACTGCTCTCTAAAAAGAACACTGCTGCCCATCTGAAGTTCACCAAAGAGCACATAGATAATTCACAAGACTTCTGAAACAATGTTCTCTGGACAGACGAGTCAAAGGTAGAACTTTTTGGCCTCGGTGAGAAACGTTATGTTTGGCGAAAACCAAACACTGCGTTCAAACAGAAGAACCTCATCCCAACCGTCAAGCATGGTGGTGGGTGTGATGGTTTGGGGCTGCTTTGCTGCCTCAGGACCTGGACGGCTTGCCATCATTGACACAACCATGAATTCTGCATTGTATAAGAAGATTTTAGAGGAGAATGTCAGGACATCCTTTCGTGAGCTGAAGCTGAACTGAAAGTGGGTCATGCAGCAAGACAACGATTCTAAACATACAAGCAGATCTACAAAATAATGGCTGTAGAAGAAATTCTGCGTTTTAGAACGGCCTAGTCAAAGTCCGGACCTATACCCCATCAAAATGCTGTGGCAGGACCTGAAGCGAGCTGTTCATGCAACGAAGCTCTCAAATGTCACTGAGTTGAAGCAGTTCTGTAAGATGGAATGGGCCAGAATTCCTCAAAAACGATGCGAGAGACTGACCAAAAGTTACAGGAAACGCTTAGTTGAAGTTATTACTGCTCAAGTACTTGCAGGGCAGTAAGCGTCCTCTGGAAGCATGTAAAGAAACCGCTAACCAGTGAATTCGTAAATCTAAAACTGACAAAAATTGCTTTTCGTTTTTGAGAAACTTGCTGACTTGTTCTGAGGATATAGCCTTCATTATTTCAGCCAACCAGAACCCATAATTCATACAAAAATAGGTAAACATGACCAGGATATTACATTCTAAAGATTGAGATAATGTTCTCACCCAGCTTCATTATAATTGGATGGATGTTTCTCTATTAATAGCTTTAAATGTATCCCAGGTGGAAAGATTAACATAGAAATAGAAAATAAATCAATTCAGAAACCCTAAATATGCAATATATTATATATATATATATATATATATATATATAATATATATATATATATATATATTATTAGAACTTAATAAAACATGTCATGGGAGCAAGTAGCTAACAAAACATTTTAAAACAACCTCAGAGAATAAAGCTGTTTGTAAATAGATGGCAATAAAAAGAACTCCAGGCCTACAGTGCATACACACCTAAAAATGGGAAGTTATGTTTTTGTCAATTTATGAAATGTTATTAAAGACAACATGGTACTAAATGATCCCTGTTGATCTCTACCAATTATTCAAACTTTGTATTTAGGCCCTGATCTTCTATTTTAACGAAATGGTGTAAAAATACTAACCGCTTTACTGAAGCCATAGAACAGTGTTGTTTACAAGCAAGTTCTCTCAAAATAAGTAGAGGGAGTTGCCTTGGAAACAGACTGGCTCACCTTGGAGGGTTACTGGTACATTATCAGAACAGAGACACAACATTAAGTGTAACACAGCCACAGCAGTTGACTAGAATGAAGTGTGTTTTTTTTTTGTTTTTTTAGTATCTATGCAGTAGTTAAGCAAACTCTGGCATCCCATTGTGGTTTCCTACAGTATTAGCGTTGTCATTTTTGGTACCTGAAATATACAGCAGTGTGCAAATGTATTAGAACACCTCGAAATGTGGTACTCATATCCTTTACCTACATGAAAACCTCAGAGTGTTGGAATTAAAATTCAGTCAGTAATCCGTGACAGAAATAATAGACATGTGTGTCAAAATGTTAGACCACTTTGTGCTTAAATTAAGCATCTTAACTAAAAAGCTGCATTTTACCCTTTGTGATTGACTGTGTTCCTTTTCTGTTACTATTGAAATAGTTGTGGAATATAACAAAAGTCAAATAAAATTATTCACTAATTTGTTGTGGTGTATTCAGCAACCTAACTTCTTTTTCAGTTATCGTATTGGCATTTATCAACGTTAATCGATGCATTGACGTTTTATTTTTCAAAATAAGTTTTAACAGAAGATCCAATAATCCAAGTGTTGTGCATAATAATTAAACAAAAAGGCACAACTTGCATTTAAACACATTTAAAACTGTTAACTGAAAAACAGTTGACTTCAATTAACGAGAATGTGTGCATCTGCATTAGATGTCCCTTTAATAATAATAAAAATAAATACTATATTAAGTAGTTTCTATCTGAACTATGGTTGTTCATTACTGTTAACATTTTATGTCCAAAGCAAAGCAAAACATTTTAATTAATCTCACAAATCTTGACTAATTTAACTACCGTACTGAATTCAGCTTCTTTATATAATTTGCCATATAATCCAAACACAACACACACTGAAACAAAATAAGGTAAATCGTTAGATTTAATACTGGCATTCTTTTGAAAGGATTACACAACATAAAAGGTATATGCTGTGTTCTTGTAACTTTTTAGAAAATAAAGGTGCACTCACCAGTGAAGCAACTCAACTCATTTTACACGAGGTATATCCAACGCGAACGTAGAGGCCTAAAGTGCGTATCCTAGCAACAGCACTAAACGCCCACTCAAGGTTTTAATGCAAACCGGCAACAGTTTTCCAAACTGGGTTCCAATTTGATACATCGACTTGCCAATATGCAATTAAAGTTTGGGAAATTTAAGGACAATGGAATCGATTAATTCTTGCACCACTACTAATTTGCCTATTTTCCAAGATTGTTACATTGGTTTGATTTCATAGGCACAAACACAAGCAATGGAGCTTTACAATTTGCATAGTACTGTATCATATTTATACTATACACACTTCAATCAAACTTCAGAATATGCCTCAATAAACCAGTTATCTGGCTAGAGATAATAGGGCTTGGAGCTATTAAGTTGGTATGTAAACTTTTTTTTTTTTTTTTTTTAACTGCAAGACAGCTTTAAGGGGAAAAAAAATAGTCAAGCTGGACACAAATGTTAGAATAAAAGTTTTTGCAAGTTTAACATTTAAAAATAAATAAAAAATTCCCAGGGGGTGTGAGAAAAAAAAAAAAGTCTGAGGGAAATGGAACATGAATGTATTGTAAAACATGGATATGTGAAAGATCTGCATCACTGATCAATGTTAAAATTGGCATTGAAAGTTTTTGTTCTTCCTTCCTGGTAATAATAAATTATGAAATACTGCTATGCACCAAACAATAAGACAATACATTATCTTGTTCGACAAAACTGGCCTAGGTGTATGTATATAACACACACACACACCACAGAATACATGTACCGGCTAAGAAGCAAATATCTAGGAAAACAAATCACACGAACCCCATACAGCAACATCTTATGCCTCTTTTCCACTGCACAACCAAGCCGTGCCATGCTACTAAAGTCACACGCAATGAGCCAGTTAATTGTTATTAAGTTTGCCAAAAGATAAGCAAACAAATGGTGTTCAAAAATTAACAGACCAACAGTACAGCCGGATCTTGTGTTGCTGTAATTTGTAAATATATAGCGAATGTCTTTAGAAGCCACAAATGTTATTGATTATATCGACTTACTGAAGTTCATTTAGTTCTGTTGAAGAGGAAAAAAGGTTTTAAAAATATGATTTGCCAAAGATATCCCATTTAAGGATAGTGCAACAAGGGCTGTAGTTGTATGTATGATGCAGCTGTGCAGTACTTTCACTATTTTTGTAAATAAATTTAGAATTGTTTTATTTTCACATTTTTTCTTTATATTAATATAATAAAGGTCAAGGATGAGAAATTTGGTAATGTTGTTCGAGTTAAATGTACTGTATCAACAGTTTATGTCCATTTGCTTCAAACTGTCAGAAATTCAGGCATAAACGTTCTCATTTCCTCACACGATTCCAGATTTGCCTGAACACTTCTGCCCACAAACTACAGCCTGCACTGCCTCAGCATCCCAAGGCTGTACTTCTCTCATCACACTAGCTGCTTACCACGTTTGTTTTTCTTTCTGGAGTGTACTTACTGATGCAATGTAATGACGAATACCTTTAACCCCACCTCTTGCACGGCTGCCAGATTCAGATGTCTTGAGGCTGGAGTTTCACATTTTGGTTATTGCTTGGGTCAACAAATAGCCAGTGGAGAAACACCTGTAGTGCACCGAGCCCTCACGGGTTGGATGTGCCAGTGGAAAAGGGGTATTAGGTTTTGACCAAGTAGTTTCCATAACACTGAAAACATGAAGTTGCAATGGCTTGAGACAATACTACTATTAACTCAGAGTACTATTGATGCAGCAGAAATGTAGTCCTCACAGATATCCATATCAGCCAAGTAATAAATGTCACTACGAAATATTGAAAACACAGGGTTTTCCCCGAGGCCTTTTCATGACAGCTGTAACATCTTGACACACTTAACCAAATCAGAGTTGAAGGGGCAGGTTTTCTGTGTTAAGCACTTCAAGAGGCTAAAAAGTTAAAATGACTGCTAAAAAAAAAAATAGCCGATATTTTCAAAGCAAAAATAGTGACAATAAATGCAGGGTTTTCAAAATAAGCCAGCGATCGGTGCAATCCACCGGGCAATACAACATTTGCGCCAGCTATTTTACTAAATATTATTTTCAGGGATTACCATTAAGTCCATTTTGTCATTTTACTGTAAGGTGATATAATAGTACATAATAGCTATACAAAAATAAACTATTCCTTTTGTGCAATCATAAAAATATATACCCAGGTGCTTGAGATATTGGGGGTTCATGTACAAAGGCTGTATCTTGTTAGCTGATATACAAATGTTTAAAATGCAGAGGTGCTGGATTATTACACTCCGATTTCATGCAACATTTACAACAATGGTGACCAAACATGTGCGAGTACTGTGTAAAAAATAAATAAAAATGAACAGTTGCGTTCAAAAAATGACAGCAAAAAACAAAATGGAAAACTATGAAAACTTAACACTGTGCACTCCAATAAATCTATTTTACCTTTTCCCAGTCAAAATGTAGTGTCTAAATAAGCATGGTAATTTACCATAAAACAGTAATAAATGTAGAATAAAAGCAACCTGATAGTCAACAAAAAACACCACATTATTCAAATCTGTTGTATTACAGATTTAAGGTAAGTTTTTTTCTGTTAAAAGCACTCCCAGCTATAATGTTCTGCCACCCAGCTGTACAGAATTCCTGGGGAGAGCACAGGATTAATATAACCCTGCCAATAAGTCACTATATACCTCAAAAGGTTAGAGATATGAAGCTTTGCCACTGTGGCTGCACCTGCTTTGTAAAATTACTGAAAGGTCATTCTATGAACCCAGAGACTCCCCAAACTGTCACAATACAAGCAATAATTTTATCCAACACCAAATTCATAACTAGTACTTGAAAAAAACAAGTCAGTCAATTGCAATTTCAAATGTTTATTTGCATTATTTCTTAGCCTTGAAGTACTCTTCAATGACATCCTTGGCTTGAGATTCCTTGCCATAATCCTACAAGAAAAAAAAAGTAGTTTATAAAAAGACCAAACACACAATTGTGGGGACATTTAACCAAATTTCACAGAATTGTAGGGGGTAGCAAGGGCAAATGAATACCATTATACTGCATTTTCTACTTTATTGTATTGATGCATACAAAAGAATCAAATCATAGATTATTGCAAAAAAAGCAACTTGTTTTCTCTCACAAGAGAATACCTTTTTAAAAAGGCAAAAAAGTACATGTGTGTACAAATGAAGGCAAAAAATGAACTTATACGAATACATTTTAACTTGAACCACCTATAAAATGAAACCAAATAAAACTAGACCGTGGCATGTAAATTACTTGCATTTGAAATTAAATGTAAAACATTTGAATTGTACACTATTTTGAACTTTTCAGAGGCCTTTAATGTTGCACGGCGCTAACATTTTCTAGGGTTACCTATTGAACTCTAAGTGTAATGTAAAGGTATGTGTAAATGGATCCGAAAAGCAAGGGGCATGTATAAGTACTGAAAGCAGCAAGGCAGATAAGGAACGGAATAGAAAAAAAACAAAGTCCACGAAACAATTAGCCTACAGCTAGAAATGAATGGCTGGTCTGGTACAGCTTTCAATGTGATGACGGTGAGAACATATTTCAAATGGGAATTAAAAGCTTCTTTTGAACTACAGGCTTGAAATGCTTACATCACTTAAGGCAGGGATATGTTTATGTGGTGGACAGTTTTTTTAGGTGGAATTCGCAAAATAAATGCACCCATAATTTCCTATTGGATCAGTATATAAAGCAAGTCAAACATGTACTAGATTTGCATGTCAACATATGGTGCAGTATTAGCATATACATAAGTGTGTCTAAAGATTCCAATTAAACTTTACAAAGCATAGCCATTACAAGCTTATATACAAGTCTAATGTTACCATTCTTCGGGACCTCAAAGAAAACCAATAACAATCCTTAAGGCTCGTACCCTGGCATTTTAATTTTGCCAGTAAGTTCCATATCACAGCTGCAAAACACATTCAGCTTAGCATCTGTGTCACACTGGCGAAATGCAATACAATCACAAACCAACCTACTGTAGTTTTGACTGTGCTTACAAAAGTAAAGCAACCTATACATTAAGCATTTCCTCACCTTGATGACTACACAACTGCAACCAACAACCTTGCGGGGCTTGCCCTCTCTGTCAATCTTGCAGAGGCCCACCCACTCACCAAGCTTCTTGTTGTCATCAACCTGAAAGAAGAAGGAGAACATTGAAAAGCTATAGCTACAGAGCTAGTTAATAACCGGGTACATTTCACACTCTCAAATGGAAAATTCTGCCAAAGTTGTCGTTAAGCTTAATAGGTCAATTTAAGAACAACAAGTGAGAAATACAAAAATTATTAATTTATGAAATTGGTGAAAACACTACTGTTTTACCTTTCAGTTCAGGGCAGTCAGGTGTGCTAGCCACTAGAGGCCGCTAAAGGATACAAAAGAACCTTGACACTCAAACAATTCTACCAAATCTCATTCTTGACCATTAACTTTTTTTATATATATATATATATATATATATATATATATACACACACACACTACCATTTTAACACCCTACAGCTCACACCGGCACAGCATTTTTTTAAATCCAAAAACCAGAACACTTCAACAGAACTAACCTCCATGCTGCACCTCTATTCATAATTACTAACACCATTTGTTCACACACAACTTCACTCCACATCATACAAGACTTACACCTAGCCTTTAAATCTAACCTCTACCTGTCACTAAAACTAACTTACTATTTCAACATCGTTTGTTTTGCACCCTCTAGCAGCCACTACATTGAACGCTCACCATCCTCAACTGAAAAGGTAATAGGCAGTAATGTTTGCCTACATTTCATAAATTAACTTCTGTCGTGAGAAATACAGTTCTTAATGACTTATTAAAAAACAGACAAAAACACTGGCAATTTTCTATGAGTGTGTGAGTTGTGTACCATAACCTTACCCCAAGTGTGCAGAACGATTACAGGTTGACTGAAATAGGATGTGCTTTCATCAAGTTGATTCTTTCAGTAGTTGCTCATTATCACTACTGGTATTCACTAGTCAATGCACAACAGGAAAAGTTGTCCATAAAAACACACAAGCTACAAAGCCTACCTTAATAAGGTTGATTTGATGCTCAGCACAGAGAGCTTCCACAAGCTTCACATACATGGGTTCATCGCAGTTGCCAGCAAGGACGCAGAGGTGGGCTTGACGTCTAAAACAGAACAGTTTCAGAATCTAGAGCCAAAGCAGTTTCCAATTTAAAAGAGCAAGCCTACAACACTGGATTCACTTGGGTAAGGTGCAGTCAACCATGCACTCAAGCCTGTGCAGCCTTTAATAAAAATAAAAAAAAGTGAAAGCCTTATTTATTTTGCACGTGGCAGTTACATTTGACAACTGCATAGAGCTTCCAGGGCTAAAACAGACTATCATGTAAATCATGCTGCTATATTAGTAATGTGAAGCACATTTCTAACGAACCACGGTCAGTTTGTTCCAATAATGGACAATGATTTTTCTGGTTATACTAAATTAACCCGTAACAGCTATAGATTGCATCTCAGATGAAACTGGGTAACAATGGTATTCTTCCTCACAGATTTCAGTAGAGGGAGCCACGTCATCATCATTGATACTGCAATAAAACTATGAGCTGTACAATTAGCAAAATACTAACATAATGCTGCAATTTCCAACATTAAATAAGGTCAGACCTAAGCATCATTTCAGGCTTACCTTAAGACAGTGTACACACTTAAAACACGAATTAAGGCCAATAAATACTATCCAGGCCTTCCTTGGTATCAAACAATTGCTGTCGCATAACTGTCAACTTAAGGGGGGGTGAGAATGCCTATTTTGGGTAAATGTGTAGGCATAAACTTGAATGAACTCACTTGTCCAGCGCTTTGGCGGCTTCACGGATACCGCGGGCTAAGCCATCGTGGATGAGTGCGGTCTTCAGCACTTCCTGAAGAGCGGTGTTAACATCCATCACACCTCCAGCAGCAACGCTTTAAAAACACACATATCCACAAGGTTAGCATATTCAGAATGATTCAAATTCCAAGCAAGCAGCCTATTAATCACATCATCGTAATGATCAACATGACGAGTGAATCGCTACAGGTTTGTCAGAATAGGTGTCTCACTCACAACTGAGTGAAGGGGTATCCGACTAAAGACAAAAAATCATCATTTAAACACTGTAGCGTTATAAACTGTGCAAGCCTAATATAAACCCACTCTTTCCTTGGGCGAGCAAGCGGCACCTGCAACGTGCCAGTATTCACGAAACTGGTACTAATCACCACTAACACGAAGTATATACACATTACAAAAAGAATACATTTTAACAAATCGCTGCTACAACGTACAAACCTTACACGGTTGCACAAGTGTAGCAAAAAAAAAAAAAAAAGTGAAACACGTGGTTATCTTCGTTTTACGATGGTGCCGCCGGTATGCTCGGCTAGGTGAAAATGCCATATTTTTTTTGGACCTCAAACAAGGTAAACGTATATGCTATAACTAGTCTGTTCTTTTAAGGGTATTATTAAATACATATTGTTGTCGCAAAACGTCAGAACGGGTTTACCTGCCGGGTCAACCAGTAAAAGAGAAGCAACACTTACCCTTCCTCGGCCATCGTAGTTTATCAGTGGATGTTGGACTTAAACTGCTGGAATATAAAAACAGATCAGTTGGTGTATTACTGTCCATGTTGGATCTGTAATTTTTCCTGGTTTAAACAGAGCGATGGTTTGTATTTTAAACAGATTCAGAGAGAGACACACTCAGACTCACCCAAACTTCCTCTCTGTCAGCGGAAAAAGAGAACGGAAAACGGTGACGTCATATTTTTAAAGCCTTGCGAGTGGTAGGACCCCGGACATTCGGGGAGAAAGTGTGTCCGCTGAGATCGCCTGAGAAATAGAAATACATTTTCTGCATAAAAAAATGTTTTTTGATTTCCAGCATTTATCGAACAGTGAGTGTTACATGCACATGCTATATTTCAGGGTGCCTCTCAAATTAACATCGCTTTAATAGAAACAAAAAAATGTCTTATCAGGCGATCGGAAAAAGTGGATATACTATGCTGTGCTAACATAGCCTCAAAAAAGCGTTTCTGTCAGTTTTAGTTCAGTAACGTTTAATTGAACTAATATGTACAGTGTGGATATTAAGTACTGTTTGTGTATTGTTTCTACGTGTAATGGGATTAGTCATGTGTTTGCACATTGTTTCCTAAGTAGTTGAGGCAGGAGAATGTAAAGGATGCCCTTTCTGTCATGCATTGTGTGACAAACTCTTGTACTTATTCAAACTATAATATAACTATAATATTTTGTATTATTTTAACATGTGTTGATAAATATTTTTACAACCCAATGAAAATAATTCTATATTATTACTATATGAATCTTATAAAATTACTAAATTGGGACATAATATATATTTTTTTTAAAGTTAATTCATATAGGAATCCTATAGTCCTATAGTATTCCATCAATATACAATTCCTACAGGATTATTAGTTTTCTATAGTATTTCAATAACATTGCTAACCGTAACCTTTTGGAATTCCTAGATTACAACATTCCTATGCCTTAAATACATTCTGCAGGATTAGTACCGTGTTTCTATTAGATTACTATAACATTCCTAACAGATATACGTATCATTCACACATAACTAATATATCTTTACTACAGTTACAATAGGGATTATATAACAATACTTTCCTTCCTAAGTGATTCCTATATTTCCATCACAACCGAATTGCTGTAAAAATACTATTGCATTCTTATAACAATCATACATGTGGCGTTTTAAGATTCGATTTTAAGATAACAGTCACTTTTCTATTTTTTATTTATTTATTAACGGTGCCGAAAGGTACTTTGTCCTCAGCTGTTGAAACAAACTACCAGGCTATTTTACGTACTTGTTCAGGAGACAGACAACGAAGGTAACTTCTTCTGATTTGATTATACTATATTTACAGTAAATACGTACAGTGCTCACACAATACTTCTCAAAAATCTTGTCACACACCGAGTCAAAGTTCTTTCAGTGTTTTCATTTTTTCCCGAACAACCGTTTTCTTTTTTTTTTTTTTTTGGGAGCCTGGATGACAGTGATTTGATCTAAAAACACTTTTTTTTCACAAATAAAAACCAAAAGGCATTGCATGTTTAATTAGGTATTTGTTATTCGAAAGACATGACTGTTTAAGCGGTGCCACACTCTTTATCAAAAGGGGATTAGAGTAGAGACCCGCCCCTTTTTGGCGTGTGTTTTTAACATTCGATTGCTCGTTTTTCGAGTTGCAACATCGAAGCCAGTCACCAAACTATGAGATTTACCTCTCTAAAAACTCCTTCAAAGAATATCGGCAAGTGATTTACACTGTGAATATTTTCTGTGAAGTTCAGTCATGAACATCAACAACGACAACCACCTCCCAGGTCTGTATAACAAAACAACCTCTCTGCATTAATTACTAAAATCAGTAGTGCTGTGGGTCTTTGCGTTCTGTTGAAATGTACTACAATCAGTGTATCTGTGGTTATTATTTATTTCGACTACAACTTAAATAGGACAGACAGCTTCAGAAAAATAAATATATTATTTCTAGCACTTGCTATAATTATATAATCATATTAGCACCGGTATAGTGTTAGAAAGTGGTACACGTTCAGAATGTGGTACGCTACCAACACTTGACCCGTGTAATGTCAGACAGTGGTACATGTCATGTTGAAAGTGGTACGCTGTTAAATTATTATTACTATTGTCCAACAGAGACAATCAATTCCAATAAAAATAAACAAAAGTACAAGACCCAATGTATTGCATATGATAAATATCTGCATGCTATTTTCTTAATGATGGAAATATGATACATTACATTAACAATGATGTAAAAGACTGGAAAATATGATAAATTAAATTTAAAATTATGTAAAAGACAGAAAACATAACTTTGAATGGGCCAGATTTGAATGGGCTTGCTTGCTTAGTGCGCTGTGTACCACCGTTTACCGGGTACCTGAAAATAACACTACACCAGTCCCTCTAGCTATGTTCTCTTAATGGTGGTGTACAACATAACATTGTGCCTGTTTATTCAGAACCACCATTCGATTTATTTTTGTTCACCTGGGAGAGGGACATATAGTGGAGGTGTCAGACAGTATGTGAAACTTCAGTTATTTACTTATGTGTAGAGAATTGCTTATCCAATTTTGATAAAACCTTGTTAAGACATTCTTTAGCACGTTATTGAATCTAGGGCTATAAAGACGTAGTCAAACCTATATGTCACAGATACTGCGAGGGAGCAGTTCTTAGGAGCTAGTGGGGCTAGAGACAGGGAAAGGTATACCAGAGTTCATAGCTGATACCAGCCACTACTGTTTTTTAAGCAAATGCTAAGTAGATTAGTCACATTTCTCCTGAAAACTGTACCACTTGATAGCCATCAGATATTTGATAGTTATATTTATATTTACAAAATGAGGATGCAACTTATTTGGCACTGTACATGCATACCAAGTATAGTTACATACACAAGTTATCAGTTGTATAGAAGTACCACCTATCAAAGTGAGCATCGATGAATCCCTATGTATATATCTTCCCCATGTTAAATCACCTGGATAGAAAGACAACCAGTACCATTTTTATTCCAATACCAACAGTACACACATATTTTGTTATATAGTGTTTAAGAAATTATTTTGTCTACTATTTTTTTTTTTTATCCAGCAGATAATGATGTTCCAGGTGAATCAGCAGGGGGAACACAAAGGATATCAAAAACCCAGCTTTTTACTCTCATATCAGCTGCATCTGTAAACCTTAGTTCAATGATATGCTATTCCATTTTAGGACCATTTTTCCCGAATGAGGTAGGCTTAACTGACTGTAACATGTCTTGATGACCAAAATAAATTAATTCAGGACTAGTATATTCTGCAAAATGAAATGAGAACAATCTTGTGTTTCATTAAAACATGACTTCTGTTTCTATAAAGATGGGGCTGCCCTAAGGGAAAGTCACAGATGTTTAAAATAACAAATCCCCTTTGTTTGGAGACAGATAACTAAATTATAATTTAAAACAGATTCTATAAAGTCATTGTCATTGTTTGATGTGTTGTGAAAAGTTTACTTTCTTCAGGCAGTCACATGGTTGCTCATGGGTCATTAATGTGATCACATGAAAAACTGATCATTCCTATGTTGGAATATACAACTTTGTACTGGAAAATTGTAATTATCAGATTTATCCCAGCTGTCCATGAGGGAGGTTAAACACTTCTGTGTTCATTAAACATGTTTTGCATTGTGTTAATCACATTTGAAATTTAAGTAGGTGCTCTAGTACAGTATAATGTAAAGTATATTCCACTATGTATTGTATTTCTGTATTATTCAATTTGAACGTTACAGGCTCTGCAAAAAGGGGCCGACCAGACCATTGTTGGACTGATATTCGGATGCTACGCCTTCTTCAATTTAATGGGATCTTTAATACTAGGAAAATATGTATAAATCCTTAGAACTTGTATTCCAGGTCAAAGTATATATATATATATATATATATATATATATATATATATCTATATATATAAATATATATATATATATATATATATATAATAATAATAATAATCTCTCTGTTTAAATACAGTTATT
Organism: Polyodon spathula; assembly: GCF_017654505.1. NCBI lineage: Eukaryota > Metazoa > Chordata > Actinopteri > Acipenseriformes > Polyodontidae > Polyodon > Polyodon spathula. Next base: position 32,603,072 of record NC_054538.1, on the reverse strand, counting down.
AATATTAAATGTGCTTCATGGTGCAGAATTATTTGCAACATATTTGATATTGATATCCTGTCAATTAAGAAAAGGCTTAATGCAAAGCTTGTTTTAGCGTTGTCTTTATTACGCTGGCCAGAGACACTCACTTACAACTGTATTGTCATACTTTCTTTAAATTCTCAAATTAATTAATTGATACCCGGGCAGTAAACAGTAAGGCAGAGACCCGGGTAGGATCGGGTAATTTAAGACCTGATGGGTACCCAGGTTTTTGGGTACCCGTGCTGACCTCTGTTTAAATTGACAAGATTTTTAGCTAACGCCTTTAACAGTGTGTTGCCAACATGTCATACTATAAAAAAAATTTCCCTGCAGATTGTACAAATTGGGGCAAAATTTATGCTCATTGCCGGACTGTTTGTATCGGGAGTGTGTACAGTTATTTTTGGGTAAGTGTCTATAAACCTGTTGCTTTTTGTAAGAAAGCATAACACCACCTAACCTATGGTTCTGCTCAGTTTGGTAGAAATAATAGGCAAAAATTTAAATCACGACATATGAAGTTAAATATGAGTTCCATTTGTTTATTTATTCAATATATTTAATTTCTTGAATTTCTAGTATGTACTGTATCATTATATAGGAATTAGATTAACTTGTTTCACCCTAGTTCATATTGTATTTTAGTTGTATTATTTGCACTTTCTGTAAACTATCCTGTATTTAAATATTAAGCTTGCATTGTAACTGTGTATTGCCCTGTAACACCTGTAGTCGCCTTGGATAAAGGTGTCTGCTAAATAATAATAATTCATTGCTATTTTTTGTTCTGTTTACCTCCAGTCTGCTTGACAAATTGCCAGATGGACCACTTTTCATACTTATGTGCTTCATCGTAAGATCCATAGATGCTGTAGGCTTTGCTGCAGCAATGACATCATCTTTTGCTATTGTTGCAAAGGTCTTTCCTAACAGTCTTGCTACAGTGTTGGTGAGTAGAGCAAATAAAAATAAAAAAAATAAAAAAACATAAGGAAGCAATAGCATTCCCAGCTCCACATAATAAAGCTGTAACTTTATCAAGGGGTTCTGGTCAAACTGTACATCCATGAGAGTGAATCAAAACATGTCTCTGAGCCACAGTTATGAAAGTCATACATCTAACAGCGGATGTCCATTTCTTCATGGTATTTCAGTGTCCTTTTTTTAATGGCTGTATTATAACCATGACTTTGCGTGTATTCTTTTAATATTATGCAGTTGGCAATTGTAGGAATTCCTGATATAGAATTTCAAACATGCTGACATTTTTTATTTTTCATTTCAGGGAAGTTTAGAAGTTTTCACAGGGCTTGGTCTTGTACTAGGGCCTGCAATTGGTGGCTTTTTGTACCAGTCGTATGGGTATGAGATACCTTTCATTGCTCAGGGATGTGTTCTGCTTTTGATGGTGCCACTAAACATGTGTGTTTTACCAAGCCTCGGTATGTTCCTCTCCTGTGGTGAAATACTTTTGACAAATACAGTAACCTCCCCTGTTGTCTGTCATCAGCATTCAATGTAAAAAAAAAAAAAAAAAAAAAGCTGTTGAAAATGGAATGTGTTTAAGAAAAAAAATGAAAGGGATTAAATAGTTTGTCTCCCTTTAAACCCCTTTTGTAATACTGTTCAGGCAACTGTGTTCATTGTGAAGGAAAGGAAAGCTGCTTAGCAACACCACATGGGCTGTTGTTTAAACTGTGGATTAAGCCAAGATAAATTGAAACTGCAGTGTCCCACAGTGATGTTCAAGTTTACACGAGTTGATAATTACTTTGTGTTTTTTATGAATATATTCAGCCAAAGTTGATCTATCTCTACATTATTTGTGGTCAGTTTGCTTATATTTACATTTTCTAAAGGTTGTTTTAGCTGTCAGTACACAAGCTGATCCCTCTACCCCATTGTGAAGCTGTGTCAGCCAAGAGGCTATTTTGTATTTGTGTAAATTAATACCTTAAATCAGTTCAATTTATACTGTAAAGTTAATGGCAAAATATTAATAATTCTGTTATACAGCTAACATGGGCCATGTTTTTCCAAACACCCTAATCAAATGTATTTTGTTTTCTTTTAATACTTAGATGCCACTCCCAGCAAGGATTCCTTTTGGAGGCTATTCACTCGACCGAAGATTATACTTATATGTTTCGTTATATTTTCTATGAGTTCATCTCTTGGTTTTCTGGATCCAACCATGTCCCTCTTTGTAATGAAAAAGGTAACCTGAGATTCCATAGTAAGCCTAGTCAAGTTCTTGTTTTTATTTTTTAATTCATTATTGCCTCATTTTACTGTTTATTATTATTAAGAAGTTGGATTTGCTTTGATTATTTATTTAAGGTTTATTTTATTTCTGTCAGTTACCTTTAAATTTAAAATTCACAGTCTTTTCATATTTTATGGCAGCTGCCGTTTTTCCAAATCAACCAATCTTCAGTAAGTAATGTATTCCTCTAGAAAAACTCAGATGGATGAAATGGCTGGTTTTATTTTTTCTTTGAAGAATATTTTTGAAGCATCACTGTGTAAACTTTGATAGGATCAAATTCTATCAAAAGTTACACACCACTGGATATGATCGTAGGCTGAAGCAATAACAGGAATTTTGACAGAAGCTTAATTTAACTTTTACTTTTTTTTCAGTTCAACTTGCGATCAGGTTATGTAGGACTCGTGTTCCTTGGTTTGGCATTGTCATATTCACTATCGTCGCCTTTATTGGGAGTACTTAGCGACAAAATGCCTGTAAGTAAACTTTTATTTATTTTAATTTTTTTTAAATCATTTATATTGAAAATTGAATACTTTCAAAGTCATTTAAACTGCAGAATTTAACACAGGGTAACCTAGACTATGGGTGTCAAACCGCTGTCAATTGAATCAAAGATTGAAGAAATTATGATTTAATTTCTGGGTACATCAGCTAGTAATTTCAACTTGTTTATTTGTTACAGACCCTTCGAAAATGGCTTATGGTGATCGGAGGATTGTCATCGGCCACTGGCTTTTGTTTATTAGGCCCTGCGCCCTTTTTTAACATCAAGAGGTATGCTTTTGGATATAGTGGAGGTGCTCATACAAATGTCGCAGAGTGACATTTCATGATACAGATAATTTTGTATTTAAAGATGTGGCAGGCATGTATACAATTAGGATGCTGAAGGGCACCAATTCATAGTTTAATAATACAGTGTATACACAAGCAGTGATATCTTTTTTCCCAGCGAGGGGGTTGCTTTGTCCTTACTGACCTATGTTTTTTTTTTTTTTTTTTATGTTTTTAGCCAGCTGTGGTTGTTTGTCCTTATGCTGGCCCTGATTGGGTTTTCTTTAGGCATGACAGGAATCCCCACCTTCCCTGAGATCCTAATTTGTGCATAGTAAGTAGTCTTATTTACATAATCTGTTTTTGCATGTGTGACAGCTGTGTACTGAGATGTAATTAAATACTAATCTGCAAATCCAAACTATTTCATTTTAATAATCCTTGGTGAGATGAGTTTGAAAAATCAGATTTTCATGAATAAAATATGCTGGAATAAAATGTTAATATTGGAAATCACTGTTCGCTTATTTTTTCTTCTTTTTACGGCCCTCATTCAAAAAATGGGGACTCATGTGCTGTTGTGTCCATCCGCCTATCACACTCTACAGCTATGGCCAAACATTTTGCATCACCCTGTATGACTAACTCATTTTGCTTCTTAAAGTCGAATGAAACTTGCTGTATAATGTTAAGTTAACATATTGAATTACATACCACTTTGTTATTTTCCATATACTTAACTGACAACAGTTGAAAAATGTGACATTTTGAAATCTAACATGAAATACTATACTACTGTTATGGTTTCTGGTAGACTTTTGCAATGTCATTTTGTAGTTTCTTTGATTTGTAATATTATTTTAATTTATGTGTGATGTTAAATAAAATATCTAAATTTGCATCACCTAAAATTCTAGGTAAAGCTAAACCTTTGGCCATACCTGTATAACGTGAACACGACAACTACCTTGGTCTTGCATCAGTCTTCACCAAACATTTATGAAACACTCCTAGTCTCCTACAGATGTTTCAGGTTGTGTTTGGCATAATATTATGAATATTATTATGCAAGTAAAAGGACCCTTTGTGTGTTCGTGCACTGATTCTTGTGCATGTCTGGTTTTCTAATGCTATTATAACACAATATAAAGAAAAGAAATAAGAAAGGCTCATCAGAATCTATGACTGGTTTGTTTTCTATTTTGTGAAAGAAAAATAATTTTTTATGCGTTTTTTTAATATTTTTATTTATTTATTTTCAGTGAAAATGGATTTGAGGAGGGTTTAAGTACATTAGGCCTCGTGTCTGGTATGTTTGGTGCCGTGTGGTCATGTGGGTAAGTCAAACCTATTTTATTAAAAATAAATAAATAAATTGGAATGTTTTAATTAGTACTAACCCTGGAAAGTCATTAAAGGACATTAAGCTAAGAAGTTAAGAAATATTATCACTTTGTTTGAGACCTACAAAGTGGTAGCAGTACATATGAGGTACATTCATATTTTACACAATTAATATAATACATTCTGCATTATAAAAAATATTCATATCTTAAATATTAGTCGAACTATAGTAATTCTAAATATATGAAACCTTTATTATGCAAACTTGCTATTTTCTGACACCTCCATTAACTGCCCCACACTCACATGTCTACTGTATAGTACAGTATTGCTGTCCTGTGTTCAACACACAAATCACCTTCCGCATCCTCTCGTACCCATTGCTTGTGTGGCTGTCTGTTGTACATCTTCCGTAGTTTGAAAAAGTTCAGTACTGCAGCACACTAGGGCCATGGATGGTAATTGGAAAATAACTGTGCTAGGTTTTTTGCAAAGCACAGGGATTGTAAACATTTAAAGTCAAAGCTTTCTACCAAATTCAGTATTGTTAAATCTACAGTCAGTGATCAAAAGAAAGATGGTGAAAAATGTTAGTTGGAGAAAAACAATGAGGCCTGCTGAAAATGAAAAGCTGGATGAAGCCGTCTATCTCTATTCACTCAGAAACAAAGTGCTGGTGTTCCTGTTTCGGGGCCAGTGCTGCAGGCTAAAGCATTAGATCTAAATACTAAATTGAACGGCTCTACAAATTTCAAAGTGAGTCAGGGATGGATATAAAAATTTTAAAACCGTCATGGCATCTGACAGTTGCCGGTTGAATGTGAAAAACTGTCTGCCAACACAGAGGCTGTTGACAAATATCACGATGATTTCCAGAAAAAAAAAAAAAATATATATATATATATATATATATATATATATATATATATATATATATATATATATATATATATATATATATATATAGACACACACGATATATGTATGTCATAAATGTAATACTATATAAATATATGTGTACACACACACACACATACACACACACACACACAGTGGCTTGCAAAAGTATTCAGACCCCTGACCAATTCTCTCATATTACTGAATTACAAATGGTACATTGAAATTTCGTTCTGTTCGATATTTTATTTTAAAACACTTAAACTCAAAATCAATTATTGTAAGGTGACATTGGTTTTATGTTGGGAAATATTTTTAAGAAAAATAAAAAAACTGAAATATCTTGCTTGCATAAGTATTCAACCCCCACACATTAATATTTGGTAGAGCCACCTTTCGCTGCAATAACAGCTTTAAGTCTTTTGGGGTAAGTATGTACCAGCTTTGCACACAGTGTCGGAGTGATTTTGGTCCATTCTTCTTGGCAGATTTGTTCCAGGTTGTTCAGGTTGGTTGGACGACACTTGTGGACTGCAATTTTCAAATAGTGCCACAGATTCTCAATGGGATTGAGATCAGGACTTTGACTGGGCCACTGTAGGACATTCACCTTTTTGTTCTTGAGCCACTCCAATGTTGCTTTGGCCTTGTGCTTGGGATCATTGTCCTGCTGAAAGGTAAATTTCCTCCCAAGCTTCAGTTTTTTAGCAGACTGAAGCAGATTCTCTTGCAGTATTTTCCTGTATTTTGCTCCATCCATTCTTCCTTCAATTGTAACAAGATGCCCAGTCCCTGCTGATGAGAAGCATCCCCACAGCATGACGCTGCCACCACCATACTTCACTGTAGGGATGGTGTGTCTTGAGGCATGGGCAGTGTTAGGTTTGCGCCACACATAGCGCTTTGAGTTTTGGCCAAAAAGCTCTATCTTGGTCTCATCTGACCACAAAACCTTTTCCCACATCGCAGCTGGGTCACTCTCATGCTTTCTGGCAAACTCCAGACGTGCTTTCAGATGGTACTTTTTGAGTAACGGCTTCTTTCTTGCCACCCTCCCATACAGACCAGTGTTATGCAGAGCTCTTGATATGGTTGACTGGTGCACCATTACTCCACTCCCAGCCATTGAACTCTGTAGCTCCTTCAAAGTGATTGTTGGCCTCTCTGTGGCTTCTCTCACAAGTCTCCTTCTTGTTTGAGCGCTGAGTTTTGAGGGACGGCCTTTTCTTGGCAGTGCCTGGGTGGTGTGATGCAGCTTCCACTTCCTGATTATTGATCCAACTGTGCTCACTGAGATATCCAAACACTTGGATATTATTTTGTACCCTTTCCCTAATCTATGCATTTGTATTACTTTATCTCTAACTTCTGTAGAATGCTCTTTGGTCTTCATTTTCCTTCAGATTCACAGCCTTACCAATGATCCTTCAACAGTGGGGTTTTTATCCAGAAAATGTGACAGCAACTTTAATGGTTCACAGGTGGAGGCCAATGGTAAGGTAATTGTGTCCTCGTTAGGGCAATTTCTTTCATCAGTGCAAACTGGGAGCTTCCACAGCACAGGGGTTGAATACTTATGCAAGCAAGATATTTCAGTTTTTTTTTATTTTTCTTAAAAATATTTCCCAACATAAAACCAATGTCACCTTACAATAATTGATTCTGAGTTTCAGTGTTTAAAAATAAAATATCGAACAGAACGAAATTTCAATGTACCATTTGTAATTCAGTAATATGAGAGAATTGGTCAGGGGTCTGAATACTTTTGCAAGCCACTGTATATATATATATATATATATATATATATATATATATATATATATATATATATATATATATATATATATATATATATGGATTTACTGTATGTTATATAATTCCTGTGTGCAGTAAACATTGTATGCATTTTAGCCTTGAGTTTCATTGCAACCTAAACAACTCCAATACACATGTTTTGTTTTTTTAGAATGTTCTTTGGTCCAACCCTTGGTGGATTTCTTGTAGAAAAAATCAATTTTGAGTGGTCTGCAACCATTCAAGGGGGTATTGCACTAATTTCTGTAAGTACACAAACAACCATGTTTCTTAAGACTATACAGTAATCAATAAAACAGCTTTAAGCGTGTAATCTTAGGATGTTATCAAACAAGTGTTTTTTTTTATTGATTTCCAGTGGTATGTTGTTGTTGCATTGACTATGACGAATTTGAATTTGTTTTTGTGTAGAATTATTTTCAGATTAAACAATGTCAGTAACCATAGTGATACTATGGTATGAGACTTAAATAAACAAAAAATAAATAAAATATATTAAAATGTGTGTTACTACATTCAAAAATATATAAGCCTTTCATTTGAATATCAAAATATTAATCATAATTAATTTTCTTGTTAGTCCTTCCTTATGGGCATATACTTCATCATGGAAGGAAGGTGGAAGAAAAGGTAGGTGTGTTTTACAAGAATGCCTAACTGTTTTTGTAAATTTACCTCAGTAGTTGTAATGTTACAAACTGCCGCCAAACTGTCAAAAGTTTGTGTATCACAGACCATTTAAGGTAGAGACTTCATATTTCCAGGGCTTATCAAACTTTTATGTTTGTAGTGACCTTAACTGCTGTCCCATTATGATCTGTCCCACCCTTTGGTGCAGCTGTGCTCACCTGCTCCTTTTTTAAAATGTTTTTATTAGTATTTTGAACAGTATTAAAATACAATAATAAAAGCCAAATAAACAAAAACAAACTGCTTCCAACTTGAACGCACCAAATCCACAAGCACGGAATGTAAACTGAAACACTTACTCCCTGGATCATGTTACTGTCTTTAAAATCATACCAGTCAAAGCCAGGTATCAACTGCTTTCAGGTCCATTTGCTTTATTGGAACGTTTACATTTACAAGGCTAGTGATCATCATTGAATAGATTGTACCCCAATGATAATTAACACAGAAACGGCTCTTTTATTCTAGGTCTCCTCAAACTTCTAGGAATGGATCAGATGAAGAAAGCTCGCCTCTGTTATCCAATGGGATATAGCAAAACTACAAAAAAAAATAATTTAAGCACATGTTAAACAAATGAATGGCAGCAACATCGTAGCAGCTTGCTACTAGCCTTTCACATAATCAACTTTGTTTGCACATTTTTTTTTTTTTTAACTACATCAGAATAATCACATTTGTTTCTTTATACTTTGAACTTTATTCTCGGCGTAGTCTGCCTCAGAGCAGCCAGTCCTTGAGGGACGATTGTTTTAACCAGGTCCCAGATTTAATTGTTTTTAAGTTTAATGTAAAATGTGCAGAGTAATACAATAATTAGCACAACAGCCTCCTTTTAATTTGCATAGGAAACTGGTACATGATTTTGGATGCCCTTGTTCTGTCAATCGATGAGAAAATCCTCTTCAGTGCCTTATGTTTCATTACATGCTACAACTGTTGTGGGTCCAGGGAAACACTACATTTTATAACTCTACTTTACAGTATTTGTATCCTAATCAAGTAGTTATTCGCCCATCATTGAAATATGGTTGTTTGACTGTCTTTCTCAGTGGTCACTCTTCACGGTAGCCTTGCATGCTTCTGCAGCTGTGACAGTTAAAACTGTGAGAATCTTTCTGATGTATTTGTTATGTTTTCTAAAAGAAAACGTGGAATGTAGTTGCTGAAACAATAGCCTGTGGTTCTATTCTTAAAGCAGCCTTTGAAATATAAATAATCTTTAATATATGGATTTATGCACATATTTCATATTGTTTGCAAAAAAGTGCATAATAAAAGCAGATCACTAATAAATGTGTTAATTTTAATCCTCATCATGTGTTTCAGTTGTAATGGCATTTTCTTTTTCTTTTTTTAAGATCATATCGCATATAGTCTTTCCCAAATCACTGTTTATCAAAATGTTTTTCATTATAAAAAATAAATAAATCATCAGATGCCACCAGCTTTCTTTGTTGTTGTTGATACACCACAAATGAATTAGATTTGTGGTAAAAATTAGAGCACTTGATTTTTATGTCTAAAAAATAATTAAAAGTAGCAACCTACCTGTGATGTGAAATAGGAGTTGATAACTGTATGTCCTTGAATTGTTTAATTAATTTTATGTAATTCCTTTTTACAAGGAAAGGATTGAATGACGGGGTGCTGAGTTCAGGTGAGCACGTGAAGTGTTGTCAGGTGAAGGTTGCATCCAACCTAGCTGTAGCCAATCGGACACGTTGTTGCATTTGTTAAAAGTGTATTGATTTTATAACTCTTATTTGTACAACATGTCACTATTGCTAATTCTGCTGATACCAATATGCACAACAAAGGCAGAACAGTACTGTGAATTACAGGAACACGTTTATTAGCTAATTAATGTGTCGACATCAAGCAATTGGGCTCTACCCATATAGGCAGAACAGGCAGCCGCAAAGGGCAGCAAATTGAAGGGGGCAGCAAAAACGGTACACAATTACATTTTATACTTCACATTTCTTCAGTCGTAAAATGTTCAACATCTTAGATCACTGTTTCTGCAAAACGTATTGCTAATGTTACGGAACCATATCATGGGCCTAGGTTTATGTGGTGTGGTGCAGTAACCTATTTACTGTTCATTTATATATATATAAATGTTAACAGATTACAACAAGTATTACTTCACATTTGGTATCTACAGATATGATGTTATCAGTTAAGTTCCAAGACTTGTGTCCTTGTATCACTGATTACAGGTCACACTATTTTTCAAATATCAGTTCTACTTCATGTTGTTATTGAAACTGACATGATAGTGGATAGTGGCAATCAGCTTTTCTTTACTTATTTTAATTCTATGTATTTTTTCATTATTTATAGTGGTAATATTACTGGTGCTCTAAAATAATAATAATAATAATAATAATAATAACAATAATTCACATCTCATGAATACTGTAGTACAATAGCTTTACGGAAGTTAAAAAAAAAAAAATCGCCTCACCGCGCATAATCTTGTTCAAAAATATTACTGTATAATAAACCTATTGGCGCTATCTAGCTTTTTTTTTTTTCATGGTAAGTGTACCACATAGTCGCTGTTTATTCTGAATCAACCTTATTCCTCTGCGGCGTGTTTAGATGAATCATGCTTTTGCGTGCACCTAGATTAGAGCAAAGCTTCCCAAATAGTAAATGAGCCATACCAGCACCAAGGAATAAATAATTAACAAGTGTAAAAAAAAAAAAATCTGTTTAAACAGACTACCAACTGCTGTATTTTTTTCATAGGGCTTCTGTTACAAAGTTTACCTTCGAAAAAGCATAACGAATTGTAATAAACCATAGGTGAAAGTGTGGTAAATCACAGAGAAGTATTGAAAAGCAAATAAAATAAAAAATAAAAAACTATGGTAAAAGCATTAGAAAACTGCAAAATGACCATACAAATTTACTGTGCTAAGCTTTTATTAGGGTTTCGCTTAAAAACTCTAAACATTAAAAACAGAGGAATTAATAACCCTTAATTGTACTACACCAGATTTGAAAAATAATTTTAGATTATCGACTTGTTAGCCTATTAATATTTTAATAGTTGAATTACACACTAGTTACCATTTATAGCAGAATCCACATGTCAGGAATGACCACTGACTAATCCGTGTGTTTATATTTAAAAGAAGTGTGCCTGTGTGGGTTCAGTCATAGCCGTCTTAATGACTTTGGAGGCCCCTACCATATTACAGCAGGAATTAATAGTAATTGTTCTCTTCAAAATTTAATTGCAAACCAAAACATGAAATAGTGTATAAAGAAATGTATTCTGATTTTAAATACATCCCTGTGACGAAGTGCCTGCCCGTGTGTATTTTCTGTTATATGTTGCGTGTGATGTGTTAAATGTTGATGTATAGTCATTGGTAAACGGGATATAAATGGGTTTGTGTAACACAAGTGTTTAAAATGTATATTTGTATTTAGCCACGAGGATTGCACAGCACTTCACATGCAAGTAAAAAGTAATATGTGAGCACGGGGAATTTCACTTTATTAATTCACGTGCAGTTGTTCCGAGACTCCAATTGAATGATTGATTAGCAATCGAGTCTTGGTACAGCTGCATAAAAACAGCATGTTTTCACTCACTCGGGGTTGGGTGTTTGGTGAGTGGAGAACGGGATAGGAGACGGAGGTAGAAATAATAAGAGCAAAAGTAATCATTAAATAGAAGCTCACCGTGTTTGTTTGTTTGTTAGTCGAATGTTTGTTTTGTTTAGTCTGTTTTCTTTGTCTTTTTGTTTTGACTTAGAGTGCCATGTCCTGTTGTTTCTGTTTGTTCAACTGTTTTATTTAAAATAAACCGGCGCCAGCGGGCGTCACCATCAATTAACCTCATCCGTCCTGTCTGTTGTGTTCATTCCTTCCTGGTTCTGACGCCGCCCACTTCGGCAGTCTTTGTGACAATCCCTTTCAGGATCTGTGGGTGGCAAAGTCACGAATAACTAAGCATTCATAAGAGACAGAGACTTCAGTCTTGACTGTAGCATGCAACTGCCTATCTTATTTTTTTTATCAGCTTCAGTTTTTAAAATGACCATTACCACTGCAGTTTGCTACCATAATAGACAAGAAAATTTGCAAAATAATTTCAATGTTAGGGCATGTGGAATTTATCTTCAGATAAAGGCTAGACATGGATATTGATTCTTGTGCTTCTGCTGAGACGTAATGCTTGACTTTTGGACATTCAGAAATTAGATCTGCTTTGTCCAGGTCATTGTAATAAAGAAAGGCAAGCTTCTCACACTGCTCTGCGATTTCCTCAGTATTCATATCCCTCAGTTTCATAAAGAAACCAAATCAACCATTGATTTCTTTGTACGCTTCACCTCGTCTTGCTAAACCATCAATAAATGAGTCGATGAGTGGCAAGTGTGTTTCGACTTTGAACTTTTGGTTTCCTTGAAGAACAGTGTCACTAGCAGTTCCTTCAAAGCGAGTTAGGCGATGGCTTCATTGTTTCACATGTCTGTTGCTGTCACTGTAGCCTCTGGAGCCTTTGCCTTGCATTCATATTCATCAAAGCAGTCTCTCAGGTCTTGTATATATGACTTCAAAGATCAGATGTTAGCTAGTTAAACCCATCAGCCACGGTATATAAACCTGCGACACTCTCAGCTCCGGGTGGGGTGTACGGAGGACAGAGCGAGAGAAGAAAACGAAACTCCAAAAAAAAAAACACCAAAAGGATCAGTGAAGGCAGCTGCCCAGCCTGACCTCAGGTTTGTTTGTATTTTGTGTTTGTGATTTGTTTTTGTTAACCCTTTTTATTTTTGCTCTGTGAGCAGTGTTTTTTTTTTTTTTTTGTTTAATAAACAGCGCACAGCGTGGCTTTTTGCAACTGCAGTTACCTGTGTGTTGTTCCTCGTTCTGGCCTGACGTCACAGCAACGTCATCCTGTCATAATGATGTTTTTTGTTTTGTTTTGTCTACAAAGCTTTTGGATATTTTGATTTTATTTTTACAATGTTCCAGATGAAGCAGCAAGGGAAACACAAAGATTTTTAACCCAGATTTTTACCCTTATATCAGCTCCTTCTGTAAACTCTGTTTCAATGATATGCTATTTTGTGTTACCCACATTTGCCCCCAATTGCAGTAGGAATAACCAATGGTAAAATGTCTGCACATGGTTGATGACTACAACAAAGCAGTTAACACACAGAGGATCTGCAAAATTAAATGGTAACAATCTAGTATTTCATTAAAACTTGACCCGAGAGACGGAGCGCTTTGAAGACTGAAGTCATTTTTTCAAAAAGAAAATCGACTTTGTTTTGATACAGAAAACTAAAGGCTTGCACTAGAGAGAATCGTTTGTTGTGAAAAGGTCCCTTTTACAAGAATGGCATTAATCGACCCGCCACGGCTCTGAATCCAAATTAGAGCCGTCATGTTAGTAACATGAAAAAACAGATAACCATGACCTACAGCCACTGTACTGTATGTGTGTCAACTGTTAGTTTAACACATAGACAGTCTCAGATTCCTCCACATACACCCACAATCTGAGACTGCTCTTCTCTACATATACTGAATGTAAAAATGTATGACAAACAGACATCCCTTTATACCCTCATATTCTGGTGCTCTTAAAGTTGTACTAAAGAATTTTCGTTTATAATATATTTCCTTTTCAAGGCTTGCTATGACCTGTTTTCTCTCATGTAGAATATCTAGGGACCTGTACAATATAAACGGATATCCACCCTGTGAGAGGACTAGACTTTCTGGTGGCTCTCGGTATACACACGTAGCTTACCCTGGTTAAACACAGTCATGAAGATTCTTCGCTTTCACTTCCAGGCTTGCAGAAGATGAAAGTACAGCACAAAGAAGAATCAAGAAACTGGCTTTCCAGCCTCTTTAAACATGAGGTGTAGGGTTGTATCCACCAAACCAAACAACATGAACTGATTCAAGGCACACAGAAATACACATTCAATCCTAGAATAAGGACTACCCTAATATAGTGCTACTATGAATGCTACTGTTTTTGTATCTCTTTTGGGCCTGCTCCTTTTTCTGGGTGATCTACATTTGAAAGCTCATTAGTGTCAACAATAACACCTGTAATGCTGTCTTTCCTGGTGTGTCCATAGAGGAAGTACACCCATAACATTTTTTTAATTGATGTTAACAGGAATACATTTTTGTGAAAACAACCTTTGTAACACAAAGGTATACCAAATCCCACTTAAATGTCTTACAGATTTAAAGTTAGGAGAGTTAGCTAAGCATTTGTTCAGTGTGAAGGTTTCTAGAGCATGTTTTTCCATTTACACCCAGTATATCAAAAGTCAGCTTAAATTCTAGGTTGTTTTGGATTTACGTTATGCATATACTATGCCAGTTATATACATGACTTAAATACGCATTTGCCCTTATTGAGTGTAACTGTAACATTGTAAAATACATAGTCACACTTTAGTAATGGATAAAAACCATGGCTGGGAAGCCTATTGTTATTGTAAAGATGTGTATTATTATTATTATATTTTTTATTTTTTTTCTTTCCAAGACTTCAAACTGCTCCTGCTCGAACATTGTGTAACTAGTCAAGACCAAACTTGGCAGTTAACGTTCCGGGCTGAATACAATTCAGATGCGAAAAAATTGCTCTCCTTTGTCAACCAAGATGGCAGTCTGGCACAATTATTTGCAAAAACCTTTCAAAATTATCTTCTTGGGAACCGGTGAAGTGAGTGATCTGAAACTTGGCATATGTCATCAACAACCAAACCTGCTTCAAGTTTGCGAAGCAGCAATAAATTTATTGAGTTGCTGAGATAAATTCTAATGTAAAAATGGCTGCCACCAATTTTGCCGAAACACGCCACAAATATCAAACTGCTTCTGCTTGAAAACCGTTTAACCAACTAACTCTGAACTTGGTAGGCATCATCCTGGGGACAATGGAATTCAAATAGGGCAAAATGGTGTTCTTTTGTATAACAATATGGCCACCAGACTTACATTTTCTTCTTAAGTTTAAAACTGCTTTAGTTGAAAAACGGTTTATTTGATTAACTCCATAAGTTAACAAGCATCATCCCTGACACATTTCTTTAAAAACCTTTCAAAATCTTCGGTCAAATGTAAAACTAGTTTATAACTCCTTACAGAGTGCACTGTATATAGGTTAATGGTTACTATAGAACACAGATAGGAACCCATATATGCTCTGTCCAAAAATCACCTTGCCTGTGTACCTTTGACCTCTCTAAGGTCTCTACTAGCTTATAACTCCTTACAGTGCACATAGGGTTATGGTTACTATACAACACATTTAGGAACCCATATATGCTCCATTAAAAAATGATCTTGATCATGACCTTTGCTTAAGGTTAAATGTAAAACTAGCTTATAACTACATACAGTGGGTAGATAGGGTCGTGGTTACGATGATGTTTAAAGTTATAAAGCATCGTGAGATAATGAACTAATGCAGTATTTTGAATTGAAACTACTCCATAAAACTGATTTGTTGTTGACACTTGTGCTGCAATGCTACAGCTTGCCAAAATTTCCAACTGGTACTGAGCTTGGAAGCTGGAAACCTGCCTGGCAGTTCTAGTTATTATTATTATTTTTTAAGTTCAAAGAGAAGTGTTGTTCTGTTAGTCCTATGTGAAAGGTCAGAGAAAAACTATATATTATATATTATCCAATTACTTGGATGCTGCAATCGTTTAACAAGGGGTCATGAGTGACGGTATAAATAGGGGTCGAAGCAATGTTATCTGTTCCTTCGCTTTGGTTTGTGTTATTGAACCGAAAATGACGGTGAGAGACCCCGTAACCCCTGTTTCAGTATCGTGAGTGTTTTGTTTGTTTGTCTTTGTGTATTTCGTCTTGCTTGCACTAGATGGCTAACACAATTCCGGAGCTGTCGCCAAGGGCCAGCACTAGCCGGAACAGCACTGCACTACTGTCACAAAATAAACTATATCACCCACCACGAGCACTACTGCACGCACCCAGGACTGGTGACCGTGTCAGTATTATTGTGGGGCAGATGCATATTGTTTAGGGTCTAGAAGCCCATTCTTGTCTACCCCGTGCAGTACACATTGCTGTGTATTGCCAGGGGATTATTGTTTATTGTTCATTGTTCACCAGACCTGGATAAAAATAAAGCACACTTTCCAAACTGGATTACAAGGCTCTGTCTGCTTCTTTCACACACTGCATCACTCCTGCACCTGTATACAATTGACCACTTTACCACAGGACAATATGATCTGTCAAAGCTGTTTGTTGTATGGTATTTTGTGAATATATTTAGGGAATATAGTACTGAACCTGTTATACTACTGGTGTTATTAAACAGGCTTCCTTAAATGTTACAACAATGAATACTGGTAAAAAAAAGTTACAACAATGATTCTGACAATATATTATACCAGTGTTAGTGAATCCAGAGAGGTAACTATTATTTTAATACTTTAAAACTCTGTTCTATACTAAACTAAACATTACTAGAGACAGGATCTCCATATTTTCTCAATATCAAGCATGTTATACATAGATAAACAAAGCCATTTCCTAAACCTGTTTTTACACTCGTGTTCCTTTCAAGACATAGTTTTCAAGATGCTGGCTTAACAATATTATCTTGTAACAGACATATATTTCTTAACGGTATATCTTTATTTATTTGTGTGTTGAAAACTGGAAGAAAGTGGGCAGCAATGAAAGCTGTGGGAGATGCTAAGGCTGACCTTCGAATCAGTGATATTATAGGGCAAGTTCAGCATGGAAGAGGAGATATTGGTTTTAGTTCAGCTCCTCTTACATGGCACAAGGCAACCCCAGCTCAACATAGGAAGCTGGTAGTCAACGCGGTGCAAAAGCAGGAGGAGAGGATGAGTTGTGTAAAGGCCGTTTCCCAGGCCAAGCAGGAAGAATGGATGAGATGGAACAACACAAGATCATCGGGCAAGACCTATGGACAATGGAACACAGCAGGATCAGTTTTCTCATCAGATCAACATATGAAGTTCTCCCATCACCACAGAACCTAAACCTCTGGGTGGGTGAGGATCCCTCATGTCCTTTGTGTTCATTACCTGCAACATTAAGGCACATTTTGACAGGATGTAAGGTGGGTCTTAGCCAAGGATGGTTTACTTGGCGCCATGACCAGGTGCTGCGATGTTTGGCTTTAGCATTGGAAGACAAGCGTAACCTGACCGATAAGTTGCCACCAGTTCCATCAAAGCATTACACACAAAAGACAATATTCCTCCATCCAGGACAGCAACCACCAAGAAAAGGTGTTAAAACTAAGCCTCACCCAGGACAACTGGAAGCTGCTAGAGACTGGAAAATCCTGGCAGATGTTGGTCAACGGCTTATTTTTCCACCTGAGATTGCTACCACTAACTTTTGACCAAACATTGTCTTGTGGTCTGGATCAGCATGCCTTTTACATATGGTAGAGTTAACAGTGCCATGGGAGGATGCTGTGGATGAGGCATATGAGAGGAAGAAACTTCGGTATGCTCATCTAGCTGCTAAAGCAGAAGAGCGAGGATGGAGAGTTCGGGTTTACCCAGTGGAGGTGGGTTTTCGAGGATTTGTGGCACACTCTACAACCCAGTTTCTCAGAGATGTCGGGCTCAGTGGCCAAGAGTTGCATCATACAGTGAAGAATTTATCTGAAGCAGCAGAAAGGAGCAGCAACTGGCTATGGTTGACATGGAAAGATTCTGGCTGGGGATCTCAAGCACAATAGAAAGAAAGCAACGCTGATGTATGGGTAAGTAAGCTGGGCTGAGTTGAGTTGGAGGCGGTGGGTGGTCATGCTGGGATGCCAGAATCACTGTCGAACCCTCTTGAGGTGTTGTGGGCTAGTCGATGAAACACTGAGGATGGAAGGTGCCCACTTGAAGACCTCAGGGAGATAACCTATTTAGCTCAATCCAGACGATTGTCATGCTGATATGCTGGGGAGCCAGCATTGCAGCCGTTGTGTGTGCTGATGCACTGGGGAGGCAAAATAAGCTGATCCCTGGAGCCAGCATTACACTTCAGCCATCAACACCTGGAAGAAGCATATCTGAATAATCAGATGGAAAGAAACGCAAATGGATAGAGGTGCAGATGGATCACATTAGTTTACTGTAAAGCAAAGTCTTAGTTGGTGCTTATCTTGGTGAGAGCCGAGTTCAAATCAGCATGAAGTTTTAACATCTACTCTCATGTAATGGAAATCATGTTACTTCATTAATAAGGTGAAACAGCAACAGTGTAAAATCTTTCAATATCTGGATTCCATGAAGATAAAATATAATCTCATGCACATTGCGGCCAGTACTGATTTGAAAGAAGAAATGTACCGAAAAACTGAAATAATCCCACCTCAGATCTTACATGGAGATATCTACTGTTGGTTTAATATTATAGGCTTTTTTTTTTCTTTTTTTTTTTAAGCGGTTGCCTCTGACAATGGTTCCAGTTGGATTTGTAGCTGGACGGGGGTGTTTACGCTTCAACCTGTGTAGCTTCTTACTGTGATTGGATGCAAAGACAACAGGGCTAGCCAGAGACCGGATAATGTTTGTTGGGTTGCTTTTTCTTGTGGACCTTTTCCAAGCAACTGGAGACATGGCATTCTGGGAGATGTAGCAGCAAAATTGCTTTGCATATTTGTAGGTACTTGGGTTCTGAGTGCAATACAGGGAAACCAATATTGTGAAGCACGTTGTTGTTCCTGTTTAGAAGGGAAACAGACTTTAACAAATAACAAGCCAAACGTGTGGTAGAAGTTTCCTTTTTTAAGACAGTGTGTAATTATTACTGGCCAGCAGAAGGCGCCAGAACCCTGAAAAGGGAAAAGGACTGAAACAGAAAATTACTGGCAGTACTTTACTTGGCTGAAGTAGCCAGTAGTGCAACTTACCTGGGAAACTTGTAGAAAGAAAGAGAAGTTACTCTTGGGACTGAAAACAACTCAATAAATATAAAAGCAGTGGAAGTACTTAACATCCACAACAACTTTATATCAGAGTTGGTATTTTTAACTAGACCTGTGATAACTATTAACGGTCAAAAGCTATATTTACAGTAACAACAACAACAACAACAATAACAATAATAATAATAATAATAATAATAATAATAATAATAATAATAATAATAATAATAATAATAATAATAATAAAATTAGGATGTTGATGGATATTTGAATCAGGGATACTAAACTAAACTTTAATAATGTTACATTTAACTTGGAAAACCACCCTCAGAGTCATCCTTTTTTGTGTTTAAGTGGAAGAAGATAAAAATACATATCCTATAAAGACTTTCAAAATATCTTCCCGATCTACAGTGAGAAATCGTACCCCATCGGTAAAGCTGGGTTTACACTGCGTTATTCTTGCAATCGGGAGACGCAGCTCCACTCACTACCAATCGAGCTACGATTTCTCACTGTAGATCAGGGATTGCAAGCTACACACACTACACGAGATATCTTGTCGCAGACTCCGCCTATTTTCACTGCAGAATCGTAGACGACATTCGGGAGAATCGTGGACTCAAGCGAGGAGGTGATTGCTGTTGTCTGTGCATTGTTTTGAACAGAAAAAAAGAAGAAAACGCGGAGAAGATCCATTTGGACGCGAAATTGGCTTTCTAGACGTGGCCAGTACGGACTGATGATGCAATTCGAGTCGAGGAGCATTCAAAAAAATAAAATTTAATCTGTTCAAAAAGCACAACACTCGCTCGTAGTACAACGTATTTATTATATTAAAAGATTGGCGTGGGAGATTGGCCGTCAAGCGATCTTCAGAATATCAAATTCTAATAAATAATTTGAAGACTTTTAAACTAATAATTATTTTGTACTACGAGCGAGTGTTGCACTTTTGAACAGACTAGAATACAACTTTAATAGTAGGCTACTACAAGTTTTTTTTATAGGTTTAAATATGGAACAACGTAATCTACATTCTCTATATTTCTCACACACACAGATACGCACCCCTCCTCCTCGTATTTTGAATACATTAGCAATACAAGCATACAGTAAGGGTTTGAAAGGGATATCGAATACGAGTGACTGTAGAAATTGATTGCCAGGAGAGCACACACTACCACACACAGTATCTGCTTAAGCGTTAACACGTTATAACAATTATTTACCTACCAGGTACCTTCAATGAGCGGTCATGATAGGAAATGTCACTTATGTCAAAGTGGGGCACAACCTTTCTCTTTGTCGCTATTGTTGCTGGCTTGTCTTGTTGGCTGCTGGCAGCATTCGTCACTTCACAAATTGCTTTGTTGGGGAATAAAGTTTTCTGACATGTTATAAATTTGTCGGGACGTCGCAAGAGCGTCGGGAGATCGCAGAAGCTATTAACGGGGCATCGTTTACCCTCTCACACTTATCGACCATTTTGTCCCAGATTTTAAGAAATTAGTCGCGACTCCTCCTCTCGTCGCCGATCAGCAAAAATCGTGCAGTGTAAACCCGGTTTAAGCTCATAGGAATGTTAGCTGAAGTTATAAAGCGTTCTCGGCGTGTAGGTCATTCAGTAGAAAGCGGTACATAACGCTCTGCCTTTTGAATGCACCCTACTACACGTACAGGTTTTTTTGTTGTTGTTTGTTGCATCACAGATACGAAATCATTGCTAGCTGTTACTGCTGCTTTGTGGAATTCAGATTTTTCTTGAAGTTTTCAGTTTTGTAACTGCTGAACCACAGATTTTTTTAAAGGACCTGTGTATAACCTGTTAAGCCTCTCAGCATTTTTTTTTTTTTTTTTTTTTTTTTATATTTTGAAAGAAAGTTTCTGTGGGTATCAAAATGAAGGTAAGTACATACAATATATATTGAGAAGTGGGTTTGTCTGGGGCTCATGATATGTAAAACTAGAAGTCAGATATTATAAGTTCTACTAGTTTGTTTCTCAGTATTTTTAGCAGGAAACAAGCTCCAAACAGTATTCAAGACAGGATGCACCTAAGATTTGTTCATTCTTTACATATGAATCATCGGACAGATAGTGAGAACAGTATTAAAGCACAGTGCAGGTCATCTTTTCTTACTATAGACTTCTCTGTTTGGAGGAATTGTTGCAAATTTAGTGGACAGATTTTTTTGTGCAGAGAGCCATACCCGTGGGAGGAGTCAACGCTGAATCAAGCATGTACATTGAGGATTGCATTAGATTAGATAATCTAATGCAAATAAAGCACAAGGATGTTCTAGAATTCATCCCTCCCTAGTTATGGGTTTTACATGCCTTTACAAGTACCAAGAATAGAACGGTGTAGATTTCATTTCACAGGGATGGTGTATTGAAGGAGAATGATGCATGTGTAATCTGCACGTAAGCAAACTTGGTTTGGAGTTAATTAAATGAAGGCTGTAGATAAGAATGAAGTATTTTCTTACTAAACCAAAACTTTCCTGGAATAAAATGTTAGCCTAATGCAAGGTTTGTTTTCTTCTTAAAAATAATAAGTCAGCCTTCTTCAGGTAACTTCAAATCAAAAGACTTTATTCAACAACAATGCAAATCCAAAGAAAGTACAGGACACAATCACAGCAATACTGCAAGCGCAGTTACAGGTCTCAGCAGATGGGATCACCAGTAGCACAGCAGCAGGTAAACCTACAGGTCTCGACAGGTGGTATTCGAGCCCCAAAACAATAGTTATAGACATTAATATACTGGCCAGGTTACTGCCCACTGCGAGTGGAAATCTCCTACTTCACCAATGAACAGAGTTGGCTCCCCTTTACTGGAGGTATTCCCTAGTTGCCAATACAACTAGGGAATAAAAGCATACCAACCAGGGAAAAGGCACAGAACTAAATTAAATTGTTCCCCACAATTGTCAGAAGTACATTCTCAGGAATTCTCTAAATGATAGCAAAACAAGTGAATCGGTTTATACTGTAAAATGTTCTTAGAAATATAATTAACAAATGCAACATAGTTGAGATACACACAACTCCAAACTGTTGGAGATAAACCACTGAAATCTCAGCAGCAAGCCAAACTATCTGTGTAACAATCAATAAGGCCTTATCGTGCAGTCCTGAAAATTCTTGCATCGAATCCCACTGTTGAAAAGTACTTTAATACAAAGGTACTTCTCTTATTGTAATTATGGAAGTTATAACCTCACTTTGAAAATAAATTTTGAGTTGAGAATCACATATTTTGTTTTAACTTGAAATTCATATTACAGTGAAGCTACAGATATCGATCATCACATTGCTGAATGGTAATTTAATGAAACACAATAGTACAATCTACAGAAATAGAAATATGTAAGAATGACAAGTAGCATGATCCAGTTACCTCTGTTGTAAACCCTGGTGGCCGTGATTAGGTGAGTAAAAGTAGAATGTTTCTGTAATATAATTTTAAAATCTTATACAGGTGTTGTAAACACTTTTTAATCCAATGCACACTTAATTCGGTGTTTGTTTTTTATAATGAGTGAAATCATGTTAAACAAATATCATAATAAAAAAGGACAAGGTTAATGGGCTTTTTCAGGAATACTAGCACTACAATGATAACGTGCTACCTCTGTTGTAAACGCGGTCTACGTTGTGTATAGATCTAATCTAATAAAACCTTCAGCTGCATTAAGGGGGTGATGTAAGGATCTGCGTAAAGTGATTTCCAGGTGCAAAACCCCCATAATGCTGCCGTAAATCGTTTTTAGCAGCCGTAAAGTCTGATTTTACCAGCCGCTAAAAATGTGGTGCATGTGAAGAATGGTGTTCATCCATTAAAAGTATGTTGAAATGCATTCAAATGAAGAAAAGAGCATGGAAGTAGGTGGGATGTGGATACTGCGGATGCAAACATTATAATATGATGTAAGGATTTTGCCTTGCACTTAGGCAATTGCTGACCCTCCAAAAACTTTACACCTCTTCTTACAAGGTGCAAACCATTGTAGAAGTGAGTAACTACGAGCTGTATAAAAGCACACACCTGCAGAAACCTATCATTGGTTTCAGGATGGCTGCTGTGGTTCACTTTCTGATGCAGCGACACTTGGCTCTTGCTGAGAGGCAGTAACACATTCGGAGGAGAAGGGCAAGACGAAGAAGACCCTGCATATTCAATCCCAGGGTCACTTTGTTTGGGATGCGGTGCTACAGCGCTATCGTCTCACTCCGCTGGTCATCCTTGACCTCATAGCTGAATTAAGGAATGAGCTAGACCAGTGGTTCCCAACCTGTGGTCCCTAAGTAAACTCCAGGTGGTCTGCTAACAACTCCCAAAATTTGGTGATGCAGTTCATGCAAAAACCCATTTCTACACAATCACACATTGTGCTACTACATGTATTACTAAGCAACACAATAAACAGCTTTAACCACATTATATATCATTATAACATATGTATGTAGTCTGCATTTTT
This sequence comes from Polyodon spathula, assembly GCF_017654505.1. Lineage (NCBI taxonomy): Eukaryota > Metazoa > Chordata > Actinopteri > Acipenseriformes > Polyodontidae > Polyodon > Polyodon spathula. The sequence goes on along the minus strand of NC_054538.1, from coordinate 32,579,813 downwards.
CCCCTTTATCTGTTTTCTTTTGTTACTTCATTTTTTAAAATTAATATATATTACAACGCCTTTTGATACAATGCCAAGCATCGCCTTCAAAACCACCATTAACTGCAACAGCTTTCTAATGTGAAACAAATACTAACTACATGACTGTTACACATTATGAAGGCACATGCCTTGTCAATTACATTTTTTTTAGCTAACATTATTTAAAAACTAAATTTACATCTAGCATTTACATTTTCTAATTTGTGCCCATTCTACTGCTTGTAATAATCTGTCTGCCCCTGCATTTTTGCTCGGCATTGAATATTCCTAACCTCGGTTGGAATGACTAAATTAAAAAAATAAATAAATAAATAAATCTTGCCAAGGACATAGGAATATCCCCATTATTTCCATATTATATGTTTTTAGCGAGGCTAGCTACGTATAGTAACAGAAGTTAACGTGAAACAAAAATAGGCTATTTTTGTTGCTTGACGTGAACTTTACTGTAGTGAGAATGATCGATTTCAGCTCCATGTTATTTTATGGGTTTATTCAGCCAAGTTTAATATCTCAGAAGACTATATGCCAAAATATAATTCTCTTAGCACTACTTCTGGAAATAATGTGTACAGTTTGTTCTTGACACTGTCATATTTAACCAAAATGTGAAATCCTATTGACTCTGCGGCACCAATCCTGTTAATTTACACATCACAGCCCACCAGAAGTAGTATGGAATAAATGACGTTAGAAATGGACAGTTTAATTTGCTACACAAGGTATCGGTTGCGGGGTCCAGCACTGGTATTTACATTTACTGGATTGAGGATGACCCAAAGCCCCAGTGCATTATTTGCCAGCTGGTTTTGTCAAACGAACCTCTTAAACCTGCAAAACTGAGACGCCATTTATCTACAGCAGAATGTGAAAAAAAAAATTACTTTTTTAAACAAAAGAAACAGGGACATTGCCATCAGCAACTTTCAATGTGTAAAATGACAACATTCCTCGATGATCTGGTAGCGAAAATTCAAGCCCAGGAATTTCATTAAGTTAAGTATGTTATATAAATACTTTACTTTCTACATGTACTTATACACATACACAGAAAACATGATACACATAAAACGCTGGGAACCACGGAGCTAGACCCCAGCATCAATCTGGGGAACGGCTATCCCGGCAGATGTGAAAGTGCTGTGTTCTCTGCACTACTTAGCCTCTGGTTCTTTTCAGACCACAGTTGGAATGTCTGAAGGGATAGCCAGTGCTAGGCAAATGTCTGAATATCATGTAAAAGGGCAGGTCAATTCCTAAGGCTGTGGCTTTTCCAAACAACTCTGTTTGATGCGAAGTGGGGAAAAAAATAAATAAAAAAAACCTTGTATTTTCCTTCTCCGTGCACCGAGAGGACGTTGCTGCCCTTTCTTTAACCTATTTTTTGGCTTGTATTTTCATGCTCCACAAATGTCATACAGCAACTACTGCTCTGTACTCCTAACTCTGCTCATTGAGACCCACATTATCATAATTGTAGATCACTATTTGCATGCGTTGAGTAATTTGGATTGCACCTAAGCTTACATAGGGCGCAGTGCAAAATAGTTGCCAGGCCGCATGCAATCTGAAGTTTGTATCCGCAATTATTTGCACTGCACCTATACTTACATCACATAAGCAGACACGATTTTCTGTTTTATTTTGATAGTGATTATAACATTGGTAATAACAAACATTAAACCATTAAAAACACAGACTTTACTGACAAAAACAGCTGTGCACACACGTTATTGTCTTTATGCTGAACAGAACAGTAACAAACACAATATTATTTAATAAACATAATGAACTTGTGAATTTGTACAATACAGGTCCCCCACACTGGAAATCAGATTACCATAGTTACATTACTGGTAAACATGCATTACATCACCGAGTCTGCAAAACAAACATGTTTAAGGCACACTATTTCCACCACAATAAACAAATGAAAGACCTCTGTTGTAATACACCTGCTTTTGCTTTCTACAGTGCATGTGCTATGAGATACAAAAAAAAAAAAACAGACACATTGAAAAACTGATTAACAGATTACTCAGGGATCATCTGTGTTTGGCAGCCATTCTGGATTGGTTGGAGTTGACAAGCTCTTCACATGGCAATGGTTGATGCTGAAAATGAAATACCAGCAAATGGTTTTAAATCACATTCACACACACACACCCAACCCCTGGTAAAGAGCAGGTCTCACCATACTCCATAAAATACTGTAAAAATTAAATTGCATATTTATTCATACAGTCTTTCAATACATGTAACTTTTGTTTAACAATTATGAATAAAGACAATTCTCTCATCTATTTCCTCTATATACACATTTTAGTATTCTTTGGCTTGTGCTCATGTGTACACTGCTTTGTTGTCTGTTTGTTATATTTTTATTGCACACACTAATCACTTCTTTTTGGCCATGCTGGGTTAAGTACTTCCTGATCTATGAAAAAATAATGTACTTTACAGGAATTTTACAGCAAACGCAGGTGGCAGGCAAGAACAAATAAAAGCCTAAATCAATCTATGTACATGTAGATATATGTGTGCATAGAGATAGATATAGATATATCTATATAGATATATCTATATAGATATATCTATATAGATATATCTATATAGATATATCTATATAGATATATCTATATCTATCTATCTATCTACATACACGCATATATATTGCATGCAGTGTTTAAAATGTTAAAGATAGAAGGCTTTAAACAACTACAAGATGTGAGAAACAACTGCTGGCATTTGCAACTCGTTTGGTCCATTAACACACTGGATTGGTCCATTTGAAGTTTAAAAAAAAAATATATATTCTTTGTCAAATGTCCAGCAAAAAAAAAAAAAAAAAAAAAAAAAAAAAAACCAAACAACAAAAAAAAAAAAAAAAAGTTAAAAAAAAAACAAAAAAAAACAAAAATCTGGGCTCTGAAATTGACAGAAAAGAAAATAATTTCTCAGCTGGAACAATTAAGAACAGATGACTGATAAATTCTCTTGGCAATTGTGATGAACACCCATGTAGAAAATATAAAAAGCAGACAGAGTCCTCTTATCTTATATAGTGTGGGGAAAGTTCAGTGTCCCTTAAATAAACTGCATTTCATAATGGCTTTCACTCAACCACCACAAAAGGATGGAAAATGAAACAATACTGCTGGAAGCACAATGAATGTCAGTCAATTGCATTAATTATATTCCAAATGTTTAGATTAAGCAGTTAAACTCTCTCTTGCTGGAGAAATGACTGAAAATATGAAATAGCAGTGTACTGATTTGTAGAGTGTTTTTTTTCTTCTGTATGCAGTTGCACTGGAACAATTTTTAAAGTGGGGGTGCTGAAAGCCATCGAACAAAACTGTAACCCCTCTATGTGATGGAAGCCATGCAAAGCTGCACCCCCAGCACCTCTAGTTCCAGTGCTCTTGTCTATGTTACAAAACTGGTAAGAAACTTTGGTTCACTTCACGGTCTCGCAATAAATTGTCCAAGTGGCAGATTTGTGATTTTGTAACTGGGCCTTAAACATGTTAAGTTAAAGTTTGTTTTTAAATAAATATTGATATTCATGAAACAGATTTGAAGGCAGGCAATCAGCAAAAAAAAAAAAAAAAAAAAAAAAAAAGTTTCATGAACATCAACTTTATTTATAGCTAATGAGCAAAATAATTTTCAATTGGGCCTAATGACAGACATTTCTTGTATATGGTCTTCAACACACGTACTTCACCACTACTACCCCCCCTCCCTGTGTGTTTTAATGCAGTTGATAATTTCCTTGTACAATTTCTCCTTTGCATACCCATTTGGTTTACATTCATAATTTAAACAAAAATATGAAGATATTTTCAATTTGCTTGGTCCATGGAAGACAAAGTAACTCTGCCTGTCGGTCATGTTCAGTTGAAGGTTGTCAGCAAGCCCTACATCATGTGAGGTTACACAATTGATTTCTGGTAAATCAGGATGTCCTTTGCAACCATAAATAACCTTTAATTTACACATTTTTGTATTGAACCATATGTTATAAAAAAGGCATGATTCTAAAGTAGTAGCATTTAAGATCTTGGCAAAAGTGATGCACAACTGCTAGATAAAAATAAATTATATATATTAAAAAAAATCTCAAAACATAGGCTTCCTGGAGCTTCCGGCAAATAAAAATAATGCAGCGACAGTTGGCAAAGCAGCAGCGGCTCTGTGAATAATCAGGATTGGGATGTGAAGTAATGCAGTAATGCCAAGAGCTTCCTGTGTGGTGGCTCGAGTTCCAGGAGTGGAAAACCTAAGAGTTAGAATCCTGTTAAATGAAAATGTACATTTAGCATATACATATACGACTGGTATTAAAATTGCCTTGACATGCTGCCTGTTGTAAAGACCTCATGTTCATAAGAAGCCCAGAATACTATTATGACTAGAGAGGCAGACGTGCCAATCATTAGATATTCCGGCTACCAAGTTCTTACAGCTATTTTGTATGAATGCAGCAACTTCCTTACCAACAATATACAAATGCACATTAAGATAGAACATTAAAACCTTATGCAAGCTTTGATTTTTACCAGTTACTATTAATTACAGAAAAAAAAAAAAAAACTTCCACATTGAAAAAGAGGGTTCATATTGTATCTTATACTGGGATATCAAGGAAACACTCATTAGGAATGTTATGTTCATTAGCTTGGGGGGTGCAGAAGTATGATGAAGAATGGGTTGCAAAGCACACATTGGTGCTGTGGAAGTGAAGCAGAACTCCAACAACTCAGCTGGAACACTATGGGAGGTGTAAGAATGCAGCTATCAAGCTGGAATGGAAAAAAAAATGAAACAAACACATGCACACACTTGGAGGTTGCTGTACATAAAAGTACTATGAAAATCGAGATATGCAAATTAAGCCTTTACCTTTACCGAAGGTCTGGGATTTAGTCCTAGAAATGAACCGACTGTGTTGTTCTCCTTAGACTCAAAGAAAGCCTCATAATCCTGGAACAAAAAATGTCCCAAAGGTCAACATGCTTTATTTAGAGGAAATTAAATATCAAGTAAAACTCCAGGCCAATTACTGTATACACTGACCAAAAATGTAACTTCTATAATATCACTGCTATCAAATTTCATGTTCTCAAACGAAGGCTTCATTTGTATATCTGGTGCGACATTTAGAAGATACAAAATAATTAATATTTTCTCATTATTATTTAAGCATAAAAGACTACCAAAGCTTCTCTAATCTCATTTTATTCATATGGTTTAAATAAATTGAAGTTCATGCTATACAGATTTTTATCTAAAGACAAAATAGAGTATTGTCAATATTTCTAAATAAGACACCCAAAAAGGACAATTTAATACATTGTGAATGTGTAAAAGCCACAGCATCCCCAGTCTATCCCATCATTTATCATCTGTAAATACTGTGCATGGGTTGACACCAGATTACACTTTATCAACTGTACTTCTCAGGGGTCTCCCTATAGTAAATACCTACAGTGGACATCACACCTGTACAGCAATTCTGTCTGTGGTGTTCAATGTAGAAAAAGAAGTGTGCACATTTATAAACTGAATATTTGTATGATAACTTGTTAGGCATGCTGAACCGAACTAAAGTAAGCAGTGTGGTTTGCAAAAAAAAAAAAAAAACATAACAGGAGCAAATGAGCTTGTAATGCAAAGCCACTGACCCAGTTAATACATTTTTTTTTTTTTTTTTATAAATACTTCTGGAGCATAGATAGAAGCACACACGCACACAAAGTTTTTATTGAAAAAGGAGGGTTTCTAGCTTATGTAGTGATTAAAATGAATTCAAGGTTTGAATTAAAGTTAAACGTTGAAAGAGTAAATAGCGGGGTTCCTAAATATATTGTGTTGTATGTTCCCATGTGTTGCTACATCTGTTTAAATAACATACATGTAATTTCTCTTTCCATTGCTAACATCCTGATAACTTTTTACACTAATAAAACTTAAGTCTGTTGTTTCAAAGCACTTTTCTACCCTCAATCACTGCAGGAAGAGTGAAAAAAAACAAACAAAAGACTGAAAATGTTGTGTTACCTGTCTGACAATGTGGGCACTAATCTGTAAACGATCAATGATCTACAGCGGACATTTTGAAAATAACTTTTAAAGTGTAAGAAGTCAGGATGTTAACAATGAAAAGAAAAATGGCAGGTATATTATTTAAACAGTTGTAGCACCATGTGGGGTCTTTAAGCTCTTCAAAAATTACAGAAGTGAGTTAAGACACAACTCATTTGCTGCACTCTGCTAGTGCATTTAAGATGCATGCAATTGGCCTTAATCCCTAGAATGTAAGTTTCTGCATGGATCTGGCAGGTCCAATTAATACTGATAAATTAAATTAAAAGCACTGTTCGTCAATTGCCCCCACTTTAGATGTAATCATGTAGCAAAATAATTTCAACATCAACATTGGTTAAAGTAAAATCCAAAAGGGGGAGCATTCCGAGTTTTCATTATTCCGATGATGATTAATCCACAATATTCATACTATCAGTGCATTTTGTATGATGTTTACCCCCATTCCTCAAGGTACAGTAGTGTACGGGAACATGCCAAGAACATTTTATAAATTGAATAAATGCCACTAAATTATGTACTCATTCCTCAACTGAAGAGGTTTACGGGTTATGCTTATCTGTTGCACCTTTACTTTTTAAATATAACCTCATTGTTGAGCAAAATATATTACACTGAAAGGCAGACATTCAGCCTCACTGGAAATCTATGTCAATGCAGAGATATGTGGTGTTGCTGACCATAACTGTTTTTGACACACATTGATCAGTTACACCAGTCAGGGACATTTTGTAGGATGTCTGGAGTCCGATATTTATAACCAATGTATATTTTATTGAATTCACTGCTGTTACCATCTAGATTGCTGCACATAAATATGCTAGGGTAAGCGGCTTAAGAATAGCTGAATTTCGTTTATTGCTTAAACAGACCAATATTGAGAACTTTGAAGTAATATTTCTAATTTTTTTTTCTTAATTTGTAAAAAGACAATGGAGTCATCAGTCAATTTGGTTACGAATTAATTTTCAAGAAGAAAATTCTCAGAAAAAAATTACTTGTCACTTCCAAACTGAGGTAATTCTGTGGAATTACGTTCTCCGATTTCAGAGTACGACAGCATGTCAAGCAATCGTCTGTCAATAGCCACAGTATCCTCGGGTACCTCTAACAAGATTCAGAATGACTTAATCTCTTTGGCGTCTCAGGTTCTGCTAGATGCAATAAAAGCAGAAGTACAGGGAGCCAGGTACGAAGCTGTACTGGGAGATTAAAACGCCTGACGATGGAAACGCAGCTCAGCTGGCTTGTGTTTTCAGGTATGCGAGAGAAAGGTTGTTCTGTGAAAATGCATTACATTTACTAAAATAATAATAAAAATGTTTTTAAAATAGACCAAATTCCCATTGAGCTTATTTATTTATAGATTTTACTATGGAGGACAGTCGCTATAAGATTGTTACCTTTATTAAATGAGGACAAATGAGTCTACCAGTTAATCAACTAATGCCCATAAATGAACCGATCAAAACATTAAACGTAATATACAGGGTGAAAAGAATGTAAAGTTTACCACATCAACGCACTATATCTCAAAACAGTAGGTCATAGGATGCTGAAATTGCATACGTTTAAGGGAAACATGGGGACGCAAATGCCACAGTTATTCATTTTTGTTACTAGGGGGTGCCACTGTGGCTACTGCCACACGTTTCCATACTACAGTACTGTGGGTAGAAATAGTTCTGTCAAGTGCGCAGAGAAACAACTGGTCAAGTTTTTTTTGGTCAAGCGTGTACTATGGTAGGCTTACAGCACAATTAAAAAAAAAAAAACACAACCAAAACAGCTTGAAAACATGGTTTTAAAATGAACAATAAATGCAAAAAGTATCAGCTTTATCAAAAAATATTTATTGTTCACTCTGAAACTTGTATATTGGTAAGCATGGACAAACGATAGAAAATAACCAGCAAAGCCTCTTCATTGCAAAACAACCATATGAAAGTGTTAATACGAACAAAGGCAAACCTGTAAATACAGGAAAATAAGTTTATACTGTGGGCTCACAACTCACTCAAATCCTTAAATAAAAAAATGTAATAATGGCATTAACAAAACTTTATACATTGTGTACCTTAATTTAAGTACTTATTACTCATCCCAAGGGTCACTTAACAGTTCATTACACTGAAGCACCTCCTCATCTTCGATGTCAATGACTGTTGCCTGTGCCTTCTTGCGCTCCAGTGACAGTAGCTCCCCTTCTTTAAAACATTGAATCTGGTCATCTTCGCATCCATGCAGAGCTGTAGCGAGTCCATAAGCTTTGAATGACTTTCACATGCTCCCCGTTTAACTTATATTATATTACTCACAACCCGCTGTTTAAAAGAGACCCAGCATTTACTTGCAATACTTCCCAGTAGCCCCAGCACCTATTGGAGACCAGCAAGACCCCCCCCCACTTTACACACCATACTCCACACTGTTAAGGGGAAAAAAGTTAATACTTGGTGGAACCACCTTTAGCAGCAATTACAGCTGCGAGTCTGTTGGGATAGGTGTCTACCAACTTTGTCAAATATTGCCAAATCTAGGTGTGCATTCTTATTTACAAAACTGTTCAAGCTTTGTCAAATTCCTTGGGGAGCACTGATGGACAGCAATCTTCAAATCATGCCACAAATTTGACTGGATTTAGGTTGGGGCTCTGACTGGGCCACTCAAGGACATTGACCTTTTTGTTCCTTAGCCACTCCAGTATAGCTTTGGGTCGTTGTTATGCTGAAAGGTGAACTTCCATCCCAGTTTCAGCTTTCTTGCTGAGGGCAGCAGGCTTTCCTCAAGGACTTCTCTGTACTTTGCTCCATTCATTTTCCCTTCTATCCTGCCAAGTGTCCCAGTCTCTGCCGATGAGAAACATCCCCATAACATGATGCTGCCACCACCATGCTTCACAGTAGGGATGCTGTTCTTTGGGTGATGCGTTGTTAGGTTTGCGGCAAATAGAATGCTTTGCATTTAGACAAAAAGTTCAATTTTAGTTTCGTCAGTTTTTTTGCATACTTCAAAACAAGATTCAGGGTGGGCTTTGAGTAATGGCTTCCTTCTTGCCACCCTACCATACAGGCCAGATTTGTGGAGTGCTTGGGATATTGTTGTCACATGCACACTTTGACCAGTCTTGGCCATAAAAGCCTGTAGCTCTTCAAAGATGTCATTGGCCTCTTGGTAGCCTCTCTGATCAGTCTCCTTCTTGCTCGTCATCCTTAATCTTCTTGACTGTGCTCCAAGGCCTTTGATATTTTTTTTTTTTTATACCCATCCCCGGATCTGTGCCTTTCAACAAATTTTGTCCCAGAGTCTTGGTACTCATGGTTGAGTCTTTGCTTTGAAATGCACTACCCAACCTACAGGAACAGGTGGATTAATCTTGAAATCATGTGAATCACTACAATTTAAACACAGGTGGAGACCACTTAACTTGGTGTGTGATTTTGAAGGCGATTGGTTACATCTGAGCTAATTTAGTATTGCTTTTACAAGGGCGGTGGACACTTATCCAACCAAGCGATTTCAATATTTTTAATTAATTTTCTACAGATTTCTGGAATCTTTTTTCACTTTGAAGTTGTCGGGTAGGATGTGTAGATAAATGAAAAAAGCTATTTTAATGCATTTTAAAGGGTGTGTAGACTTTCTATAGGCACTGCACATACAGGGGTTTTTAAATCAATTAATTAATCAATTACTCATGCCTGTGGGTGTTGATCAATTAAATATCATTCATCGATTAATCTAGTCTACCCATGTATTGTAGCAAAAGGCAGTGCATGATAAAAGAAATCTACCAAGAGTGTACTTGAAAAGAAGAAGGCAAATGGGTTACATTGAGAGACACCCAACATTTTTACATCACTCAGAACAGTGTTTTCCAGAAGTTATTAGGGGGACGCCAAGACCTGACTGGAAAATCTCCCCTCCCCCACCCCCCTGACGATTGTAAAAGCTCAATGGTAAATGGCAGACTTGGTGGATCTCTAGCATGATTGACTCGATCACCTATCCAGGCAGGGACCACATTAAACCTGACCAACCCCCGTCCACAGAGCTTGCATCGTAAACCTATCATAGCTCAGCACCTCTATTGGTCAGACCTCCTTCATTAGAAAGTGCAGCGGCGGCGCATTATAATATCAAATACATTTGGTTATATAAATTAGGCATGCTTTGAGTTTTAATTCGGTTTGTCTTGTCACCAATATTAAAGCTGGTCTAATTAGCTTACAGTATTAGATAGATTATTGGACTTGAAACAAGGCTTTGCATTAAAAGGGGCTGTGTAAAGATGGTCACGTTAAAATAATGTAAAATGTCTAGGCCCATGTGACATTCATCCTGAAGAGAAAGTATTTAAACAATTTTACTACTTCAAAACTTCTAAGATACAAGATTAGATGCATTGCTAAAGAAACTGGAACAGGGAATGCTAATTAAATGGTTTTCTAAACTGCGATTGCACTCCTAGATAACAATAATTTGCAATGATTATGCGGAGGCTGACAATAAAAAGGACATGCCAATGCTGCTGTTCACAGCTGGGTTCCCTGCTGGTAATATGAAAGCCAATGTATTTGACAATTATAGCTGGAAGATAAAGGGGAATGGATATAAAATGACTGCACTTATGACAATGCTTTAGGAGTAGGAATGTGTAGTTATTTTTACAATATAAAAAAGTACACATTTTTGTAAGTAAGCACTTTACTGTTCAGCTCCTCTTATCTCATTTTTAAGTTTAAAAGAAAGCCTTTAGATTTGGCATCAGACCAGAGTTAGTAATGAGGCAGAACGGGGATGAGTCACTGCCTTTATTATCCAGAGAGTGAACCATAAGAATGAAAAGAGTCAGCGACAGCAGTGTCTTATTACCCGTGTGTGTTTTGCAGAAAAGGGCATACCAGCACTTGCCAACACAGGAATGAACTTACCCCACAGTAGTGTTCATCATTGAATATCTGTGGTGGGAGCGGGTTCCCCTTAGCTGGAAGCCTCTCTTTGGGTATGTGTTTATACATCCACAGTCTCTGGTCCTCCAGCATGGTTATATCAACCTCTTCAAACTCAATCCTGTTGGCCTCCAGGAACCCCACCACATCCTGTTGGGTTTTCTTGATCTAAAACAGCAGAAAGCAGTCAAAAGCAGTCTACAGAAAACCACACTAGATGCAAACGCGACCACTGATTTCCAAACACAGGTACGAAGAAAGAAATGCTATACATCCCATTACATTTGTAATGTAATCTTTGGCTAAAAGTACATTTTTTTTTTTTTTTTATTAGTATGAAAATTCCAGAATTTAATTGCATTAAAAAAATGACGTTACCCCAACAGGCTGTAGTCGCACTGGCACTGCATTGCACTGCAGTTAGCCAAAGCATTGCAGAAGTCTTAAGGAAGGAATCAAAACACTCCACACAAATTGTACATACCACCATGCATTGTAATGATCTGGTTTAGTAAATTACATTAACCTGGATTTAATTTGACTTACATTATGGGCAATTTAGACTGCCTTTTATACTTTCCAATCTCTCTGGAATTTCTGCGTGGTCTCATACAGTACCTTGCTATTAAAAGTTTTGGTGTAAAGTGATACGCCTGAAACTAGCCTAGTTTCATTTGAATTAAAACTGTGTATGGTCCAAATAATGTAGCTTTCAGTCATGAATGAAAACAGATGTGTCGTTTTCAGCATTGGAGGTAAACTACCAAAAATGGACGACAAGCAAAAAAAAAAAAAAAAAAAAAAGCAAAGTATATTTCGTATGAGGATCGTGTGAAGAAATTTCCCAAAGAAAGTTTATATACAGATGGAGGTAAATTGTTTTGCACATATTGTAATTTAAGAGAACATAACAAAAAACAGCTTTCAGAAAACAAACTTGAAAGTCAGCGCAGACAAAAAGTATTCCTGTAAGTTGTAGCCCAGTTAAAATCAGTACTACAAGTAGGATCTAGCACAGCCACATCGCTTCAAACAACCTGCTGCTTACTTTTTAAACTAGTTACAATTTTAGACACGAATTAGGCACGTTTTCTTTTGGACTCTGTACTAAAAAGAAATGACAACAAATGTGCTGCATATATGGCCTTTACTAAAAGAATGCCAGATGCCCATAGGTAACTGAGCTTTGTGACAGTTTCTAATCACTTGCTACATCTGTATAGCTTGGCAAAGGTATGCCTTACACTTCCAACCAATTCAGTGGATGCAGAACATGCCATCTCAATAGTCTTCACACCAGAGACACAATGTTGCTGCGGGGATGTTGCATGCTTGACATCAGTTTTGGTAAGGAACTGAGTACCACCATTTTTAGGATTTTATAGTGCTCTGAAATACCATCTACTTCGGTTTATTTAATGTTTAAAACAGGTCAGCGAAATGTCCACAAAATTCAAATTTTTACTCCTTAAGCAACCTGGGGAAAATATGTAAATTCTCTGTGATTTAAGTAGACCAAGCTATAACCACAGTACTACTGTAGCAAGGGCAGGTGATGTAGTCTGATCCCTGGGTTTAATTGGAGGAGCAAATCAAACCCTCCTGTCCTCTGCTGAAGGCCTACTATGTGCGATTATGAGTGAATTGTGGAATAATGGAAATTGCATTATTCAGTTTTGCATCCAATTTTCTTGATTTTAAAAAGGACCCGAAAAAAAAATCATAACTGTAGGAACCTTTAAAAAACACACAATATATTTAAATACAGCTGTTATATCATCTTATTATGAGCTCTTGGTGCTTGTCTTGTGCAGGCATTTTTAAAAAGGTAGAATACAGTAAGTATGTTGAGTTCAAGCAATTTGACTTGAGACAAATGCAGTACTTAATTGAAAAATATTACAGTGAAATATGACCTACGAATTCGTCCTAGTATTATTACTAATACTTGGAGTCCTGCGTTCTTTGCAAATGCGAAATAAAACTAAATGTAACATACAACGAAATGCAAATATAAAACAAAAAAACATTATAAAGCAAACAGAGCGACATTTATAAATTAGGAGGTTTATACAGAAAATACTTTAAATACTTGCAATCGTAGTTGTCACACTGGCATGCTCTACCCAGGCTGGAATCTACCTAGGTCAGGACCTGGTGTCATGTGGGTCGGCTACACGATTTCACACCGCTTTTCATAAAGCAAGGTTGACCTGGGTGATAGACGCAAGTACACAACACGTGTATCATTGCCCCAGAAACAGCTTGTTACAGACGCTTCCATCCAAGCTTCTCTGGATTGAACAGTCAGCCCAAATGTTGATTAGAGCAAATATTTCTTCATCCCTGCTGCAATCCAGCTCACAGTGTGTCTCAAGCAACAAAAATATGGCTAAACAAAAATGCTTCTTTTGGAAGTGAAACCTTCAAAACAGGCGTGGCCGTTTGCGTGAAGGTTTACAGACAGTCGTCATACATTTTGTCTCGCTCAACCCGGGTCAAATCGTGTCGACCCACATCCTGTCGTGGGTCGCTGTGACCCAGGTACACTGTTTCACACTGCGCAGGATTGTGACCCAGGTACGAGGGTGCGTGAACTATGCATCAGCTTCAGAGTCACTTGCAACAACGTCTCACCCAAAAGACAGAGCCCAAGAAGGCTATATTAATGTTGTATAAAATGCATTTTTTTAAAATACACTAGCAGTGTGCAACAGTTACATGTATTAGAATAAACTATGAACAGCTACGGTTTTATTTTCTCTGCAGGCTAGTGGAGAAATGCATTAAGAGAGCAAAAATATTAAGCATATGAAAAAGTGTCAGTCAGAATGCCATTTTTCTGCCTCCCCCATTTGTTTTGTCCACTGGACTCCACCAATACTAAATATCACAAACTTAATTCACATCAAGCAATATGACTTGACATGACCAAGATGGGATAAAATACAGTAGGGTGGTCATATAACCAATAGTTAGTTATTGTAGACATATTTCCATTTGTAAGGAAACAGAGTACAGAAAGAAATCATTTTTGTTGAAGACATTACTGGCAATAATATCCAAATTATATCATACAACTGTTCACTACCATGAAATCCTAAAATATCTTGAGCATATCAACCCTTGGCAGATGATGTAAAACCAGGTGAACAGAGACAGGCAGTTACAACTCCTTTACTCTGTGTGCCAAAGCTGGGTCAATATTTATTTTCTTAAGCTTTTGAACTGTTCTGCAGATGTACATTTAAATGTACAGCACTGTATGATGTCTTGGCATTAAAGGCAGCGACTGCAAATTTAATCTTGTTTTTGTTGGCCTAAAGTTTTTGCCTCACCTACAAATTTAGGATTGAGACAAAAAACTCTATAAAACACAATTTAGATCTGTTGTTTAACTACACTCAGGGAATTATGCACAGAAAAAAAATCTAAATTATGCAAAATGCTGCAGTACCTCTGTACAAGTATGTGCAAAGTATTGTTCAGTTGTATTGGGTTCTCATACTGGATATCAAAATACTAGCATAAGAAAAAAAAATTAACAAAGTCTTTCTAAATTCCAAGATTGAAATAAAGGAACACCAGCTCTTTCAGTTTGTCTTCCAAAAGAGAACGCTTCCAAAATCAGACAGGACAAGACTATAGAGAGAGTTGCTGCGCTCAGAATCAGCTGCATTTGTTACTGCATTTATGTATCTGAAAGAATGTTTTCCCAATTAGGAAGACTGTCTGACCAAAACAAGTTGATGTCAATTTCCCCCTGGTGGTAGAGCGCTCTGAATCGCATTAGGTGCCACCTTCACAGTGTACAAAGAAAAAAGCAATAAACATCTTTTACTCTTTTGCCAATATATTGGCAACGTGGGACCTTTGTCGTGGCATTTTCTGGCAAAATCGATCAATGTTCCCTTTATCCTCAGTGATCCAACATGTTTCTCTATCCTACTTTGTGAACGGCGATATTATTTATTACTCGACTATGCGTGGGAATACATTTAATACATACAATTACACAGGCGCGTAATTGCGCAATTCCCTGGGGTGTACTTATGTAAAGAAACTACAAAATAATATTGCAAAAGTCTACTGGAAGCCATTATAGTAGCACAGTAGCGGTATGAAATTCAATATGTTAACATAACATTATTCAGCAGGTTTCATTTGACTTTATGAAGCCAAATTAGTTAATTTTATTAGGCAATTGTTTTTCCTCCAGAATGACAAATTGGCAAGCAATTTTCAATGGCCTTGGAAGCCTGTGTTCTTGTAGTCTAAGCTGCCTTTGAGGAATGCAAACAGATAGGAATAAACAGTCTGCCTACTGATGAAGTTAGAGCACTGTAGTAAGCAAACAATTCTGAAAAGGGACTGTGGAATACTAACGGGACTCCTATCGTCTCTGGGAAACCAACTATTACATCAGCTTTTGTTGATATTTGAAAATGTCCTCAGTGAATAAAGACAAAAAGACAGTTCTCTGTAAAATACAGACACTCATGTCTCACTTCAAGATTTGAACACAGCACAGGCATGGAATCTGGGGTTGTGGGTAATTAAAAAAAAAGTTATTTTTTTCTGTGCCCATTAGGTGCAATATGAGAAATATGAAGATGCCTTCACTTTCCCTTACCGTATAATTATTACCATGGAAACGGTTACCATGCAAGTCAAGAGGACAGAGACATTAATGTATAAGCTTTTTCCTTAATAGAAGTACCTGGAAGTATCCTTGCTGAAGGATGATTACCTTAAAAAAAAAAAATTAAAATGAGTAACTGAAACATGCAAAGGGCTGTTATAAGCGGGCATCAACTGGCAAATTAATAACTGAAGACTCCCACTAGTCCAGGCAAATTGACTTAAAATAATGTCTTGGAGAAAACTATCACTTTTCAAACAGGAAGATTACAGTTCATTTTTGCCACAGCTAGACTGAATCCTAAATTGATGATGCTATTAAGAAGTGGCTAATGAAGCTCATTAAACTCCAACACTGCATTGTCACTGCAATTTAAGTGATCCACTAGATACTTCTCATTGCTTCTTTTGTAAATTGAGTATAACGAAATTCCACATATTAATGCGAGTATATCCCCCTTTATTAAGGGCCATGCCAGTGCAAGTTCCTTTTCCGTTTCTGGAGCTTATCATTGACTGGGCAGGTGGGCGTACAAGCCACACCCACAATTCTCAAATGGTAGACCAAGGATGACATCACACCAACCACCACCATCATCACAATCTTACTACTCAGGTTCACGTTCACCTCTCAAAGCGTACACACTTTCAGCATTTGTGAAAACCAAATCCTCCCACACTCACTACTACTTATATAGGATGTTTGGGCTATAGTCTGCATGATATTACTCCTTCCACATCACAAATCACCAGCAGTCTTATTCCTCTACCTGTCAGCAGCGGTCTTCTGGGACATTAGTTATTGTTTAATGCCGAGCAACAAAGGAACGCTCCGACTAATTACTGTAGGCATATCATCTACTAGCAGGTCTGAATGTGGTTAATTAACCAACAAAAACTATCGAAACAGGGTAAGAGTTAGACAGTGTCTTGAAGATTTCTTTTTGCGATTCAAATCAAACATGGCCTTTTACTGTAAAGGTTGTTTCTCTAAAAAGCCACCAGCCATTAACTCTTTGAAAACAAACACTGGTTTAGCACCGAACCAAAAGAGATCCAATGACATGCAAACTATATTTAAATCTGAATTCCAAAATATTGACATGGAAGTGATTTTGCATTACATATTGAGCTATAGGGGTCAATTGCAACGTAACACATTTAGTCCACTTTGTGTCTAACTAGTGGATTAAGTAGGATTGGACTAAGACAGTAAACCTGCTAATCCCGATTGCAGTGTACCACAAGTTAATCACAGGTGAATCATCTGCTAAAAATCAGACTAAACAAGATCCTGATTGCAGCATCCCAAATCAGATTCACAATGATCCTGTTCAAGGGCAGGGCTCAAAATTAACGCTGGCCATGTGGCAATTGCCACAGCGCCCATCAAAATGTCTGTCTATTCACTATAATTATGGCTGCAGTTTCTTTTTGCAGCAGCAACTAGAGACGCCTGAACATATCAAATAATGAAGTGTTTGGATCCAAACAATAACAGGATTCGCGTGGTTAAGTCGCATCAGCGGGAAAAAAAACTAAAACAAGCAATGAACACCCTTTCAAGCACATGGATTTCTACCACATGTAATAATGCCATCTCAGAAAAGTGTCCTACATTTGTTTGAAATGCAAAGATTTACCATTTTTTCAAGTCAGTAGTTTAGAAAGTGTTTATTTACCGTAACTCACTTGAATATTGTTCAATGACAGTTATCCCCCTATTTAAATTTTAGTTTCTGTTTTTCAGTTAGGCATAAATGCAACACAGCGCCTGAGCATTTTGTACATTGCATGGGGAAACCATATTTGAGAGTTTAGCTTGTGTTAAACTGTGTAGAATATATGCTATTGAAATTGAACAAAAGTCCCATGGCATACCAGTAAAAGCCAATGTTTTCTGCATAGGGAGCTACGTACTTGCAAGCTCAAATCGAACCTAGGCTCATGGGTTGCTCAGTGACAACGACGTGGGGGAGGTTTCATTTCCCTGTCAGGGATCTCACTGCCTCTCGGTGCACGGCTATCCCCTGTATGCCAAGCACTGAATCTCTCTCTGCGTGGTCTCGGTTATGACAGCTGTGTTCCTCTGAACAGTGAGGCTGTTTGCCAAAAAAACTTTCTGAACCTGTGGGGCCCCTCAGGCCAGTAAACACAGGACAGTTCATACAATTAAAAGTGTGTAGGCAGCTTTTGCCAAAAATAGCATTTTCTGAACAAAAAGTTATTAAGTTAAACTGTGTTGTTTCTTTCTGTGGATAATAATTAGCTTTATACAGTATATGAATCCTAAGCAAAATAGGATAACATCCTACACTTTGGCTTTGAAGTTAGTGGCCTTGGTGCCCTCTACAGATTCACTGAACTGAAGGCCATTTTGGCCTTGCTCTTTCTTTTGCTATTGCAGAGCCCTGCAAGTGGATTAATTTAGTACTGTGAAAGATGAGCCTAACTTAATAGGTTTGCTCATCAGAAGCATTTTGTGCTTAATGTTCTGCAGAGACAGCTGCATTTTTTCCCCTGAAATGACTAGTACATGTGAACATTTATTATGTCTGCCACATTCTGGCAGTCATTATCGGTTTAACTTCTTCCGATCAGTTAAACCAATTACCGGTATCATCTGTTTGGTGGGCTGCAATCAGGATTAAGTTAGTAAAGATTTGCAGGGCTTTCTAGTCCGCAATTTATTCCACTTGATGTGGACTCAATCCCTGGTGTGCTGCAAATCGACCCGAGAAGTTTGCCTAATGCAACAAATCAAAACGATGTGTGCAAGAAAATGCTCATGAAGGATCATTTTGATGTAAATCTGACTCTTTCACCCACAATTATGAAGCTGAATAAATTCAACAGGCCTTCAAAAGTTATACCCCTCACAAGCTTTCCCTAAAACAAACACAAAAAGACAGCACGTGCAGATGTCCAGGCTGTGCATTACAGTTTCTGCTCACACTGAAGTAGGTTCTGATGACATAAAGAAAAAAAACACAAGATGTGACTAAAAAGGAGAAATGTATGGTCATGGTTATTATGATGACGATTATGGTTAGGTAAACAATGCATTTGGCAGTACATTCCACTACAGACACTAGGTTATATATCACAGTTCTGATCACAACAATGAATTAAGAGCCAGAACTGTGAAATGTATAAACAGGTTCGGCCTAGAAATGACAAAAAACACTACATACAAGCAATTATCGTGAATATGAATTTCAAGTTACCAGCAAAAAAAATATTACCAGTAATTCTTATTATCAGAAGTCAAATGCATACTGTCAGTTGACAATTACAAGTGGTAACGAGTAGATTTAAGTTATACATCATTTTTTTTTTTTTTACATAGATTTTGTAACTTCAGAGCAAGCCACGGGAACAGCCATACCTCCTTGGAAACACGCTTAGCTATCACTGCACTTTATAGGAAGGTTTTAGCAGTCAGATAGCCAACAGAGGTTATGCCAACCAAAGAACTGCCTGGATGCCCAAAAGTCAACTGCTTGCCAGGATCGCCACCTATACCATTCAAGTTTGAGAGATAGGCCGGCCAGTAGTGTCCACTTACTGCGGCAATGAAAAGAGGACGGAGTGAAGGCGTCTGCGTGAACTGTGAGAAGGCATCTCTTGGAAAATGGTCTGGTGTCAGGGAGGACTGCTAATAATCCCCTTCTGAGCACATAAAATATCAGGAGATCTCCTGAACTTGTCACACGTTCAAAGTCTGGACAAATGATGACTGGGCCAAAGTTATTTTCTCTGAAGAGTCCCCCTTCTGCTGTTTTGGAAACCGAGGTAGATTACGAGTTCAAATGTGCAAAGGAGAAAGCTACAAGTAAGACTGTCCACATCCGGGGATGGTTTTCTGCCAAAGGAACAGGATCCCTGCATATTTTACCCAAAGGGTCAGCTATGAACAAGCACTGGTACCTGAAAACAACCCAAGACCACCTCCTCCCTACAGCTCAGTACCATTTTCCCAAACTGTGATTTCTACTTCCAAGATGACAGAGCCCCTTGCCATCGAGTCAAACAAGAGAAGATCTGATTAGAAGACAACAGTACCACACCACTGCAATACTGGCCTGGAAATTCAATGGATCTCAATCCTATTGAGAATATTTGGGGTCGATAGGGCAGAAAAAAAAAAAAAAAAAAAAAAAAAAAAAAAATCAGGAAAAAAGGTCAATCATGCAATCAAAACAAACTGGAATCAAGTGTGAAGGCTGCATGGAGGAATCTCAAGAATAACTCGACCCTTCAGTGTCTCAGTGAGTCCATGCCTGACAGGATTAAGGAAGTCTTAAAACACAGTGGAATGCACTGCAAATACCAAGTACTGCTGCTATGGCTTCCTCTGTGTGTACATACATACAATGTCAATCCTAAAATTCCTAGGGTGGTGCAAAACTTTTGGCCATAGCTGTAGATTTCCTGCCTGGACTTGTCTGTAGACTTTAGACCAGTAAAAAAAAAAAAAAAAAAAAAAAAAATCAGCATACAGTTTACACAACTAATTTACAATAAAGTTACCCAACTTAGAGAAAGTCCAGAAACTAAAACTTACGGTTTTAAATGTTACCAACCAAGTGAAGTCATTGTTTGTGGTAGATGGTATCCTCTGCACATAAACACCACAGTCCATTGTATTTGCGACTCATTGATGTGCTTTGATTGCCATAAAGATCTTGTGTAATATGGCCAAAGCAAATAAAAACACCAAACATGCACAACTGAAAAGTGGTCTACAAAGCTTTGCAGCCTTATTAGCATTTGAGTGGGGAAAACAAGGTCCAAAAACCTTCAACAAACAGTGACCATTTAGAAGTCAGAGTTCTGGCTGGCTATGCATGACAAACAAGGTATCATCAGTGCAAGCTGAAGTACCCAAGGAAGGGATTGAACCAAACAAATAAACAAATTCTGCTGTGTCTTTTTCCATATGGGAGGTGTGTATTATAAAAAGAGTCACAAATTACAATAGAAAGTGGACAGATTTATTTGAAACTTATGTCCTGCATAAATACAGTTACATAAATAATCTTCCTAGATAAAAAAAAACCTTACTTGCAAATTGTGTTTTTTTTTTTTTTTTTTTTTTTTTTTTTTTTTTATTATTATGAATAATGTTAAAATAAATAAAGCTACCCATCTGCAAACAGTTTAGAAAGTACTACAGGTTTTTTTTTTTTTTTTTTGTTTTTTTTTTTTTAATTAATGCAGCAACAAGGTTTCTGGGAATTACTGTAACAATTATGTTTCGTAATGGGCGTGTCTAGCAGTGCATTGACTTGAACAACGCTATGTTAATCGGGTTTAAATTTGCTATATGGATTTTTAATTTTGCTAACATTACTTTTCTAATCCGTTCTGCGAGTAAAATCAGCAATTAGGTAAATTACATGAATTATAAATATTACAGAATTATTATTTGGTGTGTCACTTTATTCTGAGGCATAACAGATTGTACTTTTTTTCAAATGGCTTCCTGAAACTCACAGGTTACTGTGCTGGAATCAACCCAAAGTACACACAGGTGCACTGCAGCCGCTGTTACAGGCAGTGTTTGCTTAGGTATTGAACACACCTTCGGTTCGTATCAGCTGAGCTTGTTTAAACAGTAAGAGCCAAGGTAAAATGTTATGACCTAATCAGCTTGTCCAAAAGGCATTGAACTTTGATGTATGTCAATAAAGTATAACAAATACCGTTTGTGTAATCGGTTACTAAGTTTTGACAATAATACAAATGTCTGTCTATTATATGTATTACATTATTTTGCAGAAATTTCTGTCTAACAATAGTTCTGAAAATAGACTTATCAACTGAATTAGTTTCAAACACGTTAATATTAAAAAAGATATTACTATATGCATTTTAAATAATCACGCCGTACTTTTAAATCTGTTGTTTCCAACCAACAACCGAGAATTGATAAATGAAAATGACGTCATTTCCATCTTTTTTTTTCCCCCTCTCCCATACAATAATAAACATTTAGAAAACAACCAAAATATAAAGTAAACAGAATAAAAGAAAACAGTTCAATATTAAAACGAGCTTTGTCAAACGACTAAAGAGACAGGGTGTAACAGACCAAGAGGGAAAATGCTAGTGGAAAAACACATTTAAGCTTTGACGATCCTAAAGGTGCAACCCTCATAATATGAAGTACTTACTAAAACTAACGAAACCATTGGCACAGGTTGTTTGATGATTTAAATTATCAGTTGCACCATTTTCCCACCTGTCGAAAGAATTCTAGTTTTACGCTAAACTAATTTTGCTATGTTCAATTTGTTTAGATCGCCAACTGAATAATCTGCTGCAGAAAACCAGTTACATAAACAAGAGATTCGCCGCTATGAATTACTATGAATAGGAAGTAAAGGCGACGTGACTCCATGTAGATCACTGTCTGTTTGCAATCATGTGTATCAATACTTCCGCGGTAAATCACCAGTAATTGAAAATATCAATGCTGAAACCACAGTGCAGTACTTACCAAAACAGAGCTAGTTGACGAAGCGATAAAAACTCTAATTACCATCCTAATATTTCTTACAGCAACGTTTTAAAAAGCTGTGTATTTGATAAGGTTCGTTAAAAAAGCAAATGTCCTGTTTTCCTTTCCGCAAGTCCTTATAATAAAGTGAACGCGCCAGCCAATTGTTTATATAGCATTAAGATAATGAGATAATCTCCCCTCTCGTCCACTCCCCCAGCAGGCACCAAAAGGTCTTTACAGTGATCAAGCTCGTCTCAGACCTGAATTGAGGTATTGCAGTCACGTGACCTCATCAGGCTACGCCGCTCTGCCACTGGCGGTCAAAACACAAGTCGGCGAATGCAGAAACAGTATTCCTCACCAAAATGTAATGTATTTGCAACCACTGAGCACATTTATCCTTTTCAAGCACATGCATTATAGCTATAATTATATGTGGTTGGTACTTGGAATCGATGACCCCTACTGTACGCACACGGTGTTACCCTGAAAGACGTTTCTTTTTTCCTTTTAAGATCACTTTACTTACACGTTACGAATTAAGGAAAAAAGCTTTGTTCTATGAATCGTCAGTGACGAATCTAGATTTTTTTTTTTTTTCCTGTAAAATCAACTGCAGCGAGTGACAGCTGAACGGTTAAGCTAAGAGATTGTACTTGTTCTCCACTGTGAAACAATGAGCACAGCATTAACAAGTGTTAAGATGCGTGTATAACGATTTCTGTTATTTTCAAATAGCCTAAAATTACATGTAGATTAATTAAGTTTTCATTATTGTGCATTTAAATATATAAACTGTGTTTTTAGTAATTTCATATTGAAAATAATGAATGTAGCATATGCATTGCGTTAACTGAAGTCATTTTATGTAAGAACTGGGAATACCAACCGGCTTAACCTTTATCAGCTTTAAGTTTAAATATTTCTGAAAAATCGGTTATACAATTACGTGTGTTACACTAATAACAGTCGGAGTAGTGTAACATTAATAATAATAATAATAATAATAATAATAATAATAATAATTATAATTATTATTATTATTATGTCAAACCAGAACTAACTACCAATTTATTGCTGATACTCTCCTTTTATGAAGTGCTAACTACACAAACGCGTGTACTGTGTTGGTCCGTTTGTCTTCTTCGACTGTGGGCAGCAGGATCCGTTTTTGTTGCTCTGCTAATGAATGAAATCCACTTTGCCCTCCTGTCTGGCTCAGACAGGACAGCAGTTCTTCTTTTCTGTTGATGCACCTAACAGCATAACACACATCTGCCATTGTAAAATCGAAAGTTTAACGGACGCGGTTAATTAAATGGTCATTGCCCGCCAATGCTTTTTGGCCGGCAGTATCGCGTCATCACACAAAATACATATAGGTGCATTCTGGGAGTTGCAGTGTATTAATGCAGCAGAGAACTAAAGCAACTTAGTTACATGCAACCAAGTCGCTTATGTGTGGAAGTTCAACCAGTTGGTTGAAGTAGAGCCGGACTATTCTCCAAGCAACCTCCTGAGCGACTTATGTAGACATAACGATTACGTGGCAATTCACAAACTATGATTGGTTCTTATAGTGCTGACTGGACGGCTTGCATATCCTGTCAGAAAGAAGCATTAATTTGAAAAGTGTTGGCGGTAAAAATTATACGGTTTCATACAGCTTTTTCGTAGCTATGTTTTATCGTTAGGGAATACGGCATTTAAAATAATGCCACATTCCCGTTTCCCACAGGCAGGCGCGTGGGAAGGACGGACGCGAACCCGGGAGCTTTCGCACAAAAGCATAGCGCCGATACCGCTGTACAAAAAAATTAGCTTCTTTGCAAGGAGCGTATATCGGACTTATGTCTTCGTATGTGATTATGTCACCTACCAGCCCTGCTGCTGCTGCCTTCCCCCCCCACCAGGATGCTGCTTCAGCTGCAGTGAAGGCAGTGTGGCTCTGTAGCTGTGAGGGGCTTAGCTCGGAGCAGCAGTTAATCTGCGGGAACTGTTGCTAGAGTACAAAAATACCAAAGCAACCAGTCTTGAGGGAGCAGGCCGTACTCATATAGTACAAAACACCATCGAAATGGGACGAAGCATCTATCAAGTTGGCCTGGCAGGAGACTACGGAAAAGATGCTCAGCGAAATGTGGGAGGCTGGGTTCATCGAGCCGTCCGACAGCCCGCAGGCTGCGTCGATCGATATGGTCCCCTAGAAGGACGGAAACTGGAGGTTCTGTGTGGCTGCATGAAGTGACCAGCAAGGACTCTTACCCCCTTTCCTGCATCAATGAGTCTGGACTTGGTGGCTGGCTCAGCTTGGTTTAGCTCACTGGAATTAAAAAAGCAGCTACTGGCAGGTCAAACTCACCCCTGCAGCCAGGCCAAAGGCCAAAGCAAGGCCTTCTCCACCGGCTGGGGTCTGTGGCAGTTTCGAGTCATGCCATTCAGACTGTGTGATGCGCCTGCTACCTTTGAGCGGCTGATGAAGAAGGCGCTGAATGGAATTTCACCACAGCACTGCCTGGTGTACTTGAATGACCTACTGGTACAAGGGCCAATGTTCCCCAAGGCTCTATGCTCACTGCGGGAGGTGTTGCAGCGAGTGCAGGTTGGACAAATGCAGATTCATGCAACAGGAGATCTCATTCCTGGGACTCCGAGTAGGAGGAGAAGGCATCCGAATTGAGCCCGACAAGATCAGCGTTGTCCAGGACTGGCCTGTTCCCGCCTACCAACACCAGCTGTTAAAAGGCCAATGCACCTATCTTTTTTTCTTCTTCTCTTTTTTGCAATGTCCAATAAAATTCCAAAAATAAACTGGCAAGTCTGCTAACCTTTAAACGTGTTAGATTTCATGTTTTGTTTAAATTGTCTACATTTGTCCTGTTTTTTTTATTGAATTGTTATTGAATGCATGATTGACAGCTGTTAGATTTTGTCTTAATATTTTTTTATGCTATTGTGGAAAGTAAAGAGTATGGTTCTATCCTAAAATGTACATATGCTATTAATCCTCCATTCATGGATACCGTGTTTCCTGTGTTGTTTTATAACGTTTCTTGTTTATTTATACATTGTATACAGTTTGCTTCCAAATGTGTTTATTTTTTAAAGGTTTTCTGTTGTTTGTTTGTTTGTTACAGAATATTTTTTCAATAGTGTTATCCATCAGTAATTTTCATCATAATAATATTCAGCGTGCTTTACATCCAATACATTGTGTAGATACTTTTTTTCAATTAGTAAATTCAAAATTGTGGATTTGAACAGTGTTGTAGTTGCCTTATTCTAATGTAGACTTTATGATAAAATTGTAGATAAGTATAGATGTTTGCATTAAAATTATTGTATTTGTTTTCATGTGTGGAATACATTGGAGGTTCATGGAAAGCGTGTCAGGTAACAGGTGGTTAATATGCAGGCAATTATTGTTGCCATGGAAGGGCGTCACTATGACAGATTTGTGTGTGCAGTCTGTGATGATGTTGTGAGGGGTGTGGAATCGAGAGCACCCAGCAAACGGGCACTGCACTTACCGATTGCTGTTACCCTGGAGCTCGCTGTACGTAACACGCACCAAACAGAATACAAACCCACAGCAACAATCGGATCGGATCTTAAAAATTTCAACCAGCAGCATCTATGTTTCATCGTTGCGGCGGATACCCAAACAAGAATGTAATAGGTGAATTCGATTAAGGTATGATACTAGTTTGGAGCGACATGTTTATAAACACGAAGGTGTAATTGTATTCACTAGGTGCTAATATGGGTGAAGAAGCGAGATTTAGGACAAAGGAATCATGAAATTGCTTATCCAATTTAAATAAGAATAATGTAACTTTACCGTGAGAAAAAAATGTTAATTTGTGCTTGAACTAGACGAGAAGTGTTTGTTTTTTTAGAGGAGCGTCAATATAAAGAAACGCCAAATTGTAATGGCTGTTTCAAAAGAACACTGAGCGATGTTGTATAATTTGTTTGCTTGTGTTTGATCATTCACGTTTTTAGTCAAATATGTCTATAGTGACATTTTACAGTGAGACAAAAAAGTAACCACGTCGTATCCTCAGTGTGTTATATTCATTTTGATGTTCAGTGAAACAAACGTGGCCAGCAGCGTTCTTAAATCCCTTTAAAACAGAGCCTGGTTTAAGTACATGTTTCCAGGCCTGTGGGTAAACAAAACGCCTGCCGCTGGTAGTAAAATGCTATCGTCTCTGCATTTGATGGCCAGTGAGTCAAAGGGGTCCCGTCTTTTGATAACTGATAACAAACACAAAGTAATATATTATTTAATTGTTGATATGAATTACTAAGATAATACAATAAATCCAAGTACCTTGAATAATAATTTTAATTTCTCTGTAGTAATTGCTCAAACGAGTTACTATAATATTACGATTTACATATATAACAGTAACTTGACACTGCGTGATGATTTACTGAACAGTAGCTCTTCTGGACCTCTTGGTTTGTGAAATGTACATGAAAGGAAACTAATTAAAGTTTAAATACTGGCCGAGCTTGCTTTTGGTTGAACACATCAAATCACTGGAATCTCTCTGAAGCTGGGTCTTTATGGTTAAGGAGATGTCTCATTTAAATCCACCAGTTGATTGGTTCACACATAAAAGCATTACAGAATTTGCCTCAGTTAACACTGGGTAACTTTGCATGAAGCAAACATGGCATCCCTGGAGTGCAGGGTGAGTTATGCAATCAGGAGTTCTCAGATTTGAATCCTAGTAACACAGAGTTGCCAATCTTGGTTGGTGACTCACAGTGAAGTGCTGCATTGACAGTTATGTTGTTGTGGGTTGAGGATGAAAATTGTCTGGAGGTGCATGTGCTTAACCCAATCAATTAAATTCAAGAAAACAAAATCAACAAATAAATGTACCACTAGGTGGCGCTATAGCGCTTTTATAGAAAACAACATAAGGAGATTTAATTGAACAAAAATAGTTGTGTTTTTTGTTTTCCTCATGTAATTCTTATTGTTATTCATTTAGTCATTATTATTGTACATTATATGAGTACAATGTGTTCAAACTGAAGGCAAATCCTTTTTTTCTGCATATATTTGTACAGTACATTTAAAACAACAAATATTGTGCTGTATATCTTTTCATGATCTGATGCTGGGATAACATGGTTTGTAGATATATCAAAGAGAAGCATCAAATCAAGTTGAGAGTTAAAGTACTTCTGCATTTACAGTATGTCAACTTGTCGAGCTTTGTAAGTGGACCAGAATGCATGTCTTTGATGGGAATAAATTAGTACACACTGTGAGGCACTTGTAAATGACAGACTTAAGTCCTTGTTGTTTAAATTAAATACATTGAAAAACAGCTCGGTTCATTTTAAAAATACTATTTTCTTGGAGGCGGAATATGTGATTGAATGTGAAAATGGGAATCCTTGTTGGTTTTTATTTTATTTGATATTGTGAGCTGCGCAAAGCAACCTAATTGGAATCCAGCACAAATTTAGCAAGTGTGCAGCTTATTTATGAAGTACCCATTTCAGTTAATATCATTAGAACAAAATGGAGGAAGTTTTGGTGGGGGAAAAAAATGCAAAAAACAAAATGCATGTATTTTATTCAGTGAATCTTTTTGTAAACTTGCTGTGTTTGTATTGAAAAAAGTGAGTATTTGGATACGGCCTATGTTAGACATAAAAAGAAAATGAGAACATATTACTGTAAAAAAAAAAATAGAATTAAAAAAACAGAGGCAACAGCTTAATCATTGAAAAAAGCTTAAAGAACAGTGTATAATACTTAACGTAGTAGACTATGAAAAGTAATTAACCTTATTTTCCCCTACAAAAACAGTCATAGAGCTCAAATGATTGAAATCCCCTTCCCACAATAATTTCAAACATGGGACAAGTAAAACTAATTTTTTTTGAGTGACTTTGGTGTGCACTGCTCTTTGGCCTTTTCTTTTTTGTTGGTGGTTTCTGTTTTCTTGGATGGTCATATACTGTACATGGTATACATCCCCTCTTACAGTATACCACATTTATTACCTTCAAATTGTATTTGATAAAGCGAGAACTTCATCTCGAAACACTGTAGTCGCTCACCCATGAACATCTTCTTCTTCAACTTGTTGCTGTTTTCATCCAGGTTTTCATCCTGTTTAAGTAAAGGTTAAAAAATAAATAAATAACAAAACTCCAGCCCATCCCTGAGAATCCATTTTGGTTGCTAAGTTACAGGTTATCAGAAACTGAATGAGTTTGACAGAAACAACTCAGAACGTCTTTCCGGTTTCTGGCAGAAAACTTGAAATAAAACTAGTGAGATGTAGTTTGAATACTAATTCCAGGCTGTAGGGCACAACATTCTGGTACTTTGTTTGGTCAACTGTGGACTTCTATGTCAGCTGGCTGGCCTATGTGGTTTTGCATTGCATTAAAGACTGCTTGTTTTATTTTACTATCAAGCTGGATATAAAGGTCTGGATTGACACTTTACCAATTCTACCAGCAAACCTAACATATCACGTATACTGTGTAGTTATTTTGAATCGCCGATACCGATACAGACACATCAAACAGTGTTTAATCAGAGAAACATTATAAATGACCTGCAGTCATAATACAGTACTTTTGATTCTCTTTCTTTTCAGCATAGAAACATCTGTGTCTATTCCATGGGGTTATGTATAAGGTATTGCTTCACGACTTTACTATCAGATGTACAGATAAAAAGTTTTTCTACTTGTCTTTTCAAGAGTGCTCATTTAAGGAGGCTCCTGAGTGGTGCATCTAGCAAAGGTGCTCCACGTGGAGCGCAGGATGCGCCCCATAGCCTGTAGGTCATCGGTTCAAATCCAGGTTATTCCACTGTCGACCATGGATGAGAGCTCCCAAGAGGCGGCGCACAATTGGCCTAGGTCAACCAGTTGTCCTCGGCTCACCGCGCACCAGCAACCCCTGTAGACTGGCTATGCGCCTGCAGGCTTGCCTGTAAGCTTCCCAGAGCTGCATTGGCCTGAGGTGGCCGCATGGTCAGTCTGCAGAATGAAAAAAGCGGTCGGTTGACGGTACACATTTCAGAGGACATTGTGTATTTGTCTTCGCCGCTCCCAGTTCAGCACAGGGGTGGTAGCGGTGAGCTGAGCCTAAAATAATACAATTGGCCATTTCAAATTGGGAGAAAAATGGGGTAAAATGTAATATTTTTTAGATACTGTCGGCTGTACCTACCAAGGACAAAACAGTCAAGTTTGTACCCCAAAATGTATTCAATTGGAAATCTCCTGTATTATTGCTGTGAGCTACCGACAGCACCAGACTTGAGCAACTCCCTATAGAGTTGAAATAAAATATCTTAAACCTAATTCATTGAGCAAGAATTGTTTTAGAAGAACAAAAACATAAAAATAAAAAATAAACTGTTGGTTCCACGAATTTGTTCAAAAAAAAGACAAATATGGGGCTTAACATCAGCTTGCTACAAGACTTGCATAACATAGTTCCAGAAAGTTCAAAATTTCAAAATGAATAGTTCAAGTAAATTTAAGTGCAGTGTCAAAATAAATCAAAATGTAAATATAATAGTACAGTACTGTAACTTCCATTAGTAAGTGTAAACCACTGACAAACTGTACTTGAATGGATTTGTAGTAAAAATTAACAGCATAAAGTCAAGTTCCTACATCTGTATAATCTATTTTATTTTGGCTTATCAAGTTCCCAAACACTTCAAGAACATATCTTTGCTTTACTTAACAGGTGCAGCTGCATTGGCTTTTACAAATTTGTTGTGTTAATTTTCATTTTTAAAAGAAAAGTATTAAACAGGGCTGCTTGCATCAATTAAATAAGAAAACAATAAACTAAACAGTGCACCATCTAATAACCAGTAAACAAAACATCTTAGTGTTGCATACGGTGCAGTCCAATTGCATTCAGCGTCCAACTGTACAAATACATTAATTGTTGTTTTGTTAACGATAACCATACACATATTTTACAAGTGTACCACTATGTTGCACTGACTTGTAGAACAAGTAACAGTGTGTATTAAAGTCATTACCCCATTCAAACAAAATGTTTTCTACGTCAGGTCATCAACACTTTCCTCTATCAGCTCGTTTTTCTTTTGCCGTATTTTTTTTTCTTTGTTTCGTCTCTAGTCACGTACTGTTTTTTTAGCATTGCGGTTGCCATGCATTTCGGCAAATTCAACAACATGCCATTTCAGACCTGTTGTGTAGCATTTTTTTTTTTTTTTTTGTCTGACTGTCCTACTTTATCCAGTCTCAGTCACCTACATTATTATAGCATTGCAGTTACAATGAGCGGAAGACTTGATAAGTTTACTAACCAACAGCCTTTTGCTACGGATCACAGGGATGGGTTTAGTCTGATTGTTGACAAATCAATGGCTTGGGAGGGTGGGAATAGGGAAATTCAAGAAGGTGGACAGCTATTGTGTTAACAGTGAAGCAGTGTAGCTGTGATGTTTTCATATTCTGAAGACTGATAACTTTAACAGCTATTTTTACACGCATGTGGGTCGAGAGAAGGTCAGACAAGAGTCTGAAAACTTGCGTTTAACATTCAAAATGACTGAGAGTAACTAATTAAAACTTAATTAGAACAGTGGTTTTGTGTTTCTACCCAGCAGCATGACCTGAATGCCGTAGATCCTGAAGAAAGAATCGGGTTGTTGACAGTTAAGTTTGTGTGAGCCATAGCCGTGGCTGTAGTAATCCCATTGTGGGACCAGTACAGTAATATAATACTAGATGCACTGGTGTATTAGTCACTCCCCCTTTTTAGGGCCCTGCAAAAATGCCTAGAGAATCAACTTATACAGTGGTTTTTACGGTATGTCACTGACATACAGTTGATATGTGATCATAAATCATTGCTTTCTGTTGATGCCTACTGCACTGAACTCATGATTCTGATTGACATAAGACCTCTGT
Source organism: Polyodon spathula (assembly GCF_017654505.1). NCBI lineage: Eukaryota > Metazoa > Chordata > Actinopteri > Acipenseriformes > Polyodontidae > Polyodon > Polyodon spathula. Next base: position 32,548,608 of record NC_054538.1, on the reverse strand, counting down.
AATTTTTCCCAGAGGATTTATCTGTCAAGTCTAAGGAAAAAGCAATGTTATCAATAATCAGTTTACAGGTGCAAAAATTATTTTATTTGAACTCAAGATTTCGGTAGCCTTACACTAGGTGCTACTGGCTTTGTCTGACTTTAGAGGGTTTTGTTGATCTGGCTTGTATTTTTTCTTTATAAATATGAATAACACAGAAACGGAAGGTTCTGTAAATTATTATAATAATAATAATAATAATATATATATATTTTTTTTAATAACACCTTTTTAAGTTACGTTTTTAGGGATTCAGTTAAATATGGTATTTTAGACTGTTAAGACCGCCAATGACAGTCAAGAAGAGTTTAATTTATGTAAAACTTTAAAGAAAACGAAATATTCAAATTTTATGTGAGGGAGAAGTCCTTTTCATTGTCCTTTTTTCTTCTTCTTTTGTTTCATATTAAAGGCAGCACACAGCCAGCATGGATTCCCCAAGATCGATCCAGTTGCATGACAACCGAGAAAAAGAAAGGAGCCTGCACTCTCACAGGAGTACAGACCGAGACAGTGAAGCCTCTTATAAGACCAAACACGACAACGACCAGGTGAAGCCGGTTAGCAAGAGCACTGTGGGAGACAGGGGGAGGACTAGAACCCGGGAACGCGATGACAACTCGCATTACGACAGGAACAGTGGTTCTTATTATTTAGACAATTATGATCACGACTCCTATGAATCTGATCATTCCCGTTCACAATCCAGAACTCCCAGCCCCAGGAGGACAGAGCACACAAAACAAATCTCCAGCAGCCCAGCTCGCAAACAAGGTAACTGCTTCTCCAGCCGCATCCCGTGTTTCAGGTTTCAGTTCTCCAGGCTACCACAGCAAGTCCTAGAGGTATACTATGTAGTCAGAAGAATGCACGCTATCTTCTTGGGTTCCAGAAACGTACCTGTCGTTTTTCTTTTCATTGTTAATATCCTGACAACTTTTTACATTTACAACTTTAAAGTTATTTTCAAAATATTTGCTCTAGTATACTGATAGTGTAAGGATTATTGCCCACATTGTCAAACAGGTAACACAGCAATAACGATCTATGATGTGGTATAAAACAGAAAGGCCAGAGCACTTTTTATTTATTTATTTTTTAAATCACTCTTCCTGTAGTGATTTAGAGGACAGATCTTAAACCCCAGTGCACTAAAGCTTCCATTTTGAAAATAGTTTTGAAACAGACTTTAAAGTTGTAAGTGTAAAAAGTTGTCAGGATGTTAACAATGAAAAGAAAAATCACAGGTACGTTATTTAAACAGTTGTAGCAACACGTGTATGGCAAGCCATTGGGGCCATAAACATATAGAACCAAAGCATAGAAATTTTGGCAACGCATTGTGAAGGTGACCAAAGAGAACTGTTATTTATCAATGTGTAAAGAAGATTGTGATTAGAATACGCATCTTAAAAACAATGGTAACTGCCAAAAGGGCCATAATGTTCAAACCCAACATGTAATGAAATTAATGCTACGTGTAGCATAAAGAGTCAGTGGAGGGAATAGTATCGTTTAGGGGGCATAATGAGTCACGCTACAGCCAATCAAGGCTTTTTTTTTACTTTGTAGGTAGATAAGGTCACAAACCCTTCTTGGCCTCATTGGCCTCATGCATCAAATAAACCTAATTCACAAATTAATACATATTGCAACCTAAATAATGTTTATTATTTAATAGCTCATTACTAAAATGATTTAAAAACACATACACGACATAATGGAGACCAAAAGCAGAGGCAGGGAGATGCGCCCTTAAATTCGGTTTCATTTTTGTTCGCCAACCACCCTAATAGCGGTACGTTCAGTCTGCACTCCAAACAAACATGGGACAAGTAAATCTGTGGAATCATAAAATCAGGAACATATTGTTATATTATATATTATTATATATTATTATTTATACCAGGTGCTCAGCTTCTCCAAAATCAATCAATGTACTCATATGGGAGCTACGAACAGGAGAGCATTAACGTGTAATTAGTGCCAAGAAAACATTGTTCCAAAATAAACGTGCTTAAGAGATCAAATCAAAAAGACAACATTAAATAAAAAGTGAATGTAATGTAATACAATAATTAAATCAAACGTGCCTATTTAAATTAACGTGAGCAACACGGCTACATTACAAATTCAATTTCATACAATGATATATTAAATGATGTTATTTATGATGTTAAAGTAATAGTTATAAATAAAAACCCATGCAAGACACAGTAAACATTTAAACATGTAAACATTTGTGTTTTATTAATAATAATAATAATAATAATAATAATAATCTTAACCTGCCTTCCTGACTTGTTTGAATAGAATTGTAAATATTAACAGTTAAGATGCATATACATACATGCACACACACACATATATTGTCTGCATGTAAGGTCAATCATCTTACTCTGTGAGCAGGTCATTGTTTTGAGCATTTATTATGCAGTCCGATAAGGGCAGTCAGGATTGGCTGTGGCTGAAATTCCACAATGCATTGTGGGCAAGGTTTTACGTGATTTAAAAACTATACACTGATTGACCATGTGCCAGCGTGTTGACTTTTTGAATACCATGGTAGATGGAAAGCTGTGCCCTTTATTGAGCTGGAGTGCAAATCTAAGTTTTATTAAAACATTATTTTAGCTTTTTACAACCAAATAACATTAAAATGTTTTATACTTAAATATAACACTTCAGGGAACTAGATTTCTGACAAGATATTGGAAACTATAGCTTCTGGAGTATTTTGCTAACTTTATTTTTGCGTTGCATGTTCATTTTAAGAAACACTTTTAATAAAATCTTGCTAGCTAGATGGGTAGATACATGTGGCAAATCGAGGGATGTATTAATCTCCCAAAATTGAATCGCTGTCATTCTAATTTGGTTTAGCAACCTACAGTGCTTGGATTAGGGGTGCAACGCTTCATTGACTCTTTCTTCACATGATATGTCATTGTAATAGAAGTACAGGTATGTATCGTTCTTTAAATGATTCATTTTTCTAAAGAACATTACGTCTTCTTCAGTGGAACACAGGTTCTGCACATGTACCCAGTCTTAAAGTGATTACTTTAGGTGAGATTTTTCTTTATAAGAACTGTTGCTATGTCTTTTAAATATTTAATAGTATTGTGATCATTAGCATCAAATGCCACCTCAGGCTACTGCCTCAACCAAAGTAGTATTTTTATGCTAAGCCATACTCCAGGGCTACAGAGTTTGATATGCTAGAAATGAGAAATGTTAAATAGCCATTTGCATTTCATATGCAAATGGAGCTTTTTTTAATGTTTCATGAGGTTTTAATAAGCAAATATGGTAATTTTCAAATAATTATTCTATATATTAAAATGATAAAATAAACCATATTAATATAGACTGTTCCTTTTGAAACTAGGCAGTATGAAATGTGCTCTATACAGTAGACTGGTCTGAAAATTGCATCTGTGTAACGGTTGTTTTAAACCCAGTTTGTAGATGATGTCTCCTGGATAGAATGCACTTTTTTAAAATAAAAAATAAATGTCTTAAAACAAATAATGTGTAAATAGATTAATATTGGTGATCATTATAATCCAATTTAAAATAGTGTTGCAGCATATGACAAGGATACATCAAACTATGTAATTCATTTTCTGGTTCCTACCTGTAGATGGCACAGTTTTCACATGGTTATGAAGAGTAGCATACAGTAAATGGTTGACACGAAATGTTCAAACAATTACCCAACATATACAGTACCAGTCAAAGGTTTGAGTACACTTGCTGGAAACTAGGTTTTTTTCATAATTGACAATGTTTTACATCATATACGTTTCTGTAAATACTTGAAAATGAAAACACATGTTACAATCTACAAAATAAAACATAAGGAGTATCAAAGCAATGTTCAAGAAAATTGAAAATTGTCTCTAAATCTTGGATTCCTCAAAATAGCCACCCTTTGCCTTAATAACAGCCTCACAAACACGAGGCATTTGGTTAACAAGTTTCAGCAGGAAATCACCCGACATGTCTTCCCAGCTCTTCTGCAGCAATTCCCAGAGATATAGGACACATGTGGGTACCTTTGCTTTGACTCTTCTGTCCAATATGTGCTATACAAGTTCTGTGGGATTGAGGTCTGGAGAATGAAGGACTGCCCAACTAGTCATAATCCTGATGGAATGGCATGAATCTGAAGTACGCTATGATAGCCATGCTGGTTGAGCTTGCCATGGACTTGATAAAGATCACCAACTCTTTGACACCAGCAAAGCAACCGCAGACCATGACACTGCCTCCTCCATGCTTGACAGTGGGAACCACACATGCAGAACTCATGCGCTCACCCTCTCTGCGTCTTACAAACACTTGGCGGTTGGACCCAGATATTTCAAATTTGGACTCATCGGTCCATAAGACCGACTTCCACTCCTCAAACGTCCAGTTTCTGTGTTTTTTGGCCCAGGCAAGTCTCTTCCTCTTATACTGCACTCTTAACCATGGTTTCTTTGCAGTAATTCTTCCAGTTAGGCTAGCTTCACGCAATCTCCTCTGAACAGTTGATGTTCAAACATCTGTACTTCTAGTAGCATTTAGCTGAGCTTGTATTTCAGGGGCAGTTAATCACCGGTTTCGCAGACTTGTGACTCGAATGAACTTGTTCTCTGATTCTGAGGTCACCCTTGGCCTGCCTGACCTTGTTCGGTCCTCATGAGTGCCAGTTTCTTCAAATCGTTTGATGTTCTTGGCCACAGCAGTTACAGACACTTGCAAAGTTCTTGTGATTTGTATTAAAGATTGACCTTCATTTCTTAAAGTAATTACAGACTGTCTTTGCTTAGCTGAGCATATTTTGCCATTTTCTGCTCCCTTACATTCAGGAATGTCAAACTTGTGCCTATGCTATCTATATTTACAGTAATCATGGACCCTCACCTGTTAACAATAATTTGTGACAAAAGGTTAGTTAGGTAACATGCTAGTTAACTAAGAGAATATCTAACAAAGACACTTTTATACTTAGGCCAGTGTTCTAACACCGTGTTACACACATTTCAAACTTTTAACTCACTTGGGCTTCAGACTGAAATCCCCTTGCTTTGGGTGACCATTTAATTGAAATTGACAAGATTTCCATGTTCATTTAAAAATTAAATTTTTGAATGCAATTCACTTATGATTACCATCTTATATAAGTACACGTATCATATAATGAAATATTAAGTGTTTATAGAGAAGTTTATACAGTTAAAAGCATAGATAATCATGAAATACCTGGTTTCAAGCAGGTGTACTCAAACTTTTGACTAGTAATGTATACTAACAAGAGAAAGCAAGGGAAAGACAATTTTACAAAAAATTGGTTTGGGAATTAAGTTTTAAAAATGCAACAAACTAAGGGTGCAAGTGATTGTGCCTCAACAGAACTATGAAAAGGGTGCATGTAATTATAACCTGAAAGCAGCAGTTAATTTACTTTTCGAATGGTATAAAAACAAGAAATGTCATATAAACACTGGTTTTAATCATTTACAAAAATACATAAAATGAATATAGGAAAGTAAAACGGAGTTATTGCTTTATTGAAATAGAAACACAGCTCAACCTATAGGTACAAAGTCAATCTATATAGGAACATTCCACACCAATTCTACATTTATCTAAAGTAGCACATTTTCCATCAAGGTAAAATCAACAAGTTAACATTATCTTTTTTTTAAGCAGCTAGCTAATTACTTCGGAAGAGGACTAGGGCCATGCGAGAGAAAAATAAAAACTAGAAATTTTGATTTTAAAACTGGAAATTTCAACATTCTACTCATGAGCTGGGTCTGAGAAACAGTCGGAACGCTTGCTGACAGCACTGCTGTCTGAAACCTCAAATTCACCACCGTTGGGTTTTAATAAAGTAAAAAATAAAAAAATAAACAGGATTTTCTGGTATACATTTATTTATTTTTAGGCAATGTACAGTCTTTAATTAAGGGTGTTTTATCAATAAAGAGCATCTTGCTACATAATAATTGATAATTTTTATACTGCATAGAAAAATGTCTTCATAAAATACATACAAGTTTGGAGCAATGCAAATGACATATCTATTATTATAATATATAATATAGACACAGGTGTCATTCCTATATGAAGAACATGTTGTCCAAGGTAATTGCACAAGTTTTATATAGTATGTCCACATATATCTTACTTTACTGAAACCCGATGGTTGAGGCTTCAGACAGCAAGAGTTTCAAGTTCTGCCTGTTCCGCCTTTTCCCCAGACTCGGCTCATATCGCGAAATTTCAGGTTTTCATTTTTTTCATGTAAGGCCCTACGGCTCTAACTCAAATTTCAATACACTCCTGGGTGTATAATTTGTGGCTAATTAGCTTAAATAGCCCTATTGTATTATATTGAGTTTAATAGTAATACATTAAATTACATTTACGTTTTGGCATTTTGTTTTCTTTTTTTTTTTACTCACTAAGTAGGCTGTTTATTGACATTTATTCTGATAAATTTTACTACTAAGTAAATCAAATATTGATATATATATTACTTAATATAGTATATATATATATATATATATATATATATATATATATATATATATATATATATTGCCAGTTTTAAGCTAAAGGGCTAACGCAACACCAGACAAATTTATTTATATATTTGCTCACTTCATTCACCCAGCTTGCTTCGCTTGTGGTGTGCATTACTCAATTAATCAAATGCGTCAATGGGCGTGGGCTTGGATGTTAAAGGGCTATGCACAGCGACGCGAACGACTCAAGCGAGCGAATAAAAAAGATATAAATCAGTGGTGTACAACTCAGGTCATGGAGGGCCGGTGTCCCTCCTGGTTTTTGTTCTCACCATACCCTAAATTGGTTAATTTGACCAATTAAGTTTCTAATAAGGTCCAATAAAGTACTTTAGGGTGCAGTTGGAATAAAAACCTGCAGGGACACCGGCCCTCCAGGACCGAGCTGTGCACCACTGATTTATATCTTTTTTTATTCGCTCGCTTGAGTCGTTCGCGTCGCTGTGCATAGCCCTTTAACATCCAAGCCCACGCCCATTGACGCATTTGATTTGGCATTGCACGCTGCAGAGCTGCGCTTCCACGCCGACTTTTAAGAATGTGTTTGTTAACATTTATGTTTTTAGCTAAATCTGGACTTTTGTGGTTTAAATCTAGGAAGAAATACACTATTTACATTAAATCCGATTTACATTAAGCACTAATCGTCAACGGCTCATTTGAAAGGTAAGAACTTGGACTAATTAGCTGTCATTTATGTATTTATTTTAAAATGTTCTATCCTTTTAAAAGAAAATGTACAGAAGTGCCCCTTTAGTCATAGTCACGCCCCCACTTACTGACTCTCCGCGAACCCCACTTTGCTCACCACTGGCTTAACCTGGTGAATTTAGATGCTTGCAACCTCTAACTGCTCTGCCTGGTGTTGGTGCTAAATCCTGCCTGAACAGAACAGCTACAAAATGACTGTATTACACACAATCATAGATTTATATTGAATATGAACAAAATGAAAACGTGTTAATCACTTTATAAGTCTTCTTGATTACCCTACCTCAGTTTTTCCCAACCTTTTATAATGCAGGGACCACCTTGGTGTTTGGATTTTTCCCACGGATCACTTGCCACGCATTTTTTTCACGACAGCATTTTGAAACTAATTTGTATGTGTATATGTATAAGTACATATTCCTGGGCTTGAATCTTCGCTTCCAGTTCATCAAGGAATGTTGTCATTACGCATTGAATGTTGCTGATGACAAAGTTCCTGTTTCTTTTGTTCAAAATTTTAATTTTAGTTTATTTATCTATTTTTTCATTCAGAATGCTCTCAATTTTGCAGAATTAAGAGTTTTGTTTGACAACCGTTGCCTCGTGGAGCAAATTTACAGATCCATTTCTAACACAACTTATTGCACTCACACTGTACACATTATTTCCAGAAATAATGTTAAGCAAATTTGCTTGTGAGATAGTAAACCCATGTGATAACATGGAGCTGAAATCGATCATTCACACTATGGTACGGTTCACAAGTCAAGCAACAAATATAGCCTCTTTTTGTTTCACATTAACTTGTGTTGCTGTATGCAGCTAACCTCTCCAAAAATGTATAATATGGAAATAGGGATATTCCCATATCTCTGGCAACACTAGGACATACATTATATTGTTTCAAATTCTTTGAGGGCAGTGTTTGGTATTGCATCAAGGGAGCTGTAATACAGTCGGATATCCATTACCCAGTTACACATCACTCGCGTTGTACCGCCCTTGTATTAAGAATAAAATCAATCCCCATTTTATATATATATAGCCTGGGCGTCGCCGGTTCGAGTCTAAGCTATCCCACTGCCAACCGTGGATGGGAGCTCCCAGGGGGTGGCACAATTGGCAGATCCCCACCCGGGGTTGGGGAGAGAGCTTAGGTCGGCCAGGGTGGCCTTAGCTCGCCACGCACCAGTGATCCCTGTAGTATGGCCTGGTGCCTGCAGGCTTGCCTGTAAGCTGCCCAGAGCTGCGCTGCGATGGTGTAGCTCAGCTCACCACTACCACCCCCGTGCTGACTTGGGGGCGGCGAAGACGAACACACGCTGTCCTCCAAAGTGTGTGCCATCAGCCAACCACTTCTTTTCACACTGCAGACCCACCATGAAGCCACCTCAGAGTTACAGGGTACTGTACTGTTCTTTCATTTTGTATTTTGAATATGGATGAGTATTTATTGGATTTCAAACAAATATTTGATTTTGAAGAGAGAACAAGACCTGGAATAGTATTTAGAGATTGGACTAATCCTCTTGACATGTACAGTGAAGAAGAATTTTGTCAACGATATCGTTTTACAAAATATGCAGTCCAGGGACTGGTGGAGGAGAATTCTGGAAACATACAACATCTAAGAAATAGGAATAAAGCAGTTTCCCCACTGCATCGAGTACTTATAACATTAAGGTTTTTTACAACTGGAAATTTAGAAAATTTGAAATTTGAAGTATCTACAAGGAGTAAGTGAGGCATCAGCCTGCAGAATTGTGCATAGGGTTGCCAAGGCAATTTTCAGCCCTCCCTTCCAGGTAATAAAGCTCCCAAGAGAGGAAGATCTACCTCCTGTGAAAATGCTGTTCCACAGAGCTGCTGGCTTTCCTGAGATAGTAGGGTGCTTTGACTGCACACATGTTAAAATATTCTGCCCCAGTCTTCCTGAAACAGAACTATGCAGCAACAGAAAGGGGTATTTCTCTGTGCATGTGCAGCTAGTTGGTGGCCCAGATATGAAAGTACTTGATATTGTTGCCAGATGGCCAGGATCCACTCATGACTCTAGGATATGGCAAAACAGCTCCCTATACTGGAGATTTGAAGCTGGTGAAATTGCTGGAGTTCGACTTGGGGACAATGGGTATGCCTGTACCCCATTCTTATCACTCCCCTTCTAAACCCACAGAGCAGAGCTGAATATCGCTACAATGTAACACAGTGTAAGACAAGATCAGTGATAGAGAAGTTGTTCGGAATATTGAAAAGAAGATTTGCCTGCCTTGGAAATTGTTTTAAGATTCATAAATAATAATGTACATAATAATTGTGGTAGTTGTAGTTCTGCACAGCATGTCAAAACTAGCAGGAGAAGAGGAGTGGGAAGAAGAGAAACTCCAGGAAGCTGATGAGGATGTTCATGTATGTGCAGTTTTCAGTAGTGTCAGTGCCTACTGGATCCTGAACAGTTCATTGGTCTTGAACTATAACCCCCCCCCCCCCAAAAAAAAAAAAAAAAAAAAAACCACACACACACAATTTGTATAATCTTAGCTGTTTTAAAATGTGTTAATAAAGATTACACTTGTAATTGTGTTCAGGTATTTCAATAAAGAAAAAAAAAAAACTGACAGTGATTCTGGAGATGAGCATGCTGTTATTTCTTCCTGCCTCATATCGCTATCTGGTACCTCTTTAATATAGGCAAAGTTTTGGGGTGTAATCTCTTTAATTGTGAGTGACGGGATAGCTCTGTCTTTCTACAGGTCTGCCTCCAGTTCTGTTTTTTCTCTCTGCTTTCTTTTGGTATTTCTTTTTTGTCTTTTGCTTCAGTTCGTTCTATGCAACCTGTAGCTGTTTTACCGACCTTGTAACCCTCTCCTCCACATTAAACTGCTTCTCTATTTCTGCCTGTGCTTTTTTCTTTCTCTGTTCATTTCCCACGTCATGGTGTCTGTCCTCTGTAGTCTCTTTAAACTGCCTGATAATTTCTACAAGAAGATTTTTTTCAAAATCTCTGTAATTTTTCTCCCTCTGTCTTTTTGTTGCTGTTTCCATATAAGTAGATAAAAATAAATGTAGGTTGCCATGGTTAGTGTAATTCTATTTATTTATCCAAATTTGTTTTTGGCATGTTGTTATTTTAATTTTATAGGCTTTGTATGTTACAAAAAGCTTGAAAATAAGATGGATTTATGTTTTGTTGTCGTTACCTACATTGCAAAGTTGTGTTTAAGATGTTTCCTCTTTATTACATGTGTAATCTCACAATCGTCAACAGTCAATAAACACTACTTCAGATTACAATATAAAAAAAAAAAACAAAGATACTGTTTACGAAGTATAAATCTAAATGCTAGAAATTGAGTAGGCTACAATGTGTCAATATTATTAATTATTACTGCCTTGCGCATCTCTGTCCGGAACTCTGGCATTAAGAGACAGGTGGGAAAGAAAGGATATTCACGGCAAGTACTTTGAAATATATGATTTTAATAAGTTTCACATTCATTTTTTTAGTTTACATTTACTTATTAACCTTCATACAATTCCATATCCAACCCCCTGTGGACTGGGTTATTGGCAGATATGGGAAATAGTCAGATTTGCAAACTTCTATAGAAAAATCATTTGCACATCCATAAATAGGTTAGTGAACAAAAACAACACGCAAGCTGATTTAATCATGGTAACGTAAATGATATTAATTAGGCTAGAAATACACAGTGTTGCTCTGCGGTTTGCTATAAGCTTTCTCCATGCAAATATATATATATATATATATATATATATATATATATATATATATATATATATATATATACACACACACACACACACAAATATATATATATATATATACACACACACATACAAAACAAACGGTAAATGTAGAGTAACCTGCAACTGATGGCTTCTTTCTTTAGCTCTGGAAGTCCCTGCCTCCCTAGTTCTGCTTTCTTAATATCTCTGTCACGTTACTTTGCGCTCTTTCTTGATATTGCCAGCAGCTGATAAGCAGCTTGGTTTGTTCCTGTAAGCATTGCTTGCTTTGTTTAATTCAAATGCATTTAAAAGCTACAACACCACCCTGCCAATATCTCAAAGCGTGCACTCCATCATAATAACACATTGCACAAAAAAAAAAGCTTTCTCGTCTGGTGTATTGAAACGTCACTGCTACACACAGCTGACTGACATACGCAGACAGCCCGCCTCTCTTAAAGGGGAATATATTCATACTGTCTGAAGTGAACCCACCTACTGTATCAACTGTGTTGGAAAGCCTTGTTAGAACATGGATCGGGTAAGGGCGCAGTGAAGTGTGTTTATCATGTTTACCAAATCACAGGCCCAGAATGACACTTCATTATGATTGTGTTCACATGCTCACAAGCTCTTTGTGTTGCTTAGAACTGCATAAGCGAGTTTTGGGAGCTGTTTGCGGACCACTTGGAGTCCGTGGACAACAGGTTGGGAACCACTACTGTACCTTGTTTTATTTTATTTTATATTTTATTTTGCTTTCGCTGCAGGTGCCATAAACTAAAAGTGGTTGTTTACGTTATTTTGTCAAAGGGGATTTAGAGTGTGTCGCGCTACATCAAGTGGCTAAAAGCCTAACCTTTTAAAGATTTTTAGCAAAATGTTGAGACACCGGGACCTTTGATGGAAAACAGGGATGTCTGGTCACAATGTACAAGAAGTAAAACAGGGTTTTTTGTGATACATTTTGTATCTTTGTACATTTAACGTATTAAAAGGTATCACCAAAAAAACGTATTAACTTATATTAACATATATATAAAATTTTATATGTACAAATGTTTCAATACAAAGTAATTTGTAAAAGGCCACTTTCCTTGTCTTTTCCAAATTTGGTAAACCATATCTAAGTTAATTTCCAAATCAATTTAGTAAACTGTTTTGACAGTAATACTCCTCTATCCAAAAGTCTCTTTTGGTACCAAATTTATGAATTCCCCCCCCATTCAAAATAAATGTATTCTGACCCCATATATATTAAAATGGATAAATATATGGATTTGTTAATACAGATTATTCCTTCAACCCTCATGTATTGTCATTTACAATGTCCTTCACTTGTTTTCTCCATTATAGAGCTATATTAGTAGATTACAAGATACAGTTTCTTTAAGAACATATATTAGATCTAAGACTTTGTATAATTCCCTGCAAGTGCAATAACATGCAAATAACAGCACCACTAGTCTTGCTGCTGTTTTATAATAACAGATGCTCTAAGGACTAATACAAAAGGCGCTGAGCCAGTTTTTACATCCTTGCTAGGATAGCTGGCTATTTTTAGAAGTCTGACCTAATTTCTCACTGAAACAAATCTGGGGATCCAGTGGTAGTGTAATGCATCTGTATGCATGCGGGTGCATAATGAATGCAAAAAGTACCATTAATTTAATATTGATTTGAGAAGCTCGGTAGAGCTCAAGTTCCTGACCCTCTAACAACAACTACGTGCATTATGGTTCTACTAACGTGACACATTGTTATTTGTACAGATATTACATTTCTTTGATTTAAATTGCATTTGCTCTTCTTGTTTTAATGGTAGCCACACTTCCCTAATAACCTTAACTGTTGTGATTTGAGTTCATGCTGCACTGCATATTCTGTTACAAATGTTCCTTATCTTGTTGACTTTTCAGCCAGTGATATCCCAGCTTTTCAGATATATATATATATATATTATATATCTATATATATATATATATATACACACACACACACACACACACAGTGCCTTGCAAAAGTATTCAGACCCCTGACCAATTCTCTCATATTACCGAATTACAAATGGTACACTGAAATTTCGTTCTGTTTGATATTTTATTTTTAAACACTGAAACTCAGAATCAATTAAAGTAAGGTGACATTGGTTTTATGTTGGGAAATATTTTTAAGAAAAATAAAAAAACTGAAATATCTTGCTTGCATAAGTATTCAACCCCTGTGCTGTGAAAGCTCCCAGTTTGCGCCGATGAAAGAAATTGCCCTAACGAGGACACAATTACCTTACCATTGGCCTCCACCTGTGAACCATTAAAGTTGCTGTCACATTTTCTGGATAAAAACCCCACTGTTGAAGGATCATTGGTAAGGCTGTGAATCTGAAGGAAAATGAAGACCAAAGAGCATTCTACAGAAGTTAGAGATAAAGTAATACAAATGCATAGGATTAGGGAAAGGGTACAAAATAATATCCAAGTGTTTGGATATCCCAGTGAGCACAGTTGGATCAATAATCAGGAAGTGGAAGCTGCATCACACCACCTAGGCACTGCAAAGAAAAGGCCGTCCCTCAAAACTCAGCGCTCAAACAAGAAGGAGACTTGTGAGTGAAGCCACAGAGAGGCCAACAATCACTTTGAAGGAGCTACAGAGTTCAGTGGCGGGGAGTGGAGTAATGGTGCACCAGTCAACCATATCAAGAGCTCTGCATAACACTGGTCTGTATGGGAGGGTGGCAAGAAAGAAGCCGTTACTCAAAAAGTACCATCTGAAAGCACGTCTGGAGTTTGCCAGAAAGCATGAGAGTGACCCAGCTGCGATGTGGGAAAAGGTTTTGTGGTCAGATGAGACCAAGATAGAGCTTTTTGGCCAAAACTCAAAGCGCTATGTGTGGCGCAAACCTAACACTGCCCATGCCTCAAGACACACCATCCCTACAGTGAAGTGTGGCGGTGGCAGCATCATGCTGTGGGGATGCTTCTCATCAGCAGGGACTAAGCATCTTGTTACAATTGAAGGAAGAATGGATGGAGCAAAATACAGGAAAATACTGCAAGAGAATCTGCTTCAGTCTGCTAAAAAACTGAAGCTTGGGAGGAAATTCTCCTTTCAGCAGGACAATGATCCCAAGCACAAGACCAAAGCAACATTGGAGTGGCTCAAGAACAAAAAAGTGAATGTCCTACAGTGGCCCAGTCAAAGTCCTGATCTCAATCCCATTGAGAATCTGTGGTACTATTTGAAAATAGCTGGTACATACCCCAAAAGACTTAAAGCTGTTATTGCAGTGAAAGGTGGCTCTACCAAATATTAATGTGTGGGGGTTGAATACTTAAGCAAGCAAGATATTTCAGTTTTTTATTTTTCTTAAAAATATTTCCCAACATAAAACCAATGTCACCTTACAATAATTGATTTTGAGTTTAAGCGTTTTAAAAAAAAAAAATATCGAACAGAACGAAATTTTAATGTACCATTTGTAATTCGGTAATATGAGAGAATTGGTCAGGGGTCTGAATACTTTTGCAAGGCACTGTGTGTGTGTGTGTGTGTGTGTGTGTGTGTGTGTATATATATATATATATATATATATATATATATATATATATATATATATATATATATATGCCACACTGAGCATCAAAAGAAACTTATCACTTATATTTGAGCATAAAAATAAACGTATCATTTATATTTGGATAAAATTCACTAGATATGATCAAAAAATGAAAAAAAAACTATTGTGTGTGTGTGTGTGTGTGTGTGTGTGTGTGTGTGCGCACAAATCAAATAGGCAGTTTGGTACTTTATAGAAGGTTTAAGAATAGTGCCTTCATTAAAATTGAAAAAGTTGAGAAAGGATATCTGTGTATTGTAATACCCTCAACAACCTTGTAGAAATACAGTGTATTTAACCATCCTGTTGTCCAGCTGACACCACCCTTTGCTATCCGTTCTACCTCTGCAGAACAGAGTAAGAAAGGCGCAAGAAACCTCACAAACAAAACCAGGGGGCCACAGAAGTGGGATTTCCGCTCCCAGAGCCTGAACAAGGAGCCTATGCCCAAGGGCCTGGCCCTTGTGACTAAACGCATGCTGTCTGCACGGCTTCTGAAGATAAATGAACTGAAGAACGAGATGTCGGAGCAGCAGCTGCGCTTGGAGGAGCTGCAGAAGGAGAACAAGGCGCTGCGTCTGCTGCAGCACCGGCAGGAGAAGGCTCTCAACAAGTTTGAGGACACTGAGAGCGAGATTGCTCAGCTCATATCTAGCCACAATAACGAAGTGCGCACACTGAGGGAGCGGCTGCGCAAGTCGCAGGAGAAGGAGCGCACCACTGAGAGGCGGCTCAGGGATTCAGAGGAGGAGCTGTTTCGCACCAAGTCCTCCCTGCAGAAACTTCGCAAGCTGGCAGAAGACAAGCAGCTAGCAGAGCGGGATGTACTGGCCCGGAAATTGTCTCAGGCTGAGACCCGACTGGAATACAACGACAGGAGGGTTAAGGTAATGAACTCCTGAATGTGACAGCAGTTAGGTCTGGGATCCTCATTAACCCTGCTTTTAAAGCTCCATGTCTGAAATCCATGCACATTTGTAACAAAAAGGAGAAAAAGGTTCAGTCACTTTGTCCTGATTAGTCTCCCAAGAGGTGTTTTTTTTTTTTTTAATTTTTAATACAAATAATATATGGACAGACACACAATGTTTTGATCCTATCATTATCAGTTTGTGCTACAGAATGTCATTAGCATGTTTTGTCAAGATGTATACCACAAGCATGGGTATATCTAGAATGAGAGGATGCCCTTACATAAACCACTCGTCCCATTCAGGGCTTAGGGTTTATTATAAAAAATATTTATGTTGACATTTATAAACCACTTGAGCTTCACTCTCTCTATTCTATTGATATCAGCAGAACCTCTTGGGTAAATCTCTTGCCAGTCTGTCACTCGCAGATACTGTATATTAGTCTATTTCTTTAGACTGTACTTTTGTTACTAAATTGTGGTTATTGGACTTTTTGTAGTCCAGTTTCTAGACTAATGCGTATTTCTTGCATGTTTTAGTCTAAGGTAGTTTATAACTTCAGTTTTTCAGTACATTCTTGCTTATTTGGTACATAATTAAGTGGTTTTAACAACAAACCAAAGTATAACCGAAGGAGAACGTAGTTAAGACATGATTTACTGAGTTGACCAATCATACTACATCTGGTATGAAACCTGATGCACCAGTAGTATAGATTCACTGAATTAATCAGTGACAAAACAACTTCATGGCAATAAACAAAACTGTAGACATCACTATCCAATCATTGAAAAACTATGTTTGTATAGAACTACTGCCCCAGGAAGTCAGTCACAGTTTAACACTAGAAGGACCGGAGATATACTCATATACCTAGAAGCCCAGCAGCAGTCTTTCTGACAGCTGTATTCAAAACACTGTAAATAGTATAATTAAAGGAGAAACAGTCGGATGTAATTCTTTTTTTTTTTTTGTTAAGTACGCCACGAACATCTGAATAACCGGAGCGCGCGCATGCATATATATATATATATATGAACATTTATTTTACAAATCAAAACAAGAAAACACTGAAACGATAGCAATACATTTTTTACTTTTCAACAGCAATCAGTTTATCAGATGAGCAAAAGGAACTGAACAACGCAGATAAATAAATTTAGAAAAAAAAACATTTTACAGACGCAAACAGCACAAGAAGTTATAAAAAAAAAATTATTTTTCTTTTTTTCGACAAAAGGGTATTCCTTTCCCTTGAGTCAGACTGTTCACAATCAACACAGATAATGCGCTTCTCCACATCGCCTTTCTGCACAGGGCACAGCTGTCCGAAGTTTTATTTTTATTGCACTTGCCAACTTGGCATTGGCGTCTCTTGTGGCTCTCAACGGGGTTGCCAGCTTCAGCTGTGGGTACACACTTGGCAGTCTCCCTCTGTTCCAAATACCTCTTGTGAAGTTCCTGTGCTAACTGTAAAATATATTCTTTTTAAGTTCTTCTGCGTGCATTCTTTGTAAAGTACCCAGGAGTTGATGGCTGCTAGGTTCAATACATTGTAAAACACCTGAACAGACCACTGTCGGGAGCCAGCGTTCACAGAATACTTCCATGCCATCTGATCCAAAACATCAACTCCATATTTTGTTGCGTAGTAAAACTCCACAGTCTCTGGTATTTATTTTCACCAGTCCCTATGCTAATCGACTGACCAGACCAGCACACCTGCCAAGCAGGCACCAGCCTTCAAAAGGCTGATTGAAAACAATAGACTGTCGTCATTCACTCAGACAGAGAGTAGAGACTAATCTGATTACAGCTAAACACATTATGGACTGGTAAATACAAATAGTAAAGTTGAATACCATTCTGTATAATCAAAATACAATTGTTTTCTGTGTGGCCGTCAATATGACTGCTCCTGGGGCTTTTAGGTATAATGTAATACATCTCCTTTATTTCTGCACTCCCATGTTTCATGCTTTGTGAGAATATTTAATACATACGCTCAGAAAGGTACATAAACGCGCAGCACCATATGTGTTACACGACTGGAGAAAATTACATTTTAAAACCAAAAATCGCCAAAATGATCGCCGCGGTCCTTCTAGTGTTAAAGCTCCTAGTTCCCAGTCTGCACCATTTTATACGTTCTTCTGTGTTAATTGTCAGGATCTGGAGAAAAACCTGGAGTTGTGTAACAGTAGTTTTCAGAGGCAACTTGCAGCAGAGAGGAAGAAAGCACACGACGCTCAGGAGGAGGTCAAAAACATGCGGGACGAACTGGAGCGACTCAACCACAAACTCAAGGTAATAGGGGGTGATCTAAGTATAGGCCCTGTGCAAATAATTGCGGGTGCAAAATTCAAATTACATTGTGGCCTGGCAATTATTTTGCACTTCGCCCTACCTAAGCGTAAGAGCAATGCAAATTACTCAACACACACAAATAATGATCCACAATTATGATAATGAGGGTCTCAATAAGCGCATCAGTCTATTAAGCGGCCACACTTGCAGAGTTAGGAGTATAGAGAGCTGTAGTCGCTATATGACGTTTGTGGAGCATGAAAATACAAACCAAAAAAATGTCAAAGGAAGGGTAGCAAAATCCTCTTTTTTTTTTTTCGCTTAGCATGAAACTGAGTTGTTTGGAAAAGCCTCAGCCAACATCAGTTATGCTAGTATCCTTAGGAAATTATATGTATTGACCTGCCCTTTTTAACATGACATTCAGAAATTTGCCTAGCACTGGCTATCCCTTCAGGCATTCCAACTGTGGTCTGATAAGAACCAGAGGCTAAGTAGTGCAGAGAACACAGCACTTTGACATGTGCAGGGATAGTAGTCCCTAGATTGGTGCTGGGGTCTAGCTCATCCCTCACTTGAGCTGTTAGGTCTAGGATGACCTGCGGAGTGAGACAATAGCGCTATAGCACCGCATCCCAAACAAAGTGACCCTGGGATTGAATATGCAGGGTCTTCTTCGTCTTGCCCTTCTCC
The DNA here is from genome assembly GCF_017654505.1 of Polyodon spathula. Lineage (NCBI taxonomy): Eukaryota > Metazoa > Chordata > Actinopteri > Acipenseriformes > Polyodontidae > Polyodon > Polyodon spathula. The sequence continues at coordinate 32,529,988 of NC_054538.1, read as the reverse complement.
TCGAATGTGTTCCTGCCTCTCAGCAAGAGTCAAGTGTCGCTGCATCAGAAAGTGAACCACAGCAGCCATCCTGAAGCCAATGACAGGTTTCTGCAGGTGTGTGCTTTTTTATACAGCTCGTAGTTACTCACTTCTACAATGGTTTGCACCTTGTAAGAAGAGGTGTAAAGTTTTTGGAGGGTCAGCAGTTGCCTAAGTGCAAGGTAAAATCACATCATATTATAATATTTGCACCCGCAGTATCCACATCTCACCCAATTCCATGCTCTTTTCTTCATTTGAATGCATTTCAGTATAGTTTTAATGGATTAATAATTTTGATAGTGGGTGCAGAACACCATGTGAACATCATTCTTTACATACGCCACATTTATAGTGACCAGTAAAATCCGACTTTACGGCTGAAGTTGTTTGTTTTGTTTTAAGCTTTCTCATCTATTGGTAGATTCAATAATAATTTAGAATAAGTAGATTAAGTTGTATTATTTTGCTGTCTCTTACATTTTTCTGTGTTAAGGGGCTACTCTCCAGTTCTGTTTGCCAGCAATAGATAACTTAGATCAGCCAAAGTGTCTTACTCTTTGTTTTGCTGGCAATATGCTTCTCTGCGCCAATATGAAGATACTTGACTGATGTAACCTACATTACAAAAATGTTTTTGGCAGATAACTGGAACTGAAGAACAACTTCTGAACTCATAGGGCTAGATTCTCAAAAAAACCCATTTTACTCCAACTTTTCATTAGCATGATCTTTTCAGACAGTAGAAGCTTACCCAATAAAGATGCCAACCCAGAAATAAGCAACTCGGACATTTAATTTAGGGACTTGTGGTTTTGTCAAAAAATTGTTTACTATTTGTTTTAAAAAATGCTAATTATGTTTAGTTGTTTTTTTTTTTTCTTTCAGACAAAAAATGTGCTAGTGATGAATAGGAATAAATAGCTTTGAGAATTTAGCCCATAGTCAGAGCACCTAACATAGACCTATCACAGAATATAGTAATTGACTAATTGCAGTAATGAACTGTCGGGATGATTGCAAACATTATAAACATGGTACAATAAAAATTAAAAGGCATTTCAAGCTACTTTTTTAATGTACCAAAATACAGTTGTTTTAAGAGTTATGTAGTCTTCTATTTGTCATCTTCTAAACTAGGAAAAGGAAAGGGAACTTGATTCAAAAAACATCTATGCTAATCGAATGGTGAAACCATCTCCGAAGAAAGACACTGACATCACCCCAAGAAAGACAGGTAATGTGAAATTGCTTAGCTCAGTATTTGTTGTTTTGTAGTCTTCGATATTATAACAGGAATGTATACAATGTCAGTGAAGTGTCCTTTGCACATATTGTGCTGCACAGCAGCAAAGCCACCACCCATAACTGTGCTCCACAGACCATCGACGGATGAACCATTCCTAACAACACCATTTAAAAATAAATAATAATAATAATAATAATAATAATAATAATAATAATAATAATAATAATAATAATAAATAATTCTTGACAAGTTTATTTTTCTTCTTCTATATAATGTATTTGTGAATAGAGGCACAAATAAAATTGTCTTTCTAAAATACAGCACCAAACTGGAACACTACCAAAGGAGTGCAGACTGATGAGAACTTGTTGGCCATTGAGTTTCCTCCTCCACCTGCTGCTATTACTGATGGGACAATAGATCCAGAAGAAGATGATTATTTTTCAGTGAAGGCAAGTTGCTTTTATTATTTGTTTGCCTACGTAATGATGTAGCGAAAATGCGTTGTTAAGTGTTGTGTAGAAGGAGGTCAGCATTCTGAATTCAAATAAAGCTGGGTTGCTTATTTTTTAATTTGGAATGTTTACCTCCAAGTTCACAGCTCTTAATAACAAATCTTCACTGTTGTACCCATTATCTTATAACATGTTTTGTTAGCTTTCGTTTGCTTTTCATTCACGTATACTTAAATAAATCTACATGTTTTTGCTTTTTATTTTTTTTCTGCATGGTTGTCATAGTAATGGGGGGGGGGTCAGCTATTTCCATTTTATATACTCCTTAAATCAAAACCAGTAGTGTATAGTGTGGCACAATCAACGGCAACCAAGCAATCTGGTTGGTTAGAAAGGTTGCGATGTGTATAATAAATAATTGTTAACAAATAATAAAATGTTTCTTAAGTTGGATTATGAAGCTTTTATTACCATACTAAAGTAAAACAAAGCAAACATTCCTTTTTGCATTTATATCCATGAATACCTTTGTGTGATTACACGTTGTGACAAGTTTCATTTAATCGATATCATTTACCTTATTTTAAAGAAAAGGTACAGTATCTAAGTCATTTTCTTTTTTTTCTTTCCCCTCATATTTTTTTACATTCATTCTGACTGGTTCGTTTCTCAGTTGATCTGTTGTATTACTGTATTTGACGATGAGGAGCTTCTTTTTAGTTCTAGTTCTCTGACATGAGAACTGTTGGTTTCGTAAGAAAAAAGTGTGTTCTATAACATGTTCCTTCCCTCCTGTTACAGGATATGAGCCATCAAGCAATACAGGGCAGAGCAAGAGTCTCTGGTCCATCAGTCAGAAAGACACCACAATGCAAAATTATAAAGGTTAGGGTTTACCTGCTCTTAGAAAAAATCAGTAAGACAAAAAAAGGTAAATGATAACATGCCAAAATGCTTTTCTTTGCAGTTTTATTAAATTACAATGCTGATTTAAAAAATGGTCATAGTCATATTTGTTTGGCATTATTTAAGATGCTTAGAAGTTGTGTTTTCTGTGTTTGTCAGGAGCAAGATAACAAGGAGCGGGAGAAGAGGGAGATAGCGGAGCGTCTGCGAGTGGATAAGGAGAGGCAGGAGCGGGAGAAGGAGAGAGAGGAGAAACTGAGGAGGGACCAGGAGCAGCATGCACTGGAGGAGAAAGCCAGGAGGCTCAGGGAAGGTGAGAAAACTACATTGTTTTACAGTTGTGTGTCTAAAGGCCTGGTCACACAGGTGACTTTTGTGGATGGCAACTTGGAGACGACAGATGTTTCTGGCTTGTTGCCTCGTGTGACCACCCTGGTCAACATCCCGGGGACATGCCGACGACATGTCTCCCACTTCAGACAACATTTTCAATACCAGCCAATCATATGTGATAGTAATGTCACACGATAATATGGATATAGAAGACCATAAAGTCAGACAGACAGTGTATATGATACATACTGGTGTTTTTCCATTATTTTTGTTTATACTGTATATATTATGCACTTTAAATAAAATATTCAGTTATTATGAAGCAAGATACAATAACTGACGTGATTTCACCAACACCACCACATAAAAATACACATTTTTGTAAAAAGTTGTTTTGAATATTTGTGTATTAAATACTTTTGAGAGCTTTGTGGATGACAAATGCACTGTATTTATTTTGAAAGGGATTACAGTACCTGCTCACAACGAGACATAATATATGTAAATATAATATTCATTTTAAACATCCATTCTCTAGTCTAGTGCCAACACTCCAAATTTATAAAAAAGATTTATTCATCTGAATAAGGACATTTGATATGAGCGATATTCCATGCTTGCCATACAAAACGTTCTTGAGTCGTTGCATCAGCTTCTTTACTGAACGCCGAAAGGAGCATCTGCAGTTTGTTTCATAATGGTGTTTGAGGTTGCTCGCCTTGTACAGACTACAGTGTGTATGATTTGATGCAGGTGAGACACAGCTTTACCGCTGTTTTCAGTGAAAGCAGACTTTTTTTCCCAGTCTGGTTTGAAGCCTCATATTTTCGTTTATTACACTTGGATGGTTTGCTCAATGCTATTGTCTCCACAAAAAAATGTGAAATTTACTTTCAACTGCACATCCGGCTTTCACATGGTGATCAAAATATGCGTGTGCCAGTGAGCGGTTTCGACAGTCAACAAGTGACAAAATATCCTTGCAGTGAACATGCAGGCTGAAAGAAACAGGAGAGAACGCCAGAGAAGAATAATTAACACGAATGAATATAAAGAACAAAAATAATAGACTCGTAAACTTTCTTCAGTTCATTCGAGCTGCAAAGTGTGCATCATCCAGCATTTCACCGAGAGCTGCACTTGAACTGCCCAAGAGCCACGGTTTGACCACCTCAGTACTAGTGTATAGTCTGGCAACAGTACACCACAGGGTAGCCTGAAGTGTTAGTATGGTGATGTCACAAAGTCGGCTGTAGTGGGTGACGTCAGACCAGAAACCCAGGAAATCAGGAAATAAACAACAGGTGGAATTTGGTAAAACTGAGCGAATGGTCTCGCTCAGCATTTAATAATGAACAGACAGACAGAAAATAAAAGGTTGCAAGACAAACAAAACCCAGGACACGGCACTGGTAGCCAAAACAAAGAGATGAAACACAATGAACTAACACTAAACAAACACGGTGAGCTGACATTTTGAACTATTATTATTATTATTATTATTATTATTATTATTATTATTATTATTATTATTATTACCTCCATCTCCAATCCCGTTCTCCACTCACCGAACACACAACCCCGAGTGAGTGAAAACATGCTGCTTTTATGCAGCTGTACCGAGACTCGATTGCTAATCAATCATTCAATTGGAGTCGCGGTACAACTGCACATGAATTAATAAAGTGCAATTCCCCATGCTCACATATTACTTTTTACTTGCACGTGAAGTGCTGTGCAATCCTTGTGCCTCAGTACAAATATACATTTTAAACACTCGTGTTACACAGACCCGTTTATTTCCCATGTACCAATGACTATACACCGACATTTAACACACCATATACAACACAAAATACACACAGGAGCGGGCACTTTGCCACAGGTGAGTATTAGGATTTACCAACACAGACACATTAAATTGCATGGTGCTGACAAAATAATTCCAGTAAATCTTACCTAATATGTATTGCTGTATATATTTTGTTGGTCTTAGATTTTCCCATGTGAAAAACACACACACACTATGTTAAATGTGAATTACATTTTTAATGGCAATTTATTTGAAGCTGTTTAGAAGAATATTTGTCAAACGTGCCTCACAGACACTTTAATGTTGTATTTCCGGTCAACTTCCTAAAGTCTAGGGAAGGAGTTAAAGTGTTGCAGAACCCCTTGCAGTGTTTAAAAGAAACACATTACTTTGCTGTATTTATTGTTGTCTATATCACAGTATTTTCTTTCTTTTTTTTTATAACATATTCCCATAGTTTTTATATATTTTTTATTCAAATAGCATAGATAAATAAAAAATGAAATGGCATTTATTTCAACATTTGCTAGAAGCAACTGCATTTTCCTAGGGCCCTGGATTTTTTCATAATTTTCCAAGTTCATTATTAGCATACCAGGATTTCCTTTAGAGTTGTGTAGGGTACACTCATCCTTTTAATGCTGACACCCTGGGACAAAGCCTCGTGTCCTCATTAAAAAAAAGTGCTAGCAAAAAAAAAAAAAAGCAAAATATATGATGGATCGTTTCCAGCTTTAAAAACAGAATACACAAAGCATCCTTTCTTTTAATTATTTATTTTCTGTTAAAAACACACAGATAAACACTCAAAAACCATCATAACTCGTACTGTAAATTGTACACTGTAAATGTCATTTTACTTTTGATCACAAACATAAAACGTAAATTCCCCTCCCTGAAGCTAAAGTTGATGAACATTATTAACAAAAGTGGGCTTTATGTTTAAATTATGCCCTGTTCTTTTTGCATCTTGCATTACTTTTGACAGTTTGACATACAACATTAATGCTAAATCATGTGCCCATGACAAGGTACCCTGTTAAATAAATTACAAAAAACCTGGATGTGCCCCCTAGTGTTTTTTTTTTTTTTTTCTGGTAATAATTTAGGTAAAAGCAGTTTGACAGACACTCAGCCTGAACCAACTGAGCAAACAGGTTCTTGGTCTGACAGTGAGTACCTTAACGCACTAAACTGCAATAAAAGGTAGAACAAGACAACTGGACCTGGCATGTCGATAGTCATAAACTGCTTTTAAATGGTGTTTGTCTAGCTTTGTTCTTTGCTGCTTTTGTTATCACCCAGTGTGGAAGTGGTGCTTTTTTGTTTATGTATATTATAAATAAATGATAAATAAATACAGTTTCATAGTCATTACCTGTTAAAGCTTTGTGAATTGGGCCCATTGATGTCACTAAAGTCCCTGTCTGTTTTGTCTGCCTGTTCCATAGAGTGGGAGAGGGAAGAAAGGGAACGAAAGAGGAGAGAAAATGAACTGTACCAGCAGCAGCAGGATGAGAGGGAGAGGAAGCTGAAGGATCAGGACCAGCAGAGCCTGGAGGAAGAGCGGCGCAAGAAGGACCTGCTCTTGGCCAGGATGCGGGAGGTTGACCTCGAGGCCCAGGGCCCCGGTATCTTCTCAGATTTTTCCAGCACCAAACTGGTCACCCACCCTCAGCCAGACCAAACACAGAACATCTTAAATTTCTCTGGATCAGTGAACACCCTCAACAATGGCGTTCCAACTCACAGGAGTAGTGATTCCATCAAGAAGCCTGATTCTTCCGGTCGCAGAGCCATCAAGACCGTGGACTCCAGTGAAGACCTCACCTTTGGCAGCTACGCTCCTTCTTTTGGGAAGACTTCTGGAAGGACTGGGCTCTCAAGCAAAAAGAGTGAAAGCCCTGAAGAGAAGGACAAGGACAACATTGACACTGCTTTTGGGAATAACAAGAAATCAGATCTGATGCAACAGTTGTTTGGTGCCAGTGCCAAAGCTGACATCTCTACTTTAGAAATTTTGCAAATGCCTGCAGCAAGCAAGACCTCTCAGAACACCGGTGGAGCCCTCCCATGGGAGAAAAGCAGCCCAGCCAAGAAGAAAGATAACTATCCATTCTTTAACGAGGGCAAAACAGTGAGCTCCAACAAGGGCCGTCCACACGTTGCAGCAGACAGACCTGCAGTAAGGGCCATCAGTTCTTTAGAGGATGAAATAGAAGAAGTTATACTTTAAACAGATGCATTGTATTTTACAGCATTCTGTGGTTGTATATATTTCAGAATCACCCTGTAAATTAGAAAGTATTTATATATTGTTGAAGGGTTTTTTTTTTTCTTGATTTATAGATATAAATATAGTAAATGTCTTATGAAGGAATCTTACGTGTCAGTTGTATGACAGCCAGTGTATGTAACTGGCAATATTTTGGAAACATTTGTTGCTTGTAGTTTATACTTGCACTTAGATTTGTTTATTTAGGGGATCTTTGGAAAATTGGAGGGATTTGCAAAATCATGTGTATTTTGTATTAGTATTGCATAGATGTCATGCCTTTGAAGATGAACTTTTTGCTACAGGAAGGTGTGGATTAGTCAGGCTATTTAAAAAAAGACATAAACTAATCATATATATATATATATATATATATATATATATATATATATATATATATATATATATATATATAAACATTTTTTTTTTACATTGGCTGAAGATACATGTTTAATGCTATGACTTTTATGTTTTCCATTTGACTGGTCAGCACTTAATGCCGTTAGGTGGACTTTTATAAGCTAGTGGCCTAAATTGTCCCACATGAACAAAAATGGAAATATTGTCCACTTTAGCAATTCATATTTAATTTCAATGAAATGATTGCATAAAAATAATAATAGTTTAGTCCTAATGCAGCTACATAAACATATCCTTTATTATGCTGCCCTTTTAATTACATAATCCTAACCCAATTTAGATTAAGCTTGGTATGGTCATTTCTTTTACATTTCTGGTTGGGTAATTGTTGCATAAACTTCACTTGGGATAATGAATAACTTCTTTTTAATGAAAGTTGCGTGGGCATTTGCTACAATAAATGATCCCAGGTAAAGTGAACGTAGATTATGGTAATCTACATTTTCACTGTACTGACACCTGATTCATTAAGTAATTGAAGGCTGATTTTGGAAACTATTGATACTAGTTTTGATTACAATTTAATCCAAGCCTTAAAATTGCTTCCCTGCCTTTCTGCAAAATCAAATATATTGTTAACAAAAGACCCATAACCTCTGTTGAGTTTTGTAAACCAGAGGATAGGAAATGTAGATTTTCTGTTTTATCTTCAGACTTCAAAATTACAGTGCAGAAAATGATTACAGAATAAACGAGCGCAATATGTGTAAGAATAACAACAACTGATATCAAAGACAACTAAAAAGACCCTGTCAGATAGGCTATAATGAGAACAGCGACGCAGTAAATTCCAGTAACAGAATAAACCTTTTCCAACCAGGTTTTCTAACCTAAAATGTTTTGGTTGAATAATCTATTTTAAATGTCAAAATACACAGAGAAATAATGGAATAGGTGTTTTAAGATAAGGTTGTAATTTTAGTTTTAGTAACTTTGCTGTTGTAAGTTTTGAGATTGATTGTTATGCATTGTAATTGGTGTATTGTGTGACATTTCTTTGTAAGCAACCTTTGTAAGTATATGAGAAACTGATTTGTTCAATTTCACGAAATTTATAACTAAAAAGTTGTTTATTTTCATATCAAAATTGGTTTATTTTACTTGGGGAAACACTAAAATGCATGCTCAAGAATTTGTTTGTTTTGTTTGACTGGTAATTCAGGTTCCAAGAAATGTCAATGGGTTGCCATGAAGTAGGTACAGAACTTTGTTAGTTGCCAGTTCTACCAAAAGGCATGATGGAAGGTCAAAGGCCATTTTTAAAATGCCATTAAAACTTCAACAGGTTTTTTTTTTGTTTTTTGTTTTTTTAACACACATTTTGTAATTCATGTGATTTAATGTGGATTTTAAATACCATTCCATTAAATTAGAAGATTTTATTTATTGTGTTTTTTATTTTTTCTGAATATATGTATATTTGTATTCTCAGATTGGATGTAATTTAGTTAAACATGACTAAGAGTGTGATTTTAAATAAATGCTTTATGATTACAACATGTTTCTGGCTAGTAATGTTTTGGCTGACCTATAGTCTGACAATTGGCGTTTTATTTAGTCTTTTGTGGCAATGGAGTCATGTGTTTGTATTCTCTTCCCATCTTCTGTTTACTAGCAATTTGTATTGTATGCCAGTGCCACATCACTTCATGATGACTAAAGCCCCTTTCACACTAGCACTTCTACCCGGGTCCGGACCTCAGTCACAATCCAGCGTAGTGTGAAACCACATACCTGGGTCATACCAGGGTTAACCCAGGTCCCAGTGACCCACCTCAGGATGTGGGTTGACACGCTTTGACCCGGGTTAAGCAAGACAAAATGCATGATGGCTGTTCTTAAGCCGGTGAAATAACAAACAACCACGTCTGCGTGAAGGTTTCACTTCCACAAGGATCGTTTTTGTTTATTCTGTTTAGCATATTTTTGTTGCTTAAGACATACCATGAGCCAGATTGCAACAGGGATAAAAAAACAAAAAACATTTGCTCCAATCAACGGTTCAATCCAGAGAAGCTTGGATGGAAGCATCCGTAACAAGCTGCTTCCGGGGCATTGATACGCATATTGTGTACTTACGTCTATCACCCAGGAAAACCCTACTTTATGAAAAGCAGTCTGAAATCACGTAGCCGACCCGCATGACACTGGGTCCTGACCCGGGTAGGTTCCGAACTGGGTAGAACACGCCAGTGTGAAAGGTGCTATAGTCATTTTATTAAAATCTTCAGAGATTAAGCATAACTAACGATTAGGATTTTTGTTCCGATATGGAGTCATTTCCTTTATTTCAGTAATAAAAGATCATTTTAGGTGCTACTTCAAACTACTCTCGATAAACATACTGTATGCATGTATAGCAATGTCATTTCTGAGCAAATCAGTCAAAGTAGTCAGCATTCTTCCCGTGGTACGAGCCACACACGAAGATGCAGACACACGTCTGCTCCTGCACACCCAACATGCAGCAGTCAGTGACACTAGTAGTGAAGGAAACAGATGTGCTGATCCTGTGCCTAGCCTTCACTAGCAAAATCAACTGTGACATGTACATGCGGTGCGGTACAAAGAACAGGACTAAGCTTGTCAGTATCATGTGCTGTCTCCTACACTGGGAAATAAAGTCTGCACTTCCTTGTTGGGATTGCATGGTTTCACTGGATGTGATACGATCAGCGCCTTTTCAGGATAGGGCAAACTTAAGGGATTGAAGCTCATTCATCAGTGCCAAGCATTTCCAGATGCCGTCACACCATTAGGAGAACAATGGCACTTGCCACATTACCTCTTTCAGTCCTCCAGGAGTTTACATGTAGATTGTACGCTGCTTGTACTCCTATCTGTTACGTGATTGAACTCTGCTTCCAGTTGTCGCGCACAAAGAAAGGGACAGTGGAATCAGGACAGCTGCCTCCATGTGAAGATAGTCTTTACCAACATGCTCTGAGAGCCAACTACCAAAGCGCCAGAACAACCATGGATAGACAGCAATAGAGGGTGGCAAGCTTGATATTAAATGGATGACTGGCTGTCCTGCACCTCAGGTCATCTGGAATTCATATCCTGTAAATGCCCTCGTACCTGTCAACGCCCCAGTTGCCAGTGCCTGTTTAATGGATTAAAGTGCACAGAGGCATGCAGGTTTCAGGATTGCACCAACATGACGGATGCCAATGAAGATGATTCAACGCAGGATATACTTGATGACGAGGATAGTGAAGATGAATCTGACTAGAAACTGACCCCGTAAACGAAATATGGACTTACAAATGCGGTGGTCTAGTAAAAGACATTTGTAGTGAATGCATATTAATGTAATGTGGGTTTCCTAAAAGACAGACTTTAATAAAAATATGAAGTCTTGAAATAAGGTGGTCCTAAAATACACAGTCATATACTTTGTCTGTTAAAACTATTCTGTTGCGTATATCAATGTATATTAATCAGTAACTGTTTGTTGCTTACATGAAGTTTTATTTACCATACAAATGTTGGATTATGGTTCTTAACTTGAAAAATTTCAAAAGTGCTTGCATAGTTATATAATAAATATGGTACTCATTCACTACAGAAATGTGGGTATTTTGTGTTGCACAACCATTAACATTTAAATGTTAAAAACTGAAAAAATAACGGTATTCCATCACCGTAGCAGTTTGATTATTGAACCAGTGGGCACAGGCCTTTGAGCTTGAAGAGTGGTGTAGAGTTAATAATGACTTGATGCGCACTGCATGAGACAGTTGGATTCAAGTACGAGTTGTCAGCCCCACACGTCCACCAAAAACCTCTGATATTGTTTGATAGTGCTTCTCTTTAGAAACAAATTGCTACCAAAAAGGTAGAAGGTGTAGATGTCCAACATCCATATTTGCAAACCACAGACAATAAGCTTTTAGAAAAACATTGCTTCATTTGGTATCAATCAGCCAAAATCTGGAACCTGGCTTATGGACTATGGTTAAGACGAATAATGTAAGCATCATTATAAAGCAAACAACAATTGTTCCAGTGCATTTCTAGCAATAATAATCCAGGGAGACAAGCTATTTTTGTTCTACTTGTCACAGTGCTCAGTGTATTATGTACAAACCACCCCCCTGTGCCTGTACTGCACAAGAAACAAGGATTCTGAACAAACAGGAACATTTGTTGGAAAATCTGGAAATGTTTGTCTGCTCATTTAAGCTTTATTGTTCTTTAGCAAGACAAAATACTACCAGCAACTTTAATGGTGAATGTGCTCAATTGTTAATGCATTAAAGATTCAAAACATATTTGTTTGAGTCAGCCATGTTTCCATAGTGGTTGTTGTGTGGGTTTGAACGTGTGACTATTGTTTTTGTATTTTCTTGAAAAGGCTGACTATTTTTCAGAAATGGGGGGGGGGGGGATTTTAGAATTGCACTTTTCCGTTTCTGTTAGGACACACTTCACATTGGTCATGTACTGTGGCTGATGCCTGAGAGAACAATGTAGAAATCTTTTGTTTATCCTGTTCTTTCTAACACATTCCTGACAGTGCACTATTGTGCAGAGAGATACAAAAGCACACATATTGTCTTCTGAAAATAAAGATAAGAGCCCATTTATGTCTATTTTGTTCCCTCATCTGTTTTCTAATTTGGCATTTAGAGCAGGTTCTCGCTGGTGGAAGAATTTGGAGTTCTCTCACCTGACCTCACATTCAAATTTCACGTGTGTTTGTCAACAAATAACTGATTCATGACTTTCCAATATTAAAGTGAAAAATTACTTTTCTGAAAGATCAATTGGTCTTCTGCCACTGAATATTTCGAAAAGAGTTTTGAAACAGACTTTAAAGTCAAAAGTGTAAAAAGCTGTCAGGATGTTAAAAATGAAAAGAAAAATTACAAGTACATTATTTAAACAGTTGTAGCAACACATGGGGCCGTGTAATGCTGTATTTTTTTTGAATCCCGCTACTTATTCTTTAAGTCTTGTAAAGTAGTGCTACTGTTGAAATTTTTATATCTATATATATATATCTATATCTATATCTATATCTATATATATATATATATATATATATATATATATATACACACACACACACACACACACACACACACACATTGAGTGTACAAAACATGCAAACTTTTGCCCTCAGAACAGCCTCAATTCGTCAGGGCATGGACTCTACAAGGTGTCAAACACGCTCCACAAGAATAGCTCGTTCCATCTCATCCCACACAGGCTCAATTGAATTGAGATCTGGTGACTGGTCAGGCCCCTGCAGTAAGCTGAATTCACTGTCATGTTAGTGAAACCATTCCTGAACAATCCTAGCCTTGTGGCATGAGGCATTATCCTGCTGAAAAAATCCATTAGCAGATGGATACACTGCTGCCATGAAGGGATGCACCCGATTGGCAATGATGTTCAGATATCCTGTGGCATTCAGACGTTGCTCCACTTTTATCAAGGGGTCCAATGTGTGCCATGAAAACACACCCCACCACCACCCGCCTGCAATGTTGACATGCAGCATGATGGATGCATGTACTCATGTGGTTTTCTCCATACCCTAGTCGCGGGCAAGGGGTCTAAATACCCTAGTCAAAAAAACACACCCCACCACCACCCGCCTGCAATGTTGACATGCAGCATGATGGATGCATGTACTCATGTGGTTTTCTCCATACCCTAGTCGGCCAGCCAGCAGGAACCAGGATTCATCAGACCAGGCAATGTTTTTCCAATCCTCCAGTGTTTTCATTCCTTAGCCCACTGCAACTGCAGTTTCTTGTGTTTTGCTCAAAGAAGTGGAACTCTGTTAGGTCGTCGGCTGCCATACCCCATTCGTGTCAAGGTACGACGAGTTGTGCATTCTTTTAAGGGTCTTTCGGCACCAATGTTGTACTGGACTGTCAGTTGACTAACTGTAGCCCGTCTGTTGCTCTGCACAATTCGTGTCAGCCTCCTTTGGCCTCTTTCACCAATGAGCCATTTTCGACCACTGGCCTGCCGTTGGCTGGTTGTCCTTTACGTGGTGGACCATCCTTGATACACACGGGAAACTGCTGAGCATGAAAAACCCAGCAGCGTTGCAGTTCTTGACACACTCAAACCGACGCTCCTGGCACCTATTACCATACCCCGTTCAAAGGCACTTAAATCTTTTGTCTTGCCCATTTACCCTCTGAATGGCATACATACACAATCCATGTCTCAATTGTGTCAAGGCTTAAAAATCCTTCTTTAACCTGTCTCCCCTTCATCTACACTGATTGAAGTGGATTTAACAGGTTACATCAATAAGGGATCATAGCTTTCACCTGGATTCACCTCGTCAGTCTATTTCATGGAAAGAGCAGGTGTTCCTAATGTTTCGTACACTCAGTATATATATATATATATATATATATATATATATATATATATATATATATATATATATATATATATATATATATATCCTACTCTATGCAGCTGTAGGGATTGTGGTGTTTACAATAATGTATTTATCCTACGCATACTGAATATATGCATTAAACAAACAATAATAAAGACAATGACCAGTATTATTCCATATTGAATTAAGCGGTTTATTAAGCAATACTCCATTAATGCATAGTACTATACCAGCAAGCAATTATAGCAAATATAGTCTTAGACAGATTATATTAGTCAACAATCTTATGGTAACTGCAATAGATTGATCAAGTCTACCTGCCTACCCGACTCTTCCTCAAGGTGGGGCTGGAAGTTTCATCCTCTGGATTGGAATTCCCCAAGTAGTGTGGCAATGTCCAGATACTTTTCCTTCAAATACTAATTAAAACAACAAACTTCAAGCTAACACAGTAAACGGATTTGCAGAGTGTCATTATTATTATCATTTGCTAAGCACGATAACCTAGTGAAAAACACTTCTTAGAACTTACAGTACATTTGCAGCTGTCTCCGATAATGTCTGCTTTCACAAAGTGCGAGCTCATACAACTTGTACAGAGTAATTTTGTACATTAATTATTTCATACCCTTCACTGTTACCAGTACAAAAAGCATTCCCTTTATGCAGTCTAGTTGGTGTACATAGTTACATTAATATATTCCTACACAGCATGCCTGCAAGTACTTACTAACCATTTACTGCGTTAATTATGGTGTTGTACACATTCAGTATTATCAATTAATGTTCATTCTTTCTGCTCACTTCATCACCTGTGATATCTCTGCTTATGGGGACCTACCACACAAAGAACATACATCTCTGGGGGTCATCACATCACGATTTCTTTATTTTCAAGCATTAAAGGTCTCTAGAGCAGTAAACCATATTCTTTAATATAGTGTTTAAAGTATACATTTTACAGTGAAACATTTATTTTGTGATTACATGGGCACATAAAAAAAAAAAAAATATTCCTTAGTGAAATACATACTAGATCTGCAGCTCAATTACTCACTTATATCGTTTGAACCATTACTGAATTTTAGATGAAATGATGTAAGGTAACTTAAAAAATGAACCTGAAATACCTTTAACAGCATTAAAGCAAACATAGTTTAAAAATAAATAACCAACATTTTTGAAACTATACAACCCACTTATATTTCAAGGTTTCAAAGTACCCTATCAAGTACAAAATTTAACTGTTACCGTCATGGTGTTATTATTATGGTGTTGTTATTATTATACCAAAGCTGCACACCATTGCCTGTGAAGCAGTCACGCCCGTCCCAGAGGGCATAAAAAGACTGCGCGCACAGATGCCAGCATCATTTTTCCTTTCACAGGTCTGAACTTAGACAAGGAGAGCCATAGACAGATGAGTACATGTTACTTTTCATCAGCCTCTACATTTTACCAATTGTGTATTACACTAATTTATGCAATATTTATTTACGTTGTTACATGTAATTTGTGCACATAGCCTGTTATTTGTGATGTCCCGCAGCGGCCTTGTGCACAGCATGAAGCCGTCGGCTATTGTTGCCCCTTCCCAGGAATCAAGCAACTTGAGCTCTGGTCCCATCCCAGTGCACCCCGGATTTTCTCTATGAAGTCCAATCGTCCTAGGGTCACCCGGCTACAGGTCCGGTTGTTTCCCGTCGATGGGGGCATTGTACAGTGTGCATGGTACGTAGAAGCTGGGTTTGGCCCAATTTCCTTCCATAGATGCTTCAATTGGCTCTCTCGTGCAGGCACCTAAACTAGCACTCCTCACCAAGTACTCCACCTGCCCTAACATGCAGTGCAGGGTCTCAGAGGTAATTTTAAAGTGGGCTTACTTAGCAGATGCATTCGCGGCAAGGCTTGTTAACTAGACCTCTTTGTTGAAGGCTCTTTCTGGGAGTTATAGACCCAAACAACAGCAGCTGGAGGAGCTGCAGTTGGTGAATAAAGACCTGCTCCATATTTCAAAGCTGAATGGGCAGTCTGTGGGCAGAAATCTTGCTCCTCTGTTAGCTGCAAAATGATAGCTTTGGCTTTCCCAGGCATGAGTAGCTGATGGGGATAAAGCACCGCTGTTAGATGCTCCCATACACCGTGGCATACCTTCGGTCCTGCTGCAAATGAGATGCTGCAGTGCTCTCACTGCACGTGGGAGTCCACAAAGGAACTGGTGCATCTGCTTCCCAATTGGCCACCTCCAGTGCGCAAACCAGCGGCAAACTGGTGTCCAAGGCCCCAGCAGCCTCAAAGACTAGCACAGCCAGATGGGTTTTTTATAACCAACGCACAGATGCACACCGTGGCAGCTTTAACAAATTCCATCATCAGGCACAGAGGCAAAAGCCTCAGGCTAAGCTACAAGCCCAGCAGCAGCTCTAAGGGCTTGCTGTCACAAGCCCAGGGCCCCTTTTCGGGGAGCCACCTGGGGTATTGGCGTCAATACATCATGGACATCCGGGTGCTTACTACTGTACAGACTGGCTATTCTCTGCAATTTCAGCACAGTCCACCTCCCCTTCGGGGCGTGACTACAACATTAGTCACGGACCCGCAGCTCTGCTGCAAAAATGGGCAATTTGCACGATACACCCTCTCCACTTGGTGGTGCACAAGCGGGATGGTGGCCCCAGACCAATCCTCGACCTCAGACAGGTTAAACCTGTATCTGAGTCAATGGAGGTTCAAGATGTTGACCATGCAACAGCTGTTGCAGTCAATCAGGCCAGGCAATTGGTCGCCACGGTGGACCTAAAGGACATGTATTTTCACATCCTCATAAGACCAGGGCAGAGGAGGTACCTGTGGTTTGCTTTCCAAGGAACAGTGTACAAATTCTGTGTACTGATATTTGGCCTCTCTCTAGCTCCCTGTGCCTTTTCAAAGTGCATGGAAGCTATTCTGGGCCCATGGAGACTTAGGGGCTTCAGAGTGCTCAATTACCTTGACGACTGGCTCATTTGTGTCCAGTATCCAGCAAAGACAGAGGCTCACATGGAACTCGTCACACCGCCACCTTCTTTGGTTGGGCACTTGGACTCCAGGTCTATGCTGTCCACTCTGTCGGATGACCAGATCAACAGAGCTCTTACAGTAGTGTCGTTCCAGAGACTTCTGGGGTTGTTGGCAGCAGCTTCTCAGACCCTTCCTTTGGGTCTCCTGTGCATGAACCCTCTTCAAGTCTGGTTCAACAGCAGGGTTTTTCAGCCTGAATTGAACTGTAGCAGCCTTACAGTGTCTATCCATTGTCTAAGGGCACTCTCTTGGTGTACACAGCTGCCCATCTATGCCATAGCTCTGGGCATCATCACCAGAAGGGAGGTCATTACCACAGATGTGTCCAGCCTTGGCTGGGGCGCTATGTGGAATAGCGAGGGGGGGGGGGGGGGGTGATAGATCTCTTTGCCTTCTAGGAATCGACCCACTGTCCCCTCTGGTTCTCCATAACAGGAGCCGGGGACCTGCTGTTGATAGATGCCTTGGCACACCCGTGGCCGAGTCAAGAGTTATATGCCTTCCCACCGCTAGCCATGCTCCTGCTGTGTCAGGTAGGACCGGGCCAGGGTGCTATTAGCAGCCCTTTACTGGCCCAGGAGAGTGGTTTTCAGCTCTGATACAGTTCTTGGACGGCCAGCCGTGGAGCTTGTCAAAACGCCACAACCTGCTCAGTCAGGCGTCGGGGACACTATGGCATCCTGATCCATCGACCCTATGACTCTGGGTTTGGCCCCTGAACAGCTGTATTTGAGCCATCTGGGGCTTTCTAATAGGGTCATTGACAACCTGCAGAATGCCAGAGGAGTGTCCACTCGTTCCCAGTATGGGTAGTGGAGCGTCTTTCAGATGTGGACTTGTGCCATGGAAGTTATACTACAATTTTTTTTTTTTAGATACACAATTCAGATACAATTTTCATACCTTATGGTACATGTTTAGAAAATTGCACTTCACAAAGACCAAGAAAACAATGACAAGTACTGGTGCTTCACAGCCCATTTTTTGTTCAGTAGCTTTTCCAAGCCGATTAAAAAAAATTACTAGTAAAACATACAATATAATGTTCCTCTTAAAAACACATATGAGTCAACACATATTTGTGTTACTGTTGGTACTCCTGACTCAGGTAAAGTACACAATATGGTACCGTACTGTACTTCACTTTGTAAACATTGGTAGAGCAACGGATAGAACCCCGTCTACAACAGATATCGCAACATTCCACGATCCACCAAAATATGTTGTGTGAGCAAGGCTTTAGCAATGAGTATGCTGATTGTACTGGCGCTTTAAAATTGTCAAATTCAGCAAACAAAGTCAGGCTTACAACACACGCAGTTAAAATGTTTCCTGTCTTAAGTATCTGTAGATCACATTATGTGTGCAGATATTCATTCTCCAAGATGAACATTATTAATATCAGCCTTCTGTTCTGACTGATGCAAATCTTTGCGTCTCTGTATTACTCTTGCTGAGCTCACCTGTAACTCAAGGCCCTTGAGGACCTGCCACTTCTCCCACTTACTGCAAGTATTAGACGATTAAAATTGTACTGAATGTAGAATTACTGTATTTTTTATTATTTATAAGGTTTTCTTTTTATTCACTTTAAAAGCACAGTAATTTTTCTGTTTAGTGTTTTTTCCTTATTGTGCTTCAGTTTTGTTTGCTACTCATTTGCTTTGTTTTTGCAATGGTGAAACACGATGTTTGGCCCTGTAACACCATGATATTCCAACTCACCACTGTATCGATCATTAAAATAGAACCAGTACCCAGTGTGTTGGAGCTTTATAATTTCTCTACCTGATTACCTTTTCTCTTTAATAGGGTATGCTTTAAATATAATATGTGACACTTTTACCTTGCTGTACAGCTATTGTTTGTTATTTTTAAATTGCAGTGAACTACATTCAGTACTGGCTCAGTGAAGCCTGGACTTGAAGCATACAGCAGGCCCTCACCAATGGACACTTTAGAAGTCAGTGCCATTCTAATACAATAGCAAGGGACATGTCACTGATTAAGAGCAGACAAGAGAGTAAACAGCTGAGTTATTCGTGTGATCCACTTTAGGACCAATGTTTGTTATACAGTTACTATACTATTATATATTATTACTATACTATTCATTCACTGGTGTAAATCAAGTAGCCTGCTAACTGGTTTTATTGCTGAGTGAAGAGCAGGTTGACTGGAAGGGTTGTTTCTTGTGAACTAACAGCTGCAGCTGTCTGACCTCGCCATAACAGGTGTCGCTATAGTATATTTTTATTTCTCTTGTATGATTTGGACCTAACAACTCTCTGTTTACATACACATCTTTTCACATTCTGATTTCAGACATACTTCAAAGGGCAGGAATAAGCCCAATGCCTATTTAAAAGTACAGTATGTTTTCAAATCGCAAATTGTGTGGGAAAAAAAGATGTGTAGAATTAAGAAAACAGGGAATAACGAAAAAAAAAATAATACTAATCACCATGAAAAACAACCCTGACCTTGTAAAAACCACAGAAGACTTCTGTTAAAAAACAGAAAAAAATGACTTTTGTCAGTGTCGGACATATTTGGAGAGATTATTGTTATCCAGAAATTATACAAGCATAAAATATGATGCCAAAACTATTTTAAAGCTTAGGATATGTAGAGACTAAAATGCACGTATTTGTTTTATCTCAATGTATTTTAAGGTTTTTTGCAACACTACAATAGTTGCTGGCATTAAGCATTTAACTACCTGCACACTCTAACCCTGTGGAATATAGCAGGCAGAAGAAGCCAGGTCAAAACCCATGAAACGGTCCATATGGGAAACCACCTCAAACCATAAAAGCCGTTGCTTAGGAATACATTCAAAATCATTCCTCAGGGATGGGTGTGCCATAGCCTTGAGGGAAATTCTATATCAAAAAGAGATACTGGTTGATGCTGCAGAAATAAAGACTTTATTTCACTAATCTGACATACATACACACACACACACACACACACACACACACACACATATATATATATATATATATATATATATATATATAGATATAAAATAAATTAGAGAGGAGTCATAAAAGAAACACTGCTTGTTACTCTCGGGGGAGGATTTAGAATATTTTGGACAAACACGTTTTCCGTGCTCAAATTGCCTATAGAGGTTTGTTACAATAAACAATTTTAAAACAAAAATAAATAGCAACAGAACTGAAGAATACCATCCCAACACGAAAGTTTCTTAGACATTGAAATAGACCAAATGCAACAAGCATAAAAGACAATGGTAATTCACAGCATATATGCATTTCTTCAAAATAATAAGGAAAATCAAGTCACAGGCAGGAGAATTGCTTAAATACAGAATATATTTGAAATATATTGTACTGTTTTCTGTCGACTATTTTCATTCATTGTTACTGATATTCTAAAATTGTAACAAACAAAGACATCTACAAAGCTTATCAAAACAGTAAAGTCGTTTATTACAGAGCGTCAAAAAGGGATCAAACAATAAATTATTATTTGCTATTAGTTAATTGTGAGTGAACGATATAACACTATATATCTATTTAACGCCAACTTCGTATATATACAATATAATATATATATTATATATATATATATATCATGATATATATATACACACACACACACACACACACACACACACACACACACACACACACACACACAATTATGTTGTTCTATTAGTTGGTTTTATATTGTTTTTAAAAGTTTAAAGTACATTAGTAACCAATTTCCAGGTGGTGTTGGTACAGCTTTACATTGATTTGGCCATTTCCCATTTATTTATTTATTTTTGTAGCTTGCTTACATTTTTTAGTGTTGCTAAATATATTTAAAACATTACTGATTAAATGCCTACCAATTTTAACATGTTCTTTGCCGTTGACTTATATATCTATGCCCGCAAAACATTTTTCAGAAGATTGTGTTTTTCAAATTGAAAAAGCGTCGCTTGCTACAGCTGCTAAGCACCACATTCCTAATCACAGACAAATGCGTCAGTTCTGCTGCGCAGTGATTGGTAGTCCACACAGTCTTACTTTACAGTTATTCCTATCATAACCAATAGGAGTTTTTGAAAATGTGCATATGGGATCTCCTGGCCAATCATAACAACGTAGAGGACCAGTAATATACTCAGAACCAATGGACTAAGCTAAGTGATTAACATATGCGACACGGTAACCCAATCTGCTTGTACTACATGAAATTCTATTTTGTATTACCGGCCAATGGGCGACAAGGGGCGGAGTTGGAGGTATGCATATTATTAAAATGTTATGATTGGAGGTGTTTCGATATTGATCCTGTATTTCTGTCTTAGTTAGAAACTCGCGCTTTGCTTGATCTTTGCAGATCATTTAACATCTACTGAACAGTTTTATTTTACAAGCCGAAAACATGCCGAAGAGGAGGGTAAGTAGTGCGTGTGTGTGTTTATTGAATAGAATTTAACACTAGTGCTTTTTTAAGGTTTTTTTTTTTGGGGGGGGGGCTAGTATATAGATATATCTAACAGGTGAATTGATAATACACTTTTAAAATGCATCGGTCTTTTGACATTTTTAAAGAAAATACCAAGTGCACTGATGAAACTGGTTTATTTGCCTTTTGAACGTGTCGTTGTTTTTTTGTTTTTTTTTGTGTGTGTGTGAACTCGCCACTTGCCTTTTCGTCCATGATGTTTCGCAAGTGGTTGTTTTTGCCTGCATGCCATATTTTCAGACTGTTAAGCGGCTCCGAGTTTACTTGCGTGTCCCGTGAATGTCATTTTGCACGGAGCCACGCCGTTACACATTGAGCAAAGCAGTTCTGTCGGCGTGTGTGCGTGTATTGATACACTGTTGCTCTGCTGTCCTTTTTTGGTTTTCATAGGCGGATTTGTTTTTTTCTTCATCGGTCGATTGTGGATCTTACATAAACAAAAAATGCCATATTTAAACCTGCAGCCTCCTCCTCCTTTCCTCCTGTTACAGACCCGTATGTAACCAACTCTCGTGTCAATCACAAGAGAAACCCAGGGCTGGAGTCACAGTGGGGGTAGGGAGTAGAGTCGAGCCAGTTAAAGCTAACGGCTCATGAAGAGTAGGCAGACACACTCTGTACTCCTTCAACAAGCAACCTGAGTGCCCATTAGGAGCTATGGAAAGCCATCCTGGTCAAAAACACCTTGTTTAATACACGTTCTAATTATTAAAAGTGTAGAAACAGTTGGCGGAAATATTAGATTCTGATTGGCTGAAACCTTCTCCCTGGCCATTAGATCTCTGGTGATAATACAACAGTGCGGAACTTCTTCCTCAGAACGACCAAATCACAGCAAACAAAATAAATACGCCAACTGTAACTACGCCTGGGTAAACAAAACCAGTCAAGTCAGTTAGTATGACAGCAATCGCTGAGATTATGTGCAAAAGTTCCGGAGCTAAAAGCATTGAAAAAGAAGAGAATATCTCACCATACTGAGGTAAATAAAGCAGATTTAGACAACCTAGAAATGAGTACAACTGAGGAAAACGCCAAGCGCAGACAAAATGGGCTATAAAAGTTTTCCATGAAAAGAACATTGACATTGATCTAAAAACAAAACGACCCAATAAGCAGCATCATCATCAGCAGCAGGAGCTGAGTCTACTGGACAAAACCCATACATACATGTTGAAACAATGGCTGGAAACATTGAGTTCAATATCTACAAAGCCTAAACAAGAAACTATTATTGAAGCCCGAACAAAAAGAAAATATTATACAAAATGGTTTAAAATCAAATGTTTTATTGTTAAGGTAACAATGTTAATTACTGTGGAACTACTTTTTGTTTTTTCTCAGTGGAACGTTGCACAAATACAAATTAAAAAAAAAATAAAAAATAAAGTTTTCTTTATTTACCAACAACACACTCATAGGCCCATTTAATAAGAGCAGTAGTACTCTCCAGGGTCTGAGTGTTATCATGAGATATCACCACTTCTCGGATTGTTGAAGGTACTGGACTGTCTCTTGCCTCACAGTGCACACAGGACGTGGTGCTATCTCATGATAACACACCCTGTTGTGTATTATTGCTTAAGTATTACACACACTAATTTGGCCAATCAGATTACTATAAATGACATGAGAACCAATGAATTTAAAGAAGTTGCCTTAAATTTTCCATTCCCGCCCAATTCGTGGCGGTATATGGACTTGGCATTGGGTAAAGCCTAGTGAAAGATGGATAGACCCGGAACCACCGAGACGAGCATCAACCAGTGGTTTCAGATCTTTAGAAATCGCTTTAATTCAGTGATAACCCCACTGTATCTAAGGCTGGATATCGGCAGTGTCTACGCAATATGAAGGTTGCAATACAATACATATCACAATACAGTAAATTAAGCATGAAAAATCACACAGATGCCTCATGCTTGTGCAATCGTTTGCACTAACACTGGTAAAGCACTTTTGGTCAAATTAGCTTTACGGCCTGTTTTGTTTTTGTTTCATATATTTTTTTAAATATATTTCTTTAAAACAAAATTACAAATCTGTGGTCCAGGCAAAGTTTTTATCTTAGGCCAGGCCAAAAAAAATAAAAATGGTCGCCAAATTCAGTTGCTGGGTGCCACTTCAGGATCAAGTTATTTGCTACCATATTCAGCTGCAAAATACAACAACTTGTTAAGACACTAAAGTGCCACTAAAACAGTAACATAATGTCTGTACTCACTTGTTTGTTGTCATTCTGTTGAGTTGTTAATCTATGCAGCTGGTAAATGCAGTGAACTCAGCATGTTTATATTTTAAATATTTTGCAAGTGTTGTGTCTGGAATTGGTGACAGCATCTCTAATTGTGTACAGTGTAACATGGGAAATCGCATGCTGTAGCTCCAGTGCTCAGTGTCCGTGAAGTCCTGATCTTACAGCATGTAAACAGACAGTTCTTATGATTACATGTTACTGTTTATTTTTCAGTAAAAACAAGTTTAAGTTGGAGTGAGTTGATTCTGCTGTTTATGATATTAAATACTAAGGGGTAGATGTACTAAAGTGTTGTGCCTGTCGCAATAATCTCAAACGAGTCGGAAGTCAAGGGTAAAATATGTTAAACAAGCACAGAGCTATTAGCAACTTATTAGGGAATGCTTTGCAGCAGCAATATGTAATTATGGGCGTTCCTGCATAAATTCACAAAAAGGGGGTGGAAATGAGGGTTCACAGATATTATAATGAGATGTAATAAAGCTGCAGATAATTGTGACACTTACAATTGCATCAATTTGTTCAAAAGGTTTGAATGCAAGTTTTAAACAGTCACAATTGTTGCTAGCATTTCTCAGTCTGCTTTTTCTTGTGTGTTGCCAGTTGTGCTCAATGCATTTTTTAGTACCTAATTTTCACTAAAGTCATGGTGTACCTACAAGCCTTGAAAACACATTTCTATGACATTTCTGGTTTTCCCAGCGTGTTGGGAGCAATAGACTGCACAGATGTGCCACTAACCCCTCCAGCTCATTCTGAGCATGTATAGGACCATGATCTATTGTGTGTTAACTGTCTTGGCTACTAAGTAGTTAATAATAATAATAATTTAATTAAAATAATAACCAGAAAATCATTTAGTTTTAATTTAAAATGATCTTTTATTCACATTGTACCAGTAGGCTAAAGTAAAAAGTAAGTGCTAGGTATTCATTTGATTTTACTACTGTACTGTATACTGTATAGGCCTACTGTACAGATTTATACTTTTCCATAATGTAATGTGTAGCGTACCCAAAACAGTGTTATTTCAGTGCAATGATTTATATTTAAAATGCATCGAGAACTATAAATGTATGTATGTGCAATTTTATTGTATTGTTTTTAAGCCCGATACCACCTTATGTTGGACAAATATATCCGGTTTAGCGAGGGGCTATTGTATGATAACGAAAAGCTTTTTGGGGGTGAAGGTTGGGGCCCCACTATAGAATCTGATGGGATTAAACTGCCTTTCATTATATATAAATAATATATATATATATATATATATATATATATATATATATATATATATGTTATATTATTATATATATATATATATGTATATATATATATATATATATATATATATATATATATATATATATATATATAAATAAAACAGTATATTATATGTTTTGGCCCACTTTTTAGAACAACATGGCGGCACAACTCTCCCAATGTATGCTAGAGATCTTGCTAAGAAGACTCAATAAATATTTAAATGAGTATATTGCAGCTCTTTTCATTAACATATTTTCTCTTACTTAGTACATACAATAAAATGTTTTGCTGTCACCCTGATGAGATTGTCAGCATTAGTAACCTGCCTCCGCTCAGCTTCCATTTCGCTCAGCTGCTGGCAGACTTGACAAAAACGCCCTGAACACAGTGAATGGTAGGTGAGGCTACCAGAGTACATGCTAATAAATAATATTCTCTAGTGATCAGTGTAGACACACATTAATGCACACTCAGCAGACAAAATTTTACTTAGTGTATCGATAATTGTATCTTCAAAAAAAAATTACGGTTCACCGTGTGAATCGATAAATCGGCACACCCCTTACTGTAATTAGCGTGTCATTTTAAACAAGTGTTGAAAGCTCTGACACTAAATCTAATATTAGCTATGGTAACTCCAATATTTTAGTGTAAAACTGAAATAAATAATTAGAAAAAAAAAACTGAAAGCAGTAAAAGACTGGACAGTCCTGAGGATAGCTGTTGCTGGTTCCACCACAGGGGAAGGATCGAGCATGGGAGTGAAGAGAAGGCACAAGTTGGCCAGTAGAGGATGAGCGGAGAGGGCGAGAGGGAATATAAAGAGACACAAGGGATTGGAGAGAGGAAGGGGCAGTGTGATGAATAGAGCAAGGGTCTTAAATTGGATGCGAGCAGAGATAGGTAGCCAGTGGAGAGTGCGAAGCAGAGGGGTAGAGTGAGAGTAGCATGGTTGGGAAAATACCAGACGAGCAGCAGAATTTTGAATAAGCTGAAGAGGGCAAATAGCCGAAGCAGGGAGACCAGCGAAGAGAGTGTTACAATAGTCCAGTCTAGAAAGAACAAGAGCTTGGACCAGGAATTGAGTGGAATAAGTAGATAGAAAAGAGCGGATTCTATAGATGTTGTTAAGAAAGAAATGACAAATTTGTGTTAGTAAAGAGATGTGTTGAGAAAAGGAGTGGGAAGGGGCCAAAGTAACACCTAGGTTTCTTGCAGAAGGAGAAGGAGAAAGGTACTACTGTAAAATGACCAACCCCAGTCTAGAAAATGCGTAGTTCATTTAGCGCATGTAATATTTTATGTATTTTGATTGGTCCAAATCAATATGTGTACTAAATATTTGAAACGCATACTAAGTAACACATTTTTGACCCGTATGGCCTTTCATAAGGAGTTTGATCGTAACGCATGCTAGTACTGTGTCCATAGACGACCTGTCTCGCAGAACAAGACAGGTTAAACAGTCAAGCCCAGTAAATCAGCAAATCCCCTAATCTACTTTAACAACACTAAATCATTTTTCTTCATTGGTCACCGCGAGGAGAGGCAGAGACGGGTGATGATATGGATAGATATTTGCTTGATGGGGAAAGTAAGGAAGGGGACTGCGCTGCTGTAGAAGTGACAGTTCCCACACAGCACTAGACAGACTACAAACACAATTTATCCCATTCTTAAGTGGTTGTGCCCTGACATAAAGTTTAAACAGATTGTGCTCGGAACAAGGAAGAGGACTTCAAATCTAACCATGAGCACAAGACATGAAACATCATTTACTTATTTGTTGTTATCATGGGCATTCAGAAAATTTACGTGGGAAGGAAATTTCGCTGATCTTTCAACCCCATTGTAAAAGTAAGTGAAAGCAAAAATGGTGCTCATCACTTTTTGTTAATGATCATTTTTCCAGAATATTTGTTCTCACTGGCTGTTGTAATGCCAACAACAAATAAGCAAGACCATAATTTATTTTTTAATTACAATTCTATAAAACATTACAAAAGGGTCAACAAGTTGTGGTTTTACAGATCAGTATACCTGAAAGACAGCGTAGGGATTTAAAGGATGAATATAAACCATAAACTAAGCAGTGTTGTACAGGGAAGTATCCATTGATGCGCCGGTAGTTTGTTACAATGTACTGTATTTAATCAGTACAGTACAGCGACAGTTTGGTGTGATTCTCTGAAGTCTCATTTCTTTATTGTATATGTTGGTGTGCGTAACCAATCAGAACAGAGGATGAGCAGTCTATGATTATATACATCGATATAAATACTGGATAATCGACTCAATTTTTGTAATGCTCATAGTTAATAACATTATTTAAATTTATCAACGAAAATGCACAGAACGCTTTGCTTTGCTATTTACAATATTTCTGCCAGGCAAGCAGTGGGTGTGCTCTTCTTTTCCTGTTTGTATTAACTATCATCTGATTTGCTGGTCCCATCCTAGCAGGGAATCAGTTTTGAAAATGCTTTGTAAGTACACCCCTCTGTGTAGTCACTGTATAAACAAACAAAAAAGTGCTCCGCCTTGTATCCAGAGCAGGTCGACAGGCTTGTATTCGTGGCAAACAGCCTGTAAATACATTGTGCACATTGAAAACTAACTGTATATAGTTTGTGCTTCTTTGGAGTTTCAAAATGAACTGTTATGTAATAAATATTTAACAATATTCAGTAACGTTAAATAAATAAATAAATGTTCAGTGATGTTAAATGCAATTTTGGAGTAAGGATCAGCTAATGGGTATGCATGTTGTGGTAAGAAAATTTATTATTATTATTATTATTATTATTATTATTATTATTATTATTATTATTGTGTTAGGCAGCGATTTCTGCATTGTGTTGTGAAGGTTAGGTGGTACAATATTAACAAGACTCAATGCTGCTGCAGCTGTCACTGAATAAAAAAAAAAAGACACTTTTCCTAAACTCATGTCTAGTTTATATAGATTACATTCCAAAGTACTGTAATCTGCCTGGAATAAATACTTTAGTAACACTCCTGTAGTATGTTAAACTTGCTTTAGGCTTGTTGCGACTGTTGTTGTGCTCTTTTTTATTTATTTATTTATTTCTCCCGATGTTACCAAGACGTAGTTACCCCTTGCATTCAGTTGTTGTGCACAAGCTTTTACTGAGCGGCAGTGATATTAAAATAATAACGTCGGGGGAAAAAGGAATGCACCCAAAATGTATGGTGCAATCATCTGTATTTACTGGAACGATTATATTTTATGTGCCCAATTAATCGATTGCTGTTTTGAGGCTTAACCGACAGCCCTAGTTGGGGGTATGGGGAACAGAATTTATTTTCAACAACTTCCTACATGTACCAAGGGTTGGAAATAAGACTCCCATTGTATAGCAGTTTGAACCATTCATGGTTGTACTATAAGACACACCTGAGCATGTTGCCTATACACTGGTGCTAATCAACCACATATTAACGTCTGGAATGGGAGAAAGTGTGTTCATACCGAAGATAAGACTTATACTCTGAGCAGGAGAGTTTTATCTTTCTTTAAGTAAATATTTCTACCTTCTACTCTGGTAGACAAGTGTCCTATTTTTAGTTACATATACATTCCAAGCAGAATTTGTTGAAATGCTAGTCCACCAAGAAGTTTCTTTAGATTTGCTTACAGCTACTTTTACTTAACCTTTGGATTTAAGTATGCATTCTTTCAATAATTTGAATACTTCCGTCCATGTGGATAAATTCAGAGATATTTTTTAATAAGCTGTTTTACTTTTTCCTTCAGTCTGAGGACGTTGCTGAAGGCAAAGACTCAACAAAAGTAATAAAGCCAGAGGTAAGTGTAATTGGCAATTTGAAACGTTGATTCCAGAAGTTCAAGTCCATTTAGCACAGGCAGTCCAAGCATACAGGTTGCTGTTTGTGATGCTGTGGAAAGAGCATGTTGATCGGATGTATGCCATGTTTGCTGGTTACTTTGAATTTATTGCCAGTGTTCTGAAATGTCCTTTGAAAGGTGCATGCAGCTGTTTCCTGGAAGATCAACTCTCCTATGCCATCAGCTAAATTATTCAGCAAACCTGAGAAAAGTAATTTCTTCTGTTTCCCCTAGAGGAAAGATTTCCATACAGTTTCATGAAATCCACTTCATCACCTAGCTGGCATGCAGTCCTAGCACTCTTAATCCAGTGCATTGTCATGTGATATTTATTATTTAGAAGCTTTAGCTGTAATGACTGTTGATGGTCTTTTTATTCCTAATTGGTACTGACTGTGTTGTTTTCTAGGCAACAAGAAGATCTTCAAGAATCTTGGCTGTAAGTGGATGAATTGTCTTAATTTCTTACAGTAATGGTATTTTCAAGGATGCTGCAGTAATAAGGATGTTGTAGGTATACTGCCATTGTCTAGATACAGTAGTCAGCAGGATAGTACCAAATGCCTCCAGAACTCCAGTTCGGCTGCATGTCGGCTGTAAGGTGATCTACAGTGAACACAATGGTCTTGGTTATAGTCTTGCAGTTCTACTGTACATCTATTTAGTGTATATATTTCAACTAAACTAGAAGGTTATAGTCTATTAAAAGGTAAGAAATATATACTAATTTGCTTCAGTTGTTACTGGGCATCTTCCTAGATACGTAGAATTACATACATCTTAATTAGCATGGGTACCCTAATTTAAACAAAATAATACATGTACGGTATATCTTCTTTTTATTTTCATAATTTTGTCTTACGTTTAACCTATGTTTTCTTATTTTTACTTTGATATAATGAGTAGCATGTTTTTTGTATTTAGTTTTTTTCTTTGAAAACCTTATTTGTTCATTGTCAGGTGTACATAAAAAGTTAGCCTCGGTAACCCCGTTGGTTTTCCTCTACTGTCTTCTGTATGTGTTGTTTGGTCCCAACGACTATAATAGTAAATAAAACAAGCAAGCAAAATAAAAAAAACATTTTGTTTTTGCTTATTGAAAAATACATTAAATATCATAGCAAACCAATCTCAATCTGGAGCACACCACCTCACATAGCAGTGTTCCTGAAGAATACATTAGTACACCAGTGGCTCTCGGGTTGATTGTAAATTGCAGTATGATGTACATTGGAAATAAAAACATCTGAGGCTTCAAGTAACTCTGTTTTATTTATTTATTGTATTTTATTATTAAATAAAAAGCAGGGACCTCCACAACCTAAACAGGAGCCTAAACCTAAGAAGCCAGCTGCTAAGGTAAGATTAAAACAGAAGGAATACATTTGCAACCTGTCCACAGCACATAATCGTAGGGCAGCAAGGCCTTTTTCAATTTGCTTATTTACTAGACCAATTTACAGGTCTGTAGTGTTGAAAGAGTTAAGCAATGAAGCACAAAATGTTATTTACTTAACATAAGTTACCAAGCTTTAGAACACACCCTACTATGAGTTTTATTGCAGACAAAGGGAGCAGTCTGTGTCTTATTAGGAGTGTTAATAAAGGCGTCTTTGTGCTAAAAAGTTTAGGAAACTCGGGGGTGAGCGGTGAAAGTTTGTTTTGCATGTAAGAATGAAAGCTGTTTCTGGTTACCAGCACTGCGCGAAGGAGGGTGTTTAAAGTCAGTAAGAAGGTGTTTGTGTTTGACTGTAGCAACTTCCATTGTCCCTCGTCTGACATATTAAACTCACATTTGTAATTGTAAACGAGTACTCCAGATTGGCCAGTTTACCTGTGGAAAATGGGGGGATACACAGGCCTGGCAATGGGGATCTAGTGGAGGTACACATACACTCATTTTTTTTACACAGTAGTACCAAAAATTATTCAGTTACCCTAAAATAAACCTTTTGCATCCCTTGTTTTTGCTGTATACCATTTATTTTATTGGTCGTTATGAATACACCCCTAAACTTGACTTGTAAATAGAGTGACTATATAGTTAGTTGATGTGTTACGCGCAAACCCCGTAACAGGGAAATCCAAAGTCCGAAATGAATCTAAGAGATCCTTCATTTTATGTTTTCAGGGGACAGACAGAGCTACAATTTGAAGGGCTTGTTTAAACTGCTTACCTGAGTAGCATCATTCACTCACTCATCTCAAAACTACACAGTCCGGTTTCAGAAAATATGCATATATTTAAGTGTATTTTTATTGACGACATGATTATATAAAATATTTAGTGAGATATATGACTAATTTATTTTAAACAAATTATTAAAATCTCTCCAACTGTTCCACCCAGTAACTGCATCCATCTCTCTGATTGGACAGTTCAATACAACTCATTATTATTGGTTGTTATTATGTTATTAATAATACTGCGGGTAATATTGTTCCGATGTGTGACGTAGGTTTTATATATATTATGTTTCTGATGGTACTACGCAAGTGTCAGTGGGGTTTCTCATGTTAATTCCTTGTTCTGAAGGTTTACGTGTGACTCAGAACAGGAATCAACAGCCAAGAAGCAGTGGGCAGACTGCGGTTTGACCGGGCAAAGCCCGAAATATGTTATTTTAATTTTTATTTCTGGCTTTGCCCAAAGTCAGTGGGAAATTCGTGAATTGCCTGCATTTCAGGCTTTGACTGTAACAGGTGTAACCAGTTTAGGTATGATGTCTAAATAGATTATCACCATTCCGGGATAATTAAAATGTCCCTATTATTATTATTATTATTATTATTAGTAGTAGTATTAGTATTAGTATTTGTCCAGACCATAGGCTGGGAAGCCTATTGTTATTGCTGGGATTCTTCTTATTTATTATTTTTCTATCCGCCAAAATTGCTTGAAAACTCATCAGATTCGGTAGGTTGGTAGATGCTTATGGGAAGTTGGTAGATGTTAATTGAACATATGTGGTCAGTCACATGGTTTGGCCACCATATTGGATTGAAAAAAAACATTTTACCTAAATGTAAAAATTTGTCTTTCGAAAACCACTTATTGCTGAGTGCTGAAAGTTGGTATAGTTGTTGAGGGATAGTCCAAGGTTAACTGGTGTTTGTAAGAAACTGATAGGTTGTGTGGTATGACGGCCATGCTGCATGACAGCTTCGCTTTGTACATTTCTTTCTTTTGCAGAAGCAAGCAGGAGAAAAGGCACCAGCAAAAGGCAAGAAAGGAGGTAAAAAAGACGACAAGGCAGCTGAAGGCACTGTGCCCGCTGAAAATGGGGAAACCAAGACTGAAGAGGTACCACTTGCCATCATACCTCTCCACTGCCTGTGCACAGAGATTGACTAATATTGATCATATTTACTACTTAATGCTGGCTGATTATATCACCTTTTCCCAGTTACCTTGCATGTATAATCTTTTTTTTTTTTTTTTTTTTTTTACCCCCCATGATATTTCAGATCCATATTTCTCGTTCCTCAGTTAGTGTGTCTGCATCTAGAAGTACTCCTCCCAGCTTGCTGTCAGTAAAAGGGCAAGCTGAAACAGTGAAAGTAAATAAGGGTATGCTGGTGTATTCTTTGTGCAGTGTATAGACTCGGCTTGAGGTGTGTGTTCTTCAACTGAGACAGCTAAGGCCTGGATTAAATCAGTATTATAGTTCTGCCATAACCTTAACTATCTATAGCTGTGGCAGCACCCGGTTTCATGAAAGTAGATGGCCAGTTCTAACATACTTGCTTTATTTCAGGGTAGCGTATTTGAAAAGCACACAGGTACAGTTCCTAAAGACTGAACTATCCTATTTAAAAAAAAAAAAAAAAAAAGGACTAAAAGGACTTTTTAAAAGGACTTTCCAATGCTGTTCAGACAAAAGTCTTTTAATAACCAGATTATGCTGTCTAATTTAAAGACCATTATAACTGCTGTGGGGAATACTGTCAGAATTCATTATTGTTTCTCCAGTTTTCAAGGAAAGGTATTGATTGGAATAGATAAACTTGCAAGTATGCAGATTGCTGTTAATTTTAACATAACATTTATTGTTAATTAATTGCAGAAAGTACTGTGTTGGATGTTTAATAGACACTATGCGTTTTTTGCAGTGGTGTGGTGGGCTTGATTGTCTTTGCTTTTGGATAACTGCCTTTTTATCCCCCCTCCCCTTTATAGGCAGAGAAAAATGAATCTGCTGCTGACAAGAAAGAATGAATGAAGCATCTGACATGAACTTTTAGTTGATTTTATGTACCTCTTGTACAACGGGAAAGAAGAATATTTTTTATCAAGTATTTTGTAAATGCATTTTTTTTTTTTAAAGACCTGTGGTAGTGGAATTTACCAGTATACATTGTTAAGATTTATTCTAATAAAAAGTCTTGCTCGCTAGGATGCATTTTTTACCATTACTCCCTTGTTCATGACAGTGGTTTGTTTATCAACTGAAATTAAATTGTGAGACAATTGTGTGATTGGAGTCGCATTCCATGCACTCATGTTTCACTATGTTTATATGAGACGACTTCAGAGCTTGTAGTGACTTGTGTGCATTTTGGTAGATTTTCTTTTTTATTATTATTTGATATTTTTTGTATTTATTTTTTGGGGCAGATTTTAAATAGCAATAATCAGTGGTGCTTTCTACTAAAAGTTTACATGGGGTTAAAACAAACAAACAAACAAAAAAAATTGAGGTATATGTGATCACTGTTTGGGATTAATTCCATGGAACTATTTTAAAATAAAAAAGCAACTTGTTTGGTTTGTGAATGTTTTGTGTCGTGCCTTTTCTGTGCCTAGTTAACTGCTCTTTTGGGTGGTTATTGTAACAGGAATTCCTCGAGTGTTATTTATCAAAATGTCCTGGGTAACAGATGAGTGAAAGCAACAGGCACTTAAGGTCATCTTTTGTACATTTTAGTTGTTGAATTAGGATCTCTGGTTTCAAATGAAGTCTGTGAAAAACCATCCTTTTCAAAAAGCAAAGGGGTGGGGGGAATTGTATCAGCTACGTATACAAACTTAACCTTCAAGCAAACGATATATATATATTGTTTTATCTTGTGTGTACTATGTATAAAACCATTCCCACTTTTAGCAGATAATGCTTGCACATCTATATTACACATCTGTTTTAGTATTCCCAGACTAAACACATACCTGAGTGTTATTTTTATTTAGTTATTTTTTAATTTATTAACTATACAAATGGTATTTTTAACAACAACTTTTACATCAGCAAACCTTCAGGTACTTATATAATTATAATGTTCAGTTTCATTATAGCAATAAACATAAAACCAGCAGTTCATTCATAAATGCCAACATTTTCTGCATTGTCTCCATGTAAAATGGACTATACAAACACAAACTGTTGTGCTGCTGTAGTGAAAGCTTTAATATACACTCTATTCAAAGAGCAAAACCTGTACTTGCACCCTGCCATGATTTAACTTTAAACTGCAGCTATCAGTACAAACTACTGGTTTCCTCCATATATAACGTTCCCCACATTTTGCTATTCTCAATCATAGTTAAACATAATTGTGTGATATGAGCAAAGTGTTTTAACCAGGTTCTCTAGAAAAAGTTTAAACTAACACGTGATTGTACAAATGTGACCCTCTAATAGCTCCCTGCACCTGAACAGTTTGATTAACGATATGTTAGTAAAAACCCCTGGGCAAGAATTTTTACTACTTTAAAATACTTACATGCTATAATCACCTTTCTTTCTTGCCTATGTGGGCGATTGCTAGATTTGTTTAAAGGAATAGCAATACATAGACAACATTGTGAATTTTAAATACCAGGATCGGTTGCTTGTGCTTGTCCTTGGAGTTCAAAGACAGGCAGATCACCAAAAGCTTGGTTTAAGTATGGTAGAGGAAAACTGACACGTCTAAATATACTGTAAAAAAAAAAAAAAATTAAAAATGAAAAAGCTTTTTTTGCATTGAGTTTGCTGTCTTTAAAAGGAGTGTCACTAATCTTTTTGAAGCATAACCGAATTTGCTAATCAGTATAAAAAATGTAATCATGTAAACTGAGAACATAGGCAATTTACTCCAAACTGTCAGTAATTTTTCTCTTAAAAGAAAAAAAAAAACACTTTATATTTCTCAAATGAATAGTAAATGGCTTTAGGCGACTTGCAAGCCCCTAAATGAAATGCCTGAGTTATTTATTAACGCTTTGGTGATTTTATTGGGTATGTTTTTCCTATCTGAAAAAGATATGCTTGTGACGATTTGGAGTAAATATCTCAGAGAATCTGGCTCCATTTGTCTTAGAACAATGGAGGCTAAAGCTGGTAAAACCTCTCAACGTCAAATGCAGTGTTTGAAGAATCTGAAGCGTGAAATATAATCCTGTCCCCCACTCCCAACACACACACACACACATCTTTACTGTAAAAATTGGTGTATAACTTCACTTGACATTCTAGGCATCTTGGGTGTCCTGGAAATAAACTTGAATTAATGAAGAAACATGTAAACAGATGACTTACTCATCATAAAATCATGAAATATTGAAAACTGAATTAGTTATGGGCCCCTATACAGTAAAATAGGGTACCATTCTATGCAATTTACTAGTAACATGGCTTAACTGAATAACGAGGGGGCTAGTAATATTTTTTGATTATTAGCCCAAAATGAGGGTGTGAATTATACATGGATTTATGATTTTTACATTAAATCACAGATATTACTTAGTGCTCAGTTAACACATACATTGTATCTGTGTGAATGGGCAATACACAGATGAGCTGTATTAAATGTGGGAAATACAATCATATCCACATAGTGTTTATTACAGTCTTTTGGCCTTTTAGTGGCATTAGTAGCTTCTATTCATAGTACTTTTAAAGGAGGACTGAGCGGCTCCTACTGATTTGTGTCCTGTGTCTGGGCCTTAACTAGGTTGTATTGTGTCAAAGGGTTTTTGTTTTTTCTTTTTTTCATTCAAACTTTATTGTTATATGCAATAATGGCAGTTATTCCACCAACATGTTGTCTGGCCTTCAGTTTTAAAACAAAAAGCAAGTTTCATGGAATGTTATTAAGATCTACATAGAGTCAGTTTGTAGAGAATTTATTTTGCAATTCAAAGCCTTGCCATATACGATAGAAGTATATTTAGACAGCAAGTTAAAGCTAGTGCTTTCCAGTTGTTTCTAAGCCTGGAGGATGAATGATTTGTAGTTTTCTGAATAAAAGTGCCTTTTTAAACGATGTTGGATTGAAAAGCACCATTTTAAGAATTCCAAATAAAGGCCAGCATATATGCCCTGTAATCTCTACTAAAAGCTATTGAGAAAAAGAATTCATGGTTATGATTAAATTAAAGAATGTATTAAAAAAGTCGCCTGCTGCTCCGCATCGGCTGGGACTGCTGGTGTCTCCTTTTTGTTTTTTAGGCCTCTGCCACGAGAGGGAGCTGGGCAGCCGTCGTCGCCGTGCTACCTTGGAGATTCGGGGCCCCCTCAACCAAAGAAGTCTTGGGGGCTCCGACATCAACCCCGCCCACCACCACCCACCAAAACAGCCCACCCAAGGGACATAATTGGACTCTTGGGGGAAGGGGGGAGTTGGCCGATTGCGGCCGGTGTACGTTGTACATGGGGGGAGGTATGTGGCAGAGCACAGCTCTGCTCTTTAGAAATTGGCAGGGATGGGGTTAAATTCCCCTACCTGCCTTGGTTCATTGTGTTCAGGTGGCTGGGGTTGATTAGATGATTAGTTTAATTAACGATCAATCAGTGCGCCGGCCACCTGACATAAAAGGAGGCCTCTGCTTTTCATTTGGGAGGAGGGAGCTGAGGAAGCAGGTTGTGATTTTTGAATGTTTTTGAATCCAGTGAAGGCATTGCCCAGCCTGGAAACCTTTATTTTTGTGAGTGTATTTTTGCTTTATTTTGTTTATTTTGTGTTTAAATTGCTTTGTTTTGGCCCTTGTGCCCTTTCATTTTTGTGTTTATAATAAAATAGTTATTTTTTTGAACTCCAGACTGTCTCTGGGCCTCTATCCACTCACCAGCCTGCCACATTTGGTGTCAGAAGTGGGATAGCGCCACCTAGAGGCTCAGAGCAGTATTTTGTTTTATTTATTTATTTTTATTTGGGATTTTTTTTTTTTTTTTAACATGGGAAAGAAGAGCAGACAGCGGCAAAGGCAGGACAAGCAGCAGCTGAAGAAATGTAAGCTGCTGCAGCCACCGCTGGAGGACCTGGCCAGCCTCTTCCCCTGGTGTTCCTGGTGTGGGAAGGAGGACCATCGTTGGTGGTCCTGCCCAGATGTGCCACCGGCAAACTGGTGTGGCCGGTGTGAGGAGGATGGCCACAAATGGGCAGGATGCCCCTACAACCAGGCCCAGGAGGAGGTGCAGTGTTCACCCTGGGCATTAGGGGCCACCCCACTACCTCCAGCACCACCACCTTCACCACCGTCCCAGGAGATCTGGGACTGGTTGATGCATCCTGAGGCAGACCTCGTCCACGATCTCCC
Organism: Polyodon spathula; assembly: GCF_017654505.1. Taxonomy (NCBI): domain Eukaryota; kingdom Metazoa; phylum Chordata; class Actinopteri; order Acipenseriformes; family Polyodontidae; genus Polyodon; species Polyodon spathula. The sequence continues at coordinate 32,492,680 of NC_054538.1, read as the reverse complement.
CATAGTTATCAACACACTGTGGCGTCGAGATGGGGAGAGGTGGGAACAATGGAAGGAACAACACCACCCGGTGTCCTTCCCAGAGGTTGCCCTCATGGTGGTTAATTACCTGGCGGTAGACATGGGAGATGCCCTGGTCACTCCAATAAAGAGGGGTGAGCCGTCGCTCCCAGAGCCAGAGGGGTGAGGAGCTGCCGTCGTCCCCAGAGCAAGAGAGGGGTGAGCTGCTTTCCCGAGAGCCAGAGAGGGGTGAGGAGCTGCCGTCGTCCCGAGAGCCAGAGAGGGAGGAGGAGCTGCCGCCGCTCCCAGAGCCAGAGGGGTGAGGAGCTGCCGCCGCTCCCAGAGCCAGAGAGGGGTGAGGAGCTGCCGTCGTCCCTAGAGCCAGAGAGGGGTGAGGAGCTGCCGTCGTCCCCAGAGCCAGAGAGGGGTGAGGAGCTGTCGTCGTCCCCAGAGCCAGAGAGGGGTGAGGAGCTGTCGTCGTCCCCAGAGCCAGAGAGGGGTGAGGAGCTGCCGCCGCTCCCAGAGCCAGAGGGGTGAGGAGCTGCCGCCGCTCCCAGAGCCAGAGAGGGGTGAGGAGCTGCCGTCGTCCCCAGAGCCAGAGAGGGGTAAGCCGCTTTCCCGAGAGCCAGAGAGGGGTGAGGAGCTGCCGTCGTCCCGAGAGCCCGAGAGGGAGGAGGAGCTGCCGTCGTCCCGAAAGGGAGGAGGAGCTGCCGTCGTCCCGAGAGGGAGGAGAAGGAGCCGCCGCTCTCAGAGCCCAGAGGGGAGGAGCTATGGCCCAAGGATGCCTGCCTTGCACCGCTCAGGGATGATGCATCCGCATCGGCTGGGGTCGCCTGCTGCTCCACATCGGCTGGGGCTGCTGGTGTCTCCTTTTTGTTTTTTAGGCCTCTGCCACGAGAGGGAGCTGGGCCGCCGTCGCCGCCTCTGCCACGAGAGGGAGCTGGGCCGCCGTCGTCGCCGTGCTACCTTGGAGATTCGGGGCCCCCTCAACCAAAGAAGTCTTGGGGGCTCCGACATCAACCCCGCCCACCACCACCCACCAAAACAGCCCACCCAAGGGACATAATTGGACTCTTGGGGGGAGGGGGGAGGGGGGGAGTTGGCCGATTGCGGCCGGTGTACGTTGTATATGGGGGGAGGTATGTGGCAGAGCACATCTCTGCTCTTTAGAAATTGGGAGGGATGGGGTTAAATTCCCCTACCTGCCTTGGTTCATTGTGTTCAGGTGGCTGGGGTTGATTAGATGATTAGTTTAACGATCAATCAGCGCCCAGCCACCTGACATAAAAGGAGGCCTCTGCTTTTCATTTGTGAGGAGGGAGCTGAGGAAGCAGGTTGCTGTTTGTGATTTTTGAATGTTTTTGAATCCAGTGAAGGCATTGCCCAGCCTGGAAACCTTTATTTTTGTGAGTGTATTTTTGCTTTATTTTGTTTATTTTGTGTTTAAATTGCTTTGTTTTGGCCCTTGTGCCCTTTCATTTTTGTGTTTTATAATAAAAGTTATTTTTTTGAACTCCAGACTGTCTCTGGGCCTCTATCCACTCACCAGCCTGCCACAGGCACTTTAAAGGCAAGGCCAACGCAGCACTCTGTGTGGGTCTCCAGCCAAGACTGGAAGCTTGTCATGAGCAGGAATTGGCCCGTAATCTCATGACTCACCCTGGGCACCAAACAACAGTGCTTTTACTGGGCGATCCATTGAGGCCCCCCCTCTACAGAGGATACAGTTAAGTGGAACTGGGAGAGAACCAATTAATATTATATTATTGTTCTCTGAGAATGCATATACCTGGTGACAGGGATGTTGTGGAGGTCCTGTACACATGCTACACTAAGAGTTATTTTTACTTGTCCATATGTGATTAAAAAAAAAAAAAACTGAGGTATATGTTATTTACCAAAAGTTATAAATATATATATATAAAAATGATTTCCATTACATGAGAGTAGATGGTGAAATTCATGCTGATTTGAACTCGCCAAGATAATCACCAACTAAGACGTAGCTTTGCAGTAAACTAATGTGATCCATCTGCATCTCCATCCATTTGCGTTGTTTTCCATCTGATGATGGAGATATCCTTCTTTCTGGTGTTGATTGCTGAAGTGTAATGCTGGCACCAGGGATCAGCTCATTTTGCCTCCCCAGCGCATCGGCACACACAACGGCTGCGATGCTGGCTCCGGTGATCAACACAGTGTGGTCTCCCCAGCGCATCAGTATGGCAACCGTCTGGATTGAGCTAAGTAGGGTACATCTCTGATATGTACAGCGCCTATAGAAAGTCTACACCCCCTTTAAAATGTTCACCTTTTGTTGCCTTACAGCCTGGAATTAAAATGCACCTTTTGTTGCCTTATATATATATATATATATATATATATATATATATATATATATATATATAAAATAATTAAAAAAAAAAAATGAAATAGCTTGGTTGGTTAAGTGTCCACCCCCTTACAATAGCAATCCTAAATTAACTCAGGTGTAACCAGTCACCTTTAAAATCACACACCAAGTTAAGTGGCCTACACCTGTGTTAAATTGTAGTGATTCACATGATGTCAGGATAAATTCAGGAGTTGCTGTAGGTTCCCTCTGCTGGATACTGCATTTCAAAGCAAAGACTCAACCATGAGCACAAAGGTGCTTATAAAAGAACTCCGGGACAAAGTTGTTGAAAGGAACCTATCGGGATGGATATAAAAAAAATCAAAGGACTTGAATATCCCTTGGAGCACGGTCAAGACGATTATTAAGAAGTGGAACGTGTATGGCACCACCAAGACCCTGCCTAGATCTGGCCATACCTCCAAACTGGATGACTGAGCAAGAAGGAGACTGATCAGAGAGGTTACCAAGAGGCCAATGGCAACTTTGCAAGAGCTACAGGCTTTTATGGCCAAGAGTGGTCAAACTGCATGTGACAACAATATCCCAAGCACTCCACAAATCTGGCCTGTATGGTAGGGTGGCAAGAAGGAAGCCATTACTCAAGAAAGCCCACCTTGAATCCCCTTTGAAGTATGCATAAAAACACTCAAGAGATTCTGTAGTCATGTGGCAAAAAGTTTTGTGGTCTGACAAAACTAGAATTGAACTTTTTGACCTAAATGCAAAGTGTTATGTTTGGCGCAAACCCAACACAGCGCATCACCCAAAGAACACCATCCCTACTGTGAAGCACGGTGGTGGCAACATCATGTTATGGGGATGTTTCTCATCAGCAGGGACTGGGGCACTTGGCAGGATAGAAGGGAAAATGAATGGAGCAAAGTACAGAGAAGTCCTTGAGGAAAACCTGCTGCCCTCTGCAAGAAAGCTGAAACTGGGACGGAAGTTCACCTTTCAGCATAACAACGACCCAAAGCTATACTGGAGTGGCTAAGGAACAAAAAGGTAAATGTCCTTGAGTGGCCCAGTCAGAGCCCCGACCTAAATCCAATTGAACATTTGTGGCATGACTTGAAGATTGCTGTCCATCAATGCTCCCCAAGGAACTTGACAGAGCTTGAACAGTTTTGTAAAGAAGAATGGTCAAATATTGCCAAATCTAGGTGTACAAAGTTGGTAGAGACCTATCCCAACAGAGTCACAACTGTAATTGCTGCCAAAGGTGATTCCACCAAGTATTAACTCAGGAGGGTGGAGATGTATCCAATTATGATTTAAATGCGTTAAACTCTGAGACACTGGCACAACAAAATGTGAAAAAAAAGTTCAAGGGGGTGTAGACTTGCTATAGGCAATCATGGGTGCAGTATGTGACACCTCCAATGAAGTTAGCTCATCTTCAAGCATGGTCATGGTCAGATGGATAGATGTGCTGGACAATACTGGATGAAAGTTGGGCGGTGCCTGCTGAATGTGAAAGAATATAGTAATTTCAACTACAGCAGGTATGACAAGGAGCAATTGGCTCTGTCTGCGGTGAATCAGGAAGGAGAGGTGCAAGACAACAGCCCATTCGTGGGGGGATACCTTGGTCAGGTGTTTCCGTCCAACCATTCAGAAATATGCCAGACATATTACATAAACTACTATGCCGACGAAGAAGGACCTTCTATAGGAACTCAACAGGTAAAAAATAATAATCGAAAAATCACTACTGCTTGTAACAGTATGTATTAGTGGTTGGCTATCATACTAGATATCTATTAGGCTACAACATGGTATCAAAGTGTTTATTGGGTAACAATCTGGTTCTTGGTATTCAACCATTTAAAACTTATGTGCCCATGTTGAAGATAACACCGTGTAACAAATTATTATTTTTTTTTTGTTCCTGGGTAGTAAGTGTTATTTCCTAATTGTTTATGCCTCAAAAGTATAAGTATATCCGTAAATCTCGAAAAACTACTCACTTCTAAATCTTTTGTAGTCATTTTTGTATTACTTTAGTATAAATACATGTTAATTTGGATTCATATGTTGTTTTTTTCTGACTTTATGTGAACGAAAAGACACACATTTGCCCGTTTTCCCATTGGAAATAGTGATATTTTGAAATATCACTGTCCTGGTCACAAAAGCAAAGTTTGTGGGGAATAATAGCCATTTTCTATACTTTTGAGGCGTAAACAATTAGGAAATAACACTTACTACCCAGGAACAAAAATTGTGTTACATAGTGTAATATATTTTCTCCCTGGTTTTATTTGTAATGGCTTTGATACAAAAACTTATGCAGATATTTCAAAATCTTCATCCAACCCCAATATATAAAAAAGCAAGGCAGGGAAAAGGGTCAGTTGTATAAACATTTGATGTATACAGAAAGAGAGGTTGATTTTACCAACGTATACCCAAGGGTAAATCGACAAACTTTAAAGCATTTTACAGTACAAAGGAATCACACTGAATTGCATCAACTACCTATCCACAGATATCCTGGGATTGCCTCTTAAAAATAAGAGGTTGATGCAAACCAGGTGGATTCCTCAGTGGTGCAAATGCCCTCAAATCCAGTTGGGGTTTATCCCAAAAGAGTACAGGTTGATCAAATCAATCCCTAACTAACCAAGACACAATATTGGTTAAACTGCATAATGCAAACTCATTTACAATAAACACTCCTATGGGTATTGGTCACTAAAAATGCCATCATTAAAACTTAGGGAAACGAGTACAGAATAGCTAAGATCAGGACTAAATTGTGCTCTGCAATTCAGACCAATCCCCATGTTTGTAAAAAAGTAAATCCCCTTTGATGTATGATCTTTTACTATTAGGGTAAAATATGGGAAGTCAATTCCTAAACACATGATCAACACATTTCATATACAAATCTAAAAACAAAAATAGGAATACTTTCCCAAATAGAGCTGTTTTAGTACATTTTTGGTAATTTTGGTAACATGGAATAGAAAACTATTTGATGTCATATTTTGTATTCTGTAAATATATAAGCTTCTACTATAACCTAAGCTATATTTTAATACCCCAAATAAATCCTTCACCTTGAACAAGGAACAAATAAAGGCACCTATGGTCCTGACAGCAAGTACACCTAGATATTTTGTTAATCTCTATTGATGGAAAGCTCAGGATGGCGAGTGGCTTTGCAGGAATCTGCAAAGATCATTCAGTGGGGTATGTACGCAGCTATACAGAATTTACATGCTTTGACAAAATACAACTGCTGAAGTCAGAAAGTGAAAGGTCAGCAGCAGGAAAGTGATGTCACGAGGGCACTGAAAGGACTGCACTGCACAAGTGACACAGCACAATTACACTCGCATTCATACTCAGCTACATATCACTGCATTATATCTGTCAGCAGCGACCCAGCAGCAGACATTGCTACTACCTGTATGTCCCCTTTTGCAGAAAATATATTACAGCTTTTACTGTAACTACTCAAGGGACTGTCTGATAATTATCTTTTTAGATGTGGTCTTTATATATAGGCTTTTAATCACTGGAAATATGAACATGGGGATACATCTGTGGACAGGTGAACCCCTCATACAGGTGGTCTTTAACACAGTGCAGTTGGCAAATGGGTTTATTCATTAGTTCAAACTTTAGCATATTTGGTGTTGATGTTCTGTGAAAATGGAAAACGCTAACAAAATCAATAGTACGCAAATATACTCAATGGATTTAGGCAGTTCAGTGCAAACACCTTGTTTAAATTAATGTAAAGTGCAAAATGTGGTCATTATACTGAAAACCGGTCTTTATCTAGCCATATATTAATCCTATTTATTTAATCTAAATAGAAGTCGCATTTAAAATAATTAACATAGAGCCTACTGAGTAGCAAGCATCTATCCGTGCATGTGATTCTCATTAGTCTAAATATGTGACACACCAGGGATGGTTCTGTTTTAATGAATGTTGCAGTGATGCTATCCAGATCTGCCGCTGTTTGGATCGCTTGAATAAATCCAAATATGTATTTACACTCGGGTGTTATAAAAAAATGGAAAATATGTTTCATATACTTTTATATCCCTGGTTAGTAGCATTTTATATCCCATTTTATGTCCCTGGTTATTAGCATTTTTATTTCTCCCACTAATATGTCTAATAAAGCAGCAAAACTGATGAAGCACAGTGCTGACGTCTGCCATCATGCAACCAGACACACTCTCACTAAAACTGGTCACACACATTAATATAGATGAGTGACAGTTCATGATTAATTCATGTTAGGATTTCATATAAATAGGTATTTAATGTTTACTTCAGATGATTTCCATATCATTCATATATGTAATTATCTTAGAATTATTAAATAATCTGTAGTCAGACCACAACATGAAAAGCAATAGAACAATCAATGCCTTCTTGTATGCAATGGATTGAGAAATGTGCATCAGAGCACACCAGCAATAAAACTGACCTCAGCTTCACCATCCTAAATGAATCATTAATGGTTTTTAACAGATGTTCCTCTTTAAAAAAATACTGCATTCATAATGTATAGAACATAACCAGTGCAAGTGCATACATTGATTAGTCCGTGCCTTGCTTGTTATGTGACTGGAGCAAAAAAATGACACATAATAATCTTAAAAACAACTCATACATATAGATAGATACATTGTTGTTTTCTCACTAGCAAATACATACAGTGTGTGTTCTAATGCATGCTAGTGGTGGACCTAGGCATTTAGTTCCAGGCAAGGTTTTTAGGCTTTAAGATATATGATAATTACCAACACTGCAGTTAACACTGGTGCTTTTAAATTATTTTTTACTTAATCCTCTGTGGTAATTTCCCAATGCTATTAAATTAAAACTAGCCTTGTTAGAGTAGTGGGGAATTGTTATAGAACTCAGTGTTCAACAATGTCAGTTTGATTGCCTGAAGCCAAACACAATCAGATGCCTTGCACATTTTTCTACAATCTTAAAGTTCATGCGTTTTCAGGTTGTTTTTTTTTTTCAGCTTTTGAAAATCTTAAGAGTTAAGGGTTGTATTTCTACTTTCTATATGCTCTCTCCCTAGAATTACATTTCAATTATACACTGTTAGGCACTGAGCGTTTTTTTTTTTTTTTTTTTTTAAAGTACCAAATAACTGAAACAGTGATAATTATGCAATTATTGAAGCCCTCATCGTCGATCATCGTGGAAATCGATCATCGTGGAACTAGTCATGGGTGTAATCAGGAATAACTTCAGTACATGGTGCAATTAAGCTTAGTTACTCTTTGTCATTAAAAAAAAGAAAAAATATGATTGCATAAGTAAATACTGTATCACATATTAATATATGCTATTCGAGCCATGTTTGTATGGCCCCCACTGCAAATGGCACAGCTTTTATGCCTTGATTCTTTCTGCCACTGGGGCTGAGCTGAATCTCCACCATTTCTATCTGCAGGGAATTCATCTCAGGGGTACCAGTTATTTAGAAAATTGATGCTAAACTGCTTTGAAAGTATAGCACCAGAGAACCTACTGGTGCTAAATGATCAAATCCCACCCTAATAAAGCCCCCCTCACAACTTCCCACACGACACAAACCTTCTCTCCTGTGAGTGTGGGTGTGTCATGTGAGTAGTCCGGTCCCAATGAGAAACTATCATCATTTATGGTTGCTAAGAAATAAAAAACACAATGAATTAAAAAAAGATTAAACATGACTACTGGTGCCAGGATGTTGCTGCCGCTATATGAGGTACTCTGGTGCTAGAATCTAGTGCCATTGCGCCAATTTTGCACCCCTGCATTTGCTCCTGGACATTTACATCAAAGGTCATGTGACAGAGTCCTTCCTGATATTAACAGAAGAACATTTAAAAAGTTTGGGAATGACAAGCGGCCATTCGGAACATCAAGGCTCGTTCTTTGCAAGCACGTCATTGCTCTTACTAGGGGGATCTCTTTAACTAAGATGGCCACAGAAATGTAGCGCCAGTTAAAGTTCTTTTTTTTTTATCCTTTTCCATTTTTTCATGACCAAGTTTGTTTGTTTTAACAATGCAGTTTTCAAGTGCACTCGGTTCATTTATATGGTGTGTGAACCAGAGGTTTACAATATCATGCAAGACATATTGAAAGATGGCAGCCATTTATGTATTGCTCTGGTTTTTAATATAGAATGTTTTAGATTCTTACATATTGTTGTGGAAGAAACCACTGGGGGTGCACTTTGCTAATTGAATTAATACATTTCTTGAATGCCCACAGCAAGAGAATAATGCAGTTTACACAATTCTGCACGGTTCTCTTACTGTCAGCACTAAAAGACTAAATACGTTTACTATTTTAAAGAGTTTTATCCAGTTTGGCTTGGATATTGGTATTTGGCAAAATTTCTATCAGAGCTTTCTTGCACCGCCCATGTAGTTTAGGGTTACCAGATTTCCACTGTGGAAAACTGGGACTTTTTTTTTCTTTAATTCACTGACACCATAGCAACTCTGAAGCCATTAAAATAACAGTATATAACAACACAATAGTTTAAAATTAAACATTGAGTGAATGTATTGCAGATCATACTGTTAACGTCACCAGACTCCCTGCTGCAGGGTATGGTTACTGGAGAATCAACGTATCTGGAAAAGGGACACTGAACTAAGACTGCTAAGGAACAGGGACTGTTTGGGACTGGTGGACTGACGTCAGAAGGGGTGGGATTATGGGCGCTGTAAAAGCAGCTGCGCACTCTCACCACAAGAAGACTGTTGGGAGTAAATGAAGAGACTGGTTTGTGTTTTATACAGCATATTGTTGTTTTGCGTGGTTGAGGCCTACAGAGATCAAGTGCATTCAGAATCCTGTAAAAGGTTAAGCCACTTCTATTATTAGTTTAAAATGGACTGCTACATCTCGTTCAGTTGGCACTCATCAATTGTACAACAAATAAACCATGAATTGGAAACTGCAACATCGTCTCCCTGGCTTCACAGGTACCTCTCACAACTACATTTGCCATCATCCACCTGCTCACATATGTAACTCAGATGGATTTACCAGTGAGCAGGAGGATGATGGGAAACGTAGTTCTGAGAAGTCCATGCGGGTACATGTGAAGCCACCTTGAGACAGGGAATGCAATTTAAAAGTTTTGAAAAAGTGGTCAAAATGTAAAAAAAAAATAAAAAAAATTAAACAATACACACACCTTAAGTAAACAGTTGTACCAACACATGGGAACATGTAACACAATAAAATAAAAAGGTCCTGATGTACCCTTTAAGTTATGTGTTAAAACGTGGTACAGAGTGCTGTGATTGCTCGCCCATGCCTAAACAACTTCCACTAAGAAAGCTGGGAAACACCCATTCAGTCAGTTCGTTATGTTGTTCTCGGTTTTCTATATATTTTTTTAATTTATTATATTATGTTCCAATCTTTTGCATCGTTTTGTACGCAATTTATCATATTTTTCAACCATTAAGAAAATAGAATGCCAATATTTATCATATACAATACATGAGCTCTGTAAATTTGTTTCCTTGTGCAAATTTGCAGTGACTTCTAATTTTGCCTTGTTTGTTGTGAATTGTTTTTTTCTTTTTAGATAAACTGGTTGTCTGCTTCCAGTTTAAGTTTGCAAAAAAAATATGTATAACTAACTTTAAAAAAATAAACTTTCTAACATCACACACGTCAAGTTTTTATGGGTGTACCACATTTACCACTTTCTGTCCTATACCGGGATGATTAACAATTTTACTGTTTCTGACCAGGACAAACAATTAAGGCTGAAAACTGTGACAGTCACAGTTTTCCCTGGATGTCTAGTAATCCTAATATAGTTCCCAGAGACATTTTTCGTTTTTTGCTCTATTTGTTTCTTCAGAATATGAACTAAATGTTTTCTTCCTAGTTAGGTTACCTTGCATGTTTTTGTATACTATGTGCACAAGGACCGAGTCAAGCAGTTATTCACATTGACGTTTAGCAAGCGAACCAAATTCAGCGAGACTACCTCTTTTGGCGGACACGGTACGGTTCGTTTCCCAAGTGGACTTTGTTGTTCACCCGTCACACCAAACATACTGAAGTATACCAAGTGCAGACCAAACCCTCTAAATGGACCCAGTGTGATCACAGTCTTAGATCATTTTCATTAAAAAATTCTATAGCTTTTGAGATAGAATGTTTTGTATTGCAGTTCACAATATTGCACTAGAAATTAACTGTTTTAATGTTTGTTTGTTTTTTAACAATATACTTGTGCACACACATAATGTAGCATAGTAATTTACAAATAGACCTTGTATAGTCCTCTTGAAATTCCAGTCATAATTTATTTATTTATATCCAGGTCATTAAAAACCTCCATGAAGGTCCATTACGGACTGAAATATTTATGTTTTTAATGACTTGGATATAAACAAACTAATTAATGAGTTTGAAGAGTGTGCAATGTCTATTTGTAAATTGCTTGGCATCAGATTATTTCTCATGCAGACAGACATGTAAATGTGAGAGGAATCTACCTCCCTGTAGACAAGTGAGGTCCAGCAGGGTTAACTTCAAAACATTGATGTTATTTAACATCTTCAACATAATAAATAACATGTTTTTTCTTTTTTTTTTTTACTATTTCTAAAGACACTTTATATCCAATTCTGGAAGAATGCTCTGAACAACATAGATTGGACATAATAGTGGCCAGATGGCTGGAACTCCCTCTTGTGGGCCTTAATTTGCCCTGCAGATACTGTTTGATAATTTGATTGCATGCCATCGGAATCAAAATTATTACAATTTTGTATTTATTCACTAGGTGATTTGAGACCACTAAGGAGTTACATAGTGAATTCATAACACAATCATACAATTGGTATAAGCATTACAGTAACTAATGGTCAACTCTGTATTAAAGTCCAGCGGTAAAAATGGGCTATCTGTCTACAGTGACCATTTAGATCAATCCCTATGTAAAAACATTTCATGTTAAACAGCCAGCATTTAAAGTCCACTTTTAAGGTCATATTCACAAAACGTTTACAATTATCTGTGAAGCAGAAATCAAACTGCAACGGTTACAGAACTACCCTAATAAAAGTCAAAGCATAGCTACGTGTAATACAACATAGTGACCACATAGTAAAGCATAGGTTGGCATTATAAAGCCCAGAGAGGCATCGTAAAGCAAATTATTAAAAATGGAAACTGGTAGTGGTAAATGCTTTGTGAATATGGAAAATAGACTCCTATGCCATCAACCTATACTGTATAAACCACAACTACAAACAGTGGCACTCATTCAGATTATGTTAATAAACACATACCAGTTTTACTTGACTAGGAATATATATATATATATGGCCCTTTGAAAGTAATTTAATACATCTTGTTGGTATCCCTTTAAATTAAAGGGTTTTTTAAAATATACAGTATCCAGCACTTACTGAATGCAATCTCTCAACTGATATGACAAACTCTGAAATAAAAATGATGTATTGCAGACACACACCTGCCGTAAGATTCAGGTACTACTGCTGTTTACTGGATCTCAATCATGTTGCCAGGCAGAAAGAATAATGAACATGATAGATGTCTCTGGACAATATAAAAAAAATAATAATTTTAATGATTGAATTAAGAAATTAGAAAGTAAAATGGCAGTATTGTGATATGGAGGCAGAATTGCAGGCTGCTTTATGTAGAAACCTGTTTGTTTGACACACGATGAGTACCTGCTGAAAACTAGGTCATCCTAAATCCCGCCAGTCCAGCCTCACAGATGAAGAAAGGAATGAATATGTCAAAAAACTTTATATGTGGAATATATTGTTTTTCTCATGTTGCTAAATGTGTGTTTGGGGGTGCACTACCCTTGTTAGAGATAATGTTTAGTTGCTCACAGAAAAATAAAATCTCAAGGTAGATAAAATGATGCCTTAGTCGATTGTTAAGCAGGAACTGTGATTACAGTATAAAAGACCAGAATTAAACCTCTGTAGTGCAAACAGGGGAAGATGGGGCATAACCCTGGGGTAAAATAGACCAACCAAGAGGGCTGTCTCCCTCTAGAGACATCCATACTGGACAAAGACTTGACATTTGTGTCTTTCTCTGTATTAGCGGAGATCGTAGAGTTCTGTGTTGATGCCATCAAAAAAACAAGACAGAAATTTGACCCAGATTACAACTACAGATTACATATTTTAACAGATTACAGAGAACAATGTTTTAACAACCCTTAATTTAAAGACCATCAGTGAGAATATCACCAACTCACTTTTTTTTTTTTTTACTTGTCACCTAAATTAATTGGAACCAGGTGAAAAGAATAATATAACCTAGTCGAAATGACAGCACAGGAAGCTACAGCTCTCTGCTTATAAAGAAAGGATATAACATGGACAGGAGCTATGCGAAAAAAAAACACATTACCATAGGAACATTTTTTCCACCCCACTGCTTCCTGACACTTGACTCTCTAGAGTTGACTACACATTGTGATACACATTAAGATCCGTCCGTAGAGATGTTGGAAACCTTTGTATTCCAGATTTTTTTTCAGTACTTTTACCTTTCGTTTCTCTTAGCTAACTTCTGTCAATGACTGAAGGGGTACAGTCAAGCCCCTTTAATACTACTTCAAATGGATTGAGCATGAATGGTGACAAAAGGCAGAGCTGACTTCATCTGGACTTCAGCAATAACCTGACAGAACTGGCATTAAAGCAAAGAATAAGTGGAACAAGTAGGACTGTATTTTACTTGGCTTTGCACTGATTATAGTAGTCATCGTTAATACAAAAAAGTGTTTTTAATACAGAAGTCTATTACACTGTGCATGAGGAAGCAAGAAGTATAGTTCTATATACTGTATAGAAACAAAAATAATCCTATTTTCAGTATACTAATAATAACTTACAGAAAGAGTTCTGAAACAGTGATTGTGAGGTTTCAGAAACATTTGCTGTCTAGCACATTTACACATGTATGGAGTATGTATTTCTCGAAGGAAACCCAATCAATTGCATTTGCATTGATTATTTACTTTTTTGTACTGCAGTAATCTATATGGGCATATCTATATCCCCACAGGTAAATGAGGTACACTTCAATGAATAAACATACTTAATTAGTTGATTAAATCCAAGTTTGATAATCATGTTCTGTATAAAAGCGACATAACCGAAGTTATCAAGATATGATTAAAACATATGTTCAAAACCTATCTCAATCTGATAGGTTTGCATATACTATAAAGCTATTTATATCAGGTAAAGCTTACATGTATGCAACATATATTACGTTACAGTTGAGGTTGCGAGGTTGCTAAGGAATACAAGCTTTTTAATGTCAAGTCATTAACATATAGTTCTGTAACATTATAGTGCTATGGGCTTTGTGAATTTTCCTGTCGTGTGTAAACTTATGCGAACAACAAACCATCACTGGATAGCATCTTTGGCAGAGCAGATGCAATTCATTCCAAAACAATTTCAAATATACAATACTGTGGAACACTCCAGTAGTTTGGCTCTTTGTGGGTAGGAATGTTCCTTGCCTTACAGAGGGTCTTTGGAGGGGACGGTCATCTGTGTATTTTTCTTCTAGTACTACTCACAGATGCTTGTAGTTTTAGGTCCAATTTAGTCTACAAAAATGATGGGAGTGTGTGGCAATGATGCCCCGCCCCTGATTATTTCTATGTTGTATGTTGCGTGTGGTGTGTTAATGTTGGTATATAGTCATTGATACATGGGATATAATAGGGGTTATGCACACAAGTGTTTAAAATGTATATTTGAATTTAGGCATGAGGATTGCACAGCACTTCACGTGCAGGTAAAATGTAATAATATGTGAGCACGGGGAATTGCATTTTATTAATTCACGTGCAGTTGTACTGAGACTCCAATTGAATGATTGATTAGCAATCGAGTCTCGGTACAGCTGCATAAAAGCAGCATGTTTTCACTCACTCGGGGTTGTGCGTTTGGTGCATGGAGAACGGGATTGGAGAGGGAGTTAATAATAATAGTTAAAGCAAATCATAATTTCACTCACCGTGTTTGTCTGTTTGTCCACTGTTTGGTAGTGTCTGTTTTGTTTAGTGTTAATTCGTTTTGTTTGTCTGTTTATTTTGGCCTCACGTGCCGTGCGCTGTTTTTGTTACAACCTTTTTATTTACTGTTTGTTCATTTATTAAATGCTGAGCAAAAGGAAGCGCTCAGCTTCACCAAAACTCCACCTCTCTGTTTATTTTGTGTTGGTTCCTGTTTCTGGTTTGACGTCACCCATTGCAGCCGTCGCTGTGACAGAGTGTCTTCAGGCATTGTACAGTAATTCTCTTGATTAACTCACTGGCGTTTTTATCATAGCAGACACTATACTTCACTTTTTGTTTAGTTCAAAATAATTTATAATTTGGGGGTCTATTCAAATCTAAGTGCTGCTGTTGTTTAAATCATTACAATAGTGTCTTCCTTGGTATTTTATATATTTTTTTAGACTGACAAAAAAGAAACTTGTTTGCAGTGTAAGATATTTCTCAATTGGTACAGAACGGATTATATTTATTATCTAAACATTGCCAGTATTGGAGTCTCTCACTGTTTAAATTAGTGTAGTTGACTACAGGGTGTCCGATGCAAAAATTTAAAAAGTAAAGCAATTTCAGTAAAATACGATGTCACCGCGTGTCTTAAATTAAACTGTACAAGACAAAAACTGTAACTGCACAATGATAAGGGGAGTAGTGAAAATGGCACTGAATCTAATAACTGTTTTAGTAAACTGGAATTAAAACTCGTAGGGACTAGAGCTAAAGAGGTCACATTGGGTTGTGATACCTTGGTCAAAAGCCACTATTAAGTTAACAGAATGAAAAACCTGAACAGTTGCTATGGTTAACAAATTTGACATTAATTAAGCTTAGAAAAAAGACTTGGGGGCTGATTTATCAAGATTGGCTCCATCAAGGACATTTTATTTTCAGTGTCAATATATAACTACATAATAAATTATACTAACTGGCAGCTTTGAATTGGATGCAAACAGTCATGCTAAAAAATCCCTTACCCCCTGAGATGCCATAGCTTGAGAATTCTAGGGCAGGAGAAGGCGCTGAATTTACATCAGTTTAGAGCAAAGCAGAACCTTTACACCAAGATGTAGCCCTCGTCCATGCAAAGAGTACACTGTACTCTTTACAATAATAAGGCCAAGTTTTTATTTATTTTTGACTTGTGGGTGTAATACTCATAAAATCACCTCAGAATTAAAATAATAAAATAACTATATAAAAATGGTGGCAAAGCACCATTTTTGTTTTATTTTCCCTAGATGGCTTACATAACGCAGTTACAGTAAATAAGTAAGCAAATAAAACTAACCAGAGAACACAAGAAAATGATTAACCCGATTGCTCTCGTTCTATAGTCTTGCTTGTACATAAACATATATTTCATCATATGTACTGGTCTTATAAATAGTATAATGGCACAGTAGGTAAATCCCCTCAACCACAGCCTCTGAGTAAGCCTTTAAAAGCAGTACCTGGACATTGTATAATAATTCAATTGAAGGTGTATTTCAGTAAGGATTTTAAAAAATAATCAATCAATTTTTTAACATCACTGTTGAAATTAAAGCAATTTTATGACATCTGCCTCTTTTTAAGAGTCTGCAATTCTTATTTTTAAGCAGCTTTAAAAAATCATTATGTTTGCGGTTATGATGGCGACAGTGATAATCATTTTAAATTGATTTTAAAGAAATCCATACACAGTACTAGAATTGAGATTTATCATTGAACCTCAGCTTTGTATTATTAAAACGGAAACATATTGTGGATTTCAATATCAGAGTTGTAGGTTTCATCAACAATATATAGAGGTCAAAGTTGTAACTAGTTTTTTCTATAAATATGATTAGTTTTAAAACTATGGGTTTGTGAATTGTGGCCTTTCCTTGTGTACAATAAAACACAATCACCTCAATATAAAACAACTAAATGTATTGTATTTGGGCAATTATACTACTAAACCTTATCATTGTTGTGGAAAATGTTAAAATACATCTGTGTCAAAAAGCAAAATCCATTTGTTAACTACAATGGCACTTTCATATTTTTTTTGTTGTTATATGGTAAATGTATTTTGTTTTTGTTTTTTTATAGAAAAAGTATTACAAGAACCAAAAAATATACATATATTTACTGTTGTTTGGCGTTAGTCTTATGCAACATGTTGTAAATATATATGTAAGTCAACTTTACAAAATGTCATAATCCGATTTCCAGTCATTGCAAAAGCATTTGCGCGATTGCTAGCCAGTCATGTTGTTATACTGAGAGATCGTCTTACATGTTTTCAATGGAATAGTGAACATTTATATGACCCTTTTTCTTATAAAAATCAGCGTTTTGCTCTTTTCCTCTCCTCCTGCATTAGACTGGTATTCCAGTAATTCACGAGGTTCAATACATTCCCCCGGTTTAGAAACCCTCCCCCATTTTAGAGCCAGTCTGCTCATATTTCGGATGGAATGGAACTTTTCGGTTCTATAAATTTCCATCAGTTCGGCGTTTTCTCCGTTGTGAGTGTGTGTGTGTGTGTCTATATATATATATATATATATATATATATATATATATATATATATATATATATATCTATATGTGTGTGTGTGTTACTGCTTTATAAACAATATAGATTATTATAAAGCAGTAACATTATTGTGTAAAAATACTGTATGCCAGAGCTCTCATAGCCAATGGACATTGTTTACATACACAGCAAAAAAGCCGCGTTTTTCCCAACGTACTACAATGAAAATGTTACAAATCAGGACAACCAGCTGCTGCTAACTTTCTCATCTGGAAAAGCATTTCCTTTCCTGTCCTCATCATTTCTGTTAAATTTGCTTCCTTTTTTTCTCCAATCTTACCAATTTCAGCCACCCTCAACGTCTCTGTGCGTGCGTCAGGGAAGGAGCGTGGTATCCATACGCAAAGTGCTTGTGCTGAAAGAAAAAAAAGCAAAACAAACAAACACAAAAAACATTTCTACTGTTCGCACCTCACCCCGAAACACCCATCTATTGACAAAAAAAGACTAGGGAAGATTTAATGGATGGGCAGGGTAGTGGAAATTGTGGTAGCATTGGTGTTTGTTGCTGTGAACTAGATTTGTAGCGCGGAAGGCAAAGTGGCCGGGACCACTTCCTCACTCTGCTTGTGTGTTGGCTGAATGGAGGAGGAGAGACTCTTCCTGGTGAATAAACAGTGACAGCTATAGGGCAGATAGTAATACCAATTTAGCACGGGCACACACCTTATACTTCACATTAAAACAACACAAAAAATGGCTTCTGACAGTAAAGTCATCGCGCAATTGAAATCTGGTGAGTAAAGAGAGATTTCAAAGCATCGGCGAAGGGATTCTTTATTCCAAAAAATGCCCCTGACGTCCCTCCTCGTATGTAATAGAATGTGTTTTTTTCCCCTCAACAGAGCTGTACTTCTTAATAGCCCGATTTCTGGAAGCAGGACCCTGTCAAAACGTAGCTAAGGTGGGTAAACGTAGATTTTAGGCATTTTTAGAAATTGGAAGTTAGGTTTATGGATAATTTAATGATTTTATTTGCATTTGCAGGTCCTGATAAAAGAAGTGGAGGAGAAGGAGGTAAGTTCCAATGTGCTTGCATTGCGTCTCGCCGCACTGTACTTTCTGGTGTTAATTTCAGTCAGAGGTTTAATTTAATATTTAAAGTATCCAACTGAGCATTTGTTTGGGTAAAAAATTCACTGAGACGTGAATGTAATTTCTTTCCAGTTGCTTCCGAAAAGAATAGACTGGACGGGGAAAGAGCATCCCGGGACCTATGAAAATTTGGTAAGGAATCCCTATAACTGAGAGAAACTTTTTTTAGGGAGCAAAATATAAATTGAATTTCCCGCAATTTCTAAAACAGAAAAAAAAATGTTTAAAATAGCAACAAAAAAAAAAACACGCTAAATATTCTGATTAAATGACTATGGGGAATGGGTTTAAGATGTATAAGGGTGCTACTTTGTGATTTTGGTAGCCGACATGTCGAAAAGATTTAAATAGTTTGGAGAAATGTACGAGAAATAAAGATACGTCATTAGTGTTGTTCTGTTGGAGCAGAGAAGGACCGAAGGAGGGAGGGACTAGCGCTGGCGGTCAGAGCGGGGATCACAGATCAGTAACTAGAGATGGAGGCACTCTACTCAATGTAATGAAGCTGCACCGTTTAGAAATACACAACATGATGGCCAACTAATTAAAATAAGGCATTATGATTTCACAAACATGTATCTACAAAGCATATCGACATTATTTTAAAGGGGAATTGCACATTAATAATTCTAGTTAGAGGGCAGACATGTGAATTGTTTTGGTGGAAAGAAACGATGCATCTCTCGTGTAGAAGGGGAGGAAGACTTTAATTCCCTCAATAAAGATCACATAACATAAATACATCTTAAATATGTAGTGTACATGGTTTCTTTGGAGTGGATTACATAATCAGAGTCGTGACTGGCTGGCAGAATTATTGCAAGTAACAATAATATGAAAACAAAAAAACAGCTGACACCCAAAGAGCTTTGTGAGGCACGTTATAACTTTAAAATTGTATTTTTTTTAGGGTTGGAGAGGGGTTATTAAAGCACGAAATGAGGTTATTTTGTTTTATGGTGTTTACACTATTATGGTGTGTTTTTTTTTTTTTTTTTTTTTTAGTTTATTAATGCTGTAATGTGAAGTCTGTTCTGAGTGAAGGCCTGTATGGTTGCAGATATTGTTTAGAAAACGATATTGTCAATACCTTTTATTGACAGCGGCAATCTTGTCCTTAGTATTTATTAACCTCGGTAGGAAATGAGTATGTTTTTTTTTTTTTTGGCGATATTGTCAATACCTTTTATTGACAGCGGCAATCTTGTCCTTAGTATTTATTAACCTCGGTAGGAAATGAGTATGTGTATGCTGAAACAGGAAACTACTTTTAGGTTAAAAGCAGATCGCTCGATCAGATGAAAAGCCTCAGCGTCAGCTTGTCTTGAATAATGGTCTGTTTTTTTTTTACTTTCTGATTGTCATTATGAGATGCGTTAAAAAGGGCACGCTTTTAATTTTGTTGAACAATTTTCAAATGCCTAGGTAGGTAGACTTCAATACTGAAGTAAAATCTGCATGGAATTAATTATTTTTTTTATTTTTTTTGAGACGTTCAGTTTTTGTTACAATGTAATAATGCATCCGTTGTTGCATGCTTTTAAATCACCACAGATATAGTGTTATTCTATAATTATTTTGCTTGGCATTTCACGACATTGTTATTGTTTATATCGGGAGATTTGGAGTCTCGTTTTAAAAATGAAAAAGTGTGGCACAGTTTTTTTTCTTGAAATCGATAATATTGAAAATCTTGCAGGATCACATTTTACTTGCTTACAGATAATTATAACTAAATGTAATTCGAACAAATTTGACGTAGTGCAGTGCTCTTAGCGATACACATACGCCCCAGACGTTAAACTGGTTAAACATTAAATATGCATTGAGACAAAGGAAAGCAAACTTTACAAAATGTCACTGGCCCAACTGCAAATAAGTGAGTGTTGTATGATTGCTTGCAAGTCAGACTAGTTTCACGCATTTTCTCACGCGTGCTTTTTAAGTCAATAATGTGAAGGCTGAAATTCAAAGCCCTAATTGTAAAGCCGATGACAATACGACATGTTTTTGTAGATGTCAAAGCTTTTTTTTTTTAATGACTGAGGGAACTTTCTTAAATTCCTGTTTATTTTAATTTATTATTACAATGCAGAGCAATAGACATTTCTGACAACTGTCCTTAATGAGTGTTGCTCATTTAGATTTATAAACATTTTTTTCACCTGGATTTTTTTTTTCAATTATTTTTTAAAATGTTTTTTTTTGTGTTCCTTTTTTGACTGAACCATTTTAAAGGTTGCTGTGGTATACCGTTGTAACTACGTAGCAAAATGCAGTAAAGCACAGTGGGAAGCAAAGGGAAGTTTGTTGCCTCACTGCTGTGCTGAGAAATTTCCAAAATGTTTAACTTGTAAGTCTGTAAACATGATTTAGATTTTCTTCAGAATTTTGTTGCAGTAAAAAACAGTGGCATAGGAAAAAAAATAAAATAATTATGAGAATATAATTAATAAAATAAAGCCCAGATTTTTTGTTGTTTTACAAACGAACAAACAAAGTTAATTGAGTCATGTGATCGTGCAACTATTTAACTACATTAACTACAAATGTTGTGTATACTGGATTGTAGTCTTTTAGATCAAGTTGTCAGCAATATTACCTATATGAATGGGACAGAAACAAACATTGAATACCATAATCGTGCTAAAATAGCCATCGCATTTTATTACTAAACTCAAAAAACACCAAACGCTCTGGTGAACCTGTCTCTTAACCCTTTAACTGGCTCGGCCCAAACTGCGCACGCTCTCTTTACCGTGGTTTTTCTCCTATTAAAAGAATGGATTGCTTTAAAAACTGCACTACCCACAAGCCCAGCAATGACGCTTGTATGATACGTTTTAGTAAAATGTGAATCTACTGTGTGAGTTTGTTATTTGTACTGTTTATAACTGTTACATTTCATCAATAGCTACAGAAAAACATTTAATTCCTGGTAACTAACTGGAATACTCAGAAGGGACATAGAAAGTATCAGTGGTCCCACAAAGTAACTGGAGCAGAAACTCAGAGTAAAATCTTAAATGCTATTTAAAATATCCAAAGATAATCTATGTTAAATTTGTTAGTGTAAATATTTATAACACAAATGTAACAAATAATAAATGAACAATTTAGTTATTTTACAGTCCTGCGAGTGTTATATTATTTTTGCTTTCTTCTTCTTTCTGTGGTTTGGAAACATATTTAATTTTTCTGCTGGACCCTTTAACCTCATAAAGTGGATGCATTCAAAAAAAAAAATTTTTTTGCATCTAAAATGTATATTTGATACATGATATAAACAGTGACACAAATACTTAAATAGTCCATCAGACAAAATTCCGTAAAATCCACGTTCTATTTTAAGCTGTTCTTAAATTATATTTGTATATTTTTTTGTGCTGTTGAAATCTGCTACTATGAATTTCATAATTCCTGAAATGTCCTTACAGTAACTGGTATTCTGGTAATTCCTTTATCTAGTCCACTAAGCAAATAGTACTTGATTTCCTGGGGCATAGCTGTTATGTGGAGTATGGCTACTAAATTGGGACAACAAATAAGCAGCCTGTTGTTGGCACCACAAGTGCAGAATTATCATCCAGACCACATAAACTGAGTAAACGTACAATAAGAGACTTTAATTTCCTGTGTCAGGCTTGGAGATACCAGCTCCCATTGATGTAGAACAAGTGCAGATTTCCACCTAGGTTTAAATAGGACATGTGTCTTAAAGTAAACCATGTAGACACATTCACATTTATACAAAATACAGATTGAATGGAATATTCCTTAAAATAATATTCTGTACAGGTTCAAATGAAGTGCACAATGCTTTATGGATTTAAGAGAACAAAAACATGCTGTACAGCTCACAAGCATCTCTTCTGTAAGAACCATACAGCTGTGTCTGCATTTGTTTCAATGCTTTACAAGTCTACTGCTGTTTTTTAAAGCTTTTATTTATTTATTTATTGTATTTAAACAGGTAAAGATTTACAGACATATAGCTCCAGATCATTTGCTGCAAATATGCCAATGTATTGGACCCCTATTGGAGAAGGAGATTCCACCAAGTGTACCTGGGGTGCACTCTTTACTGGGAGCGGGCCGCCAGTCTCTGCTTCGCACCAACAAAAGTATGAAATCTTTCATTTTAAAATGTATTTATATTTTAATTATTATTATTATTATTTTTTTTACATCAGTCCTTTGCCAGGTTAATACATGTACTCTTGTTTGAAACAGGCTGCAAACATGTTGTTTGGAAGGGATCTGCTCTTGCAGCTCTGCACTGTGGAAGACCCCCAGAGCCACCATTAAACTACGGATACCCGGCAAATATAGGTAGGATTATTTTTTTATATACTGTAACACACATACTAAACTACTAAATATCATTTAATTTATTGTGGCATATATTGTGGGGACATTTAATATTTATAAAGTATTTTTTTAGAATCGGTATTTACCCGTAGACGCTTTCCGTTTTAATGTTTTTTTTAACTCTGTCCTCCCTCAGCTGGTGGGTTGATATATTTTAACAACAATTTATAATTACATAAAAAAAAATTTTTTAAAAAAATATATATATATATATATATATTTTAAATTTTCCACAGTGGAGACCGCCTATGGAAGACGACTAAATGGGAGTTACAGGCTTGGACAACTTGTCCCCACTGCTGTCTATCAGCATATGAAGATGCACAAACGGATTTTAGGGCACCTGTCTTCAGTTTACTGCGTTACATTCGATCGAACAGGCAGAAGGATATTTACAGTAAGTAACTCCCTATACAAGTGTATTGTGTTTACTAATACAGTTTACTATTTCACAGGTTGTCAACTGCATTATTTTGTGTCATTATTAAGGCTGCCAATTTTACAATTTTTGTTTTTATAAATCTGTAAACCACCTGCAGTAAACTGAAAGGTATCAATGGGCTGGGCCTTGTAAATTTAAAAAAAAAAAATGTACGGGGGAGGGGGTGGGAATGCATATCGCACATTTTAATAAACTGAGGTGCGAGAAGCTTGGTAACTGTGAACCTGTGGGTAGCAGTGTGCAGTGAAAGGGTGATGCAGGTTTTCCAGACAACGACAAACGCAAAAGAGTTCACAGTTCAAACCGCTTTATTTTCGCTGGGTTGCGTGTCAACAACACTTTTTAAATAATAATACCCACGGGCTGTACACAACAATGTGTATTGCACCATGCTTAAAAGGAGGGTTACAATCTCGAACGTAAAATACACAAAAAAAACACATACTTTCAACACAGACGCTATGGTAGACGAAACAGTGCGTGCTCTCGGTGCAGTGGGGTGCAGGTTGCCAATGGTGCTTTGTGCAGTCCGGGTTTGTGTGCTGGCCTTAAGCGACAGCTCCCGAATACTTTTGCCATCTAACAGGAACAAACAGTAACAATTAGATAGGTATCAAACAAACGAGCACGAAACACTCATGATCCCACAGCCCTTGTTTCCTCTCATCAGCCACAACAAAGGAACCGATTACGGTGTCACGTCCCCCTAAAGTACCCTCAGCCCCACCCCCTCCGATAACTAGTTCAATCACGTCTCCTCCAATTCATGACTGAAATTTTGCTTACTGTACTAGGGTGATGACTCCTGGTACCGCGACTTGTACCACTCAGTACAAGGCACGCAGTTCCTGTTGTACAGGTCGACAGGGAGATTGCTGATTATGATTCATTCGCTCTCTGTCACAGTAACAAATACACTAATAACTTAATTGAATACAAGTGCTTGTAAGCAAAAAACGAGTGAGTACAGACATTAAAGTTACTGTTTTAGTGTCTTAACAAGTTGTATTTTAAGCAGTTAAATATGATAGCAACTAACTAATTCCTGTTGAATTTGGCAACCAATTTTTTTTTTTTTGGGCTGGAGCCACTGGCTTCTAAGGCAAAAACTTTTGTCTGGAGCCCTGATTTGTGATTTTGTTTTAAAGAAAGGTATTTTCTAGAATAAATGGGAAACAAAAGCAAAACGGGCTGTGAAGCTAATCTGACCAAAAGTGCTTTACCAGTGTTATTGCAAACACTTGCACAAGCAAATGAGACAATTGTGTGATTTTTACGTTTTATGCTTAATTTACAATCATGATACGTATCTGTGACAAAGTGCCCGCCCCTGTGTATATTATCTGTTATGTTGCGTGTGGTTTGTTAAATGTTGGTGTATAGTCATTGGTACACGGGATATAAACGGGTCTGTGTAACACAAGTTTTTAAAATGTATATTTGTGTTAGGCATGGGATTGTACATCACTTCACGTACATTTAAAGTAGTTAATATGTGAGCACGAGGTTGCACATAATTAATTCACGTGCTGGGATTCAAGTGAATAATTAATTAGTAATTGAATCCCAGCACAACAGTATATATAGATGCATGTTTTACTCACTCGCGGTTGGGTGTTCGGTGAGTGGAGAACGGGATAGGAGACGGAGGTAGAAATAACAAAAGTAATCGTTAAATAGAAGCTCACCGTGTTTGTCTGTCTAGTCCGTTTTGTTTGTCTTTTTGTTTTGGCAACGTGTGCCGTGTCCTGTGTTTGTGTTTGTTTGTACAACCTTTTTATTTTCTGTTCTGTTTATTAAATGCTGAGCGAAAACATTCGCTCAGCTCCACCAAACAACACCTCTCTGTTGTTCTGACGGTATTATAAATGCATAGATGGAGAAGTTTTGAGCTGTATGAATGGGTTTTTAAATAATTTTTGAGACGGCTCAGTGAAAGTGGCTTTAGTCGCTACATAATTTAACATTTTGAAAAGTGCGTAATGTGCCTGCCCATCTAGAGCCTTAAAACAGGGCCCAGTGATGGCTTCATTTTCTGCAATCTTCTGTTCAGATTTGGAATTGTCTTTTCTCCACTCTTCACCATCAGATAGAGTAGGCAGGGTGTGCAATCCCACCCCTATCACTTCTGATTGGCTAGCTGTGGGAAAATCTTCTATTGGTTACAAAGAAACCCAGAAATGGCTGCCAGGAGAGCCTGGGAATGCACAGACTAATCTTTTAAATTTAATGTATTTAAATTTTTTGTAAACTAGCAAATAAGTGATACTACTTTCTTAATGCATGAACCTGACATTTAAATGCAGCAATCTAGTAAAGCTACAGTAATAAAAACACACCGTAGTCACTAAGGTATTGGCGGATTACAAAAAAATTGTGTTGTGTAATTCATAAAATTAGTCAACTTTGTGGTCAGATGGGTACAGTACGTGAACTTTACTGTTTAGAAGCATTTCAAGACAAACCTATTTACATTTTTTTTTTTGTTAGATTTGAACAGAAGCGATATTAGTTATTTATTGGACATGCACAATTCATTGATTTGTGAAACAAATAAAACATGAAGATTGTTAAATATGTTTCTGATATAAAATGAAATACAGACTTCAAATCTCATGGCAATGCGTATGTTTCTGTATGAATTCATTTATGGATTTATTTTTTAGTGAGAGTAGTGCAAGGAAAGAATTCAGGGTCAGGGTATGAAACCAGGATCACCCTGCTGCAACAGTGTTCCGGTTAGCCATCGTGAGACCAGATGTAAGATGAGGAAAAATAGCTGTAAAATGATGTACACTGTTAAATAAGTGTAATATAAGTAAACAAAAGAAACACATATTTTGTCTTTGTAGGATTTGATGGAGCCTGCTGTAAATATAGCATGCATTTTGGTAGATAAACAGTAAAAAATGCAGAGAAACCTGGCAGGTTATACAAAAATCAGAGTTGTGCAAAGCAGCAGTAATATTCGGCAATGATCTCAGATCTGTGATGCAACAAACTAAAACACCAGTACATTACGAGTTGGATTCAGCTTGTAGGGAAATAGTGGGGGGGGGGGGCTATTTTTATATTTGAATAACTCCGAAGTATTGCTTTTTATAGTTGTACCCTAGTATGTTACTTAAATTTACTAGCAAATGTGTTCTAAACTGCACCGAAAGGAACAGTTCCTTAGAGTGTGTGACACATTTGTTTAGGTGAGGTGGGGTCACAGAGAACCTTTTGTGTTTCTTGAAGAATTTAGTAAACCAGTCAGGCAAGAAGGCTAGATCTGCCCCTGTTTATCACTAATTGATTGATTGTGTTCACTGTTAAATAAAACCAAAATATTCCACTTTTTTGAGTGTCTTGTGCAACGGGGAGGGGGCAAGATGATTTTTTTTTAGAAGGACAAGTAGGTTTTTTCTTTTTAAAATTGCACATCACTGGGTAGGGTATGCTTGCAGTGTTTCTTTCTTTTCAACTTTAAATGGTAGAAATACATGTACATTTCATCAAATGTTAAGCATTATTATTAATAAATGAAATTTCTAGTAGACAGGAAATAGGATATTAGTGTTAGGCAAGACTTCTGTGTTTTACTTTAGCCTGGTTATACCTACAAATACGTTGCTTTGTCTTTGCCACAGTAATGTGATATTGGGGACCAATTGCCCACTTAGAGCGGCTACAATAAAAATTCAGATACTCTGAATATCTCTTGGGAATCCATAAACATTGTCTGACAGTCTACCAGTTTTAGTTGTTGATGTTGTCAGAGAGCCCCCTGTATTCGTTGACATGTTTTTGACAACCTGTGAATCAAAATGCAGTTGAGAAAAACAAAGATGCCCTCTGATGTAGCCTGAAGAGGAGGCCAGATGTGTCAGTTCTTTTCTTTTCTGTTATGATGTACAAATGTAGACAGAAGATTTATTCTAAGACTATTTAAGATGCTGTGTTTCTTGGAGGGAAAGGGTTACACAAGCAAAATATTTGCTTTGTGAGCTGTGTATCACCCCAGCATAAGTTCAAACCATCCATCTGTGAGACATAACGAGTTTTATTGTGTTACCTGACAAGCTGCTGCCAGTAGTTGGGGATGTGCTTTCTGTAACACTAAGCTGCTTTTTCAGAACACCCTGCAGTATTTGCTGGGAATGCATTATTTTACTTTTGCTGTAACCCAAGTTGTCCATATCCCAGCATTTACAGTTTTCAGCATAATCATGATTTTATTTTATTTTTTATTCACACATCATGGGTAATAAGTCAGCTGAGGAATACATTTCTGTGGAGAATCCACCAGGAGAAAGATAGATCATTTAAACACTGTAGTGTGTATCACCATCATGCAAGAAAAAAAAAAAAATACTGGGGGTACAGTTTTAAAAGCATGTTGATATGGCTTCCAGGTTGCCAGGTTGTCTAGTCCTTAACCTTATTAAGGCCGTAAATCTGTGTTTACCTTGTATTAATTGTTGGTGAATGTATCCAAGACGCTCTCTTAAAACAGTAAACTTATTTTCAGTCTCAGAAGTAATAATATGTTCTTTGCTTATTGGTGTGCAGAACTAGGCTTATTGGCCTGGTATGTTTTAGAAAAACTGGACAATTTGAAATATACTTTTATTAGCAGCAAAAATAAGAAAATCCTACGATAAGACTGGCTGAACATATTATTATTATAATTTATTTTTGTAATACCTAAAAGCTGTCTCTGTTCATTGTTCTGAAATGAAGAAAGCAAAAGCATACTATTGATATTACCCTATCAGTGTCAAATTACATGTGCATATTTCCTTCCAGAGAAGTGTTTGTTCGCTTTGATCCATGTGATCGGTTTACCAAAATAAACCTATACTTTACGGGTAATTACTAATGAATGCAGCCTTTAAAGAACACAATTCTGGTGTGATTTACAATGAAGGACCCAGTAAAGTGAACTTCAATTCACTTGAAGGAGAACTGCAGTGAATCCTAAGTCGGATATTTATAAACGAACTAGGTATGAAAGTGTCCTTACAGTACCAACTTTTTTTTTTTTTTTTCTCTTTGACATGGCACGTTTGGAGTTCATAATTTTGTATCAACAAAATAAACATGGCATTTTGTTTTCAATTAAACATTTTTTTCAGCTGCTGTTCACCAAACAATCTATTACATTTGTTTTTTTTTTTTTAATCGTCAGAGACTCTTTCGTTTGGCTTTTCTTTGTAGTATGGTATCTTGAAAGTTTTGATTGCAGTTAGTAGACTCAAATTATGCATCCCTCAGTGTAGGGCCCTCAGGTTTCTTCTAAGGTAACAAAATACTGGATTAACATAGCAGCTCGAGCCTCTATTTAAAAGTTTCAGACGGCAAAAAGTAAACAAACCAGATTATGCGTGCGCACACTTACCGCTCTCTATGAAAAGTGCTGTGCTGCTTTAGAGCGAATCAGAATCTCATGGGACCGAGAAAAGGCAAGTACCTCATTCTAAAATGCCTCACTTAACAGTGCCCAACTTGCTGGAAATGTTGTGTAGTGATTTATATATAGATTGTATATATTCTATATTTTTTTGTTGCAACTTTATATGGAATGTAATAAATGAGAAACAAAATGGTGAGTTTGCTTTCCCCCTTCGTTTTACAATGCCATTTCCACGTTTTTGTTTTATTTGAAGTGTTGAAAGTTCAATGTCAGTTTGCATTTGCTTGTTCAGCTCCAAAAAGGCTCAAGTAAATGTCGTGTTATTACTTTATGAAAATATGTCTCTGCCCACTGTTTACTGTGAAAAAATGTGAAAGAATGAAAAAAAAAATTAAATGCTGTGTCAACGGTGTGAACTATTTATTTCGGGAATAAACAAAACAACTTTGAACTTGAACTGCTGTTTGGCATCCTCTGTTTTGTAGTTAATTCAATGGGGTAAAGTAAGGCCAACACAACATATTATTTTACTCCTGGGATATTTTCTTACTTTAATGTGTTTCATAGTGTATTACCTTGCTGTAAAATAAAATAAAAGCACACACACAGGGAGCCCTGCTGCTATGCTGTCTGCCTGTGTTTTGAGAAATAGAATGGCTTTTATTACATTTTGAAAACGAACAAATATTCGAACTTGAGGGCCACAGTCTTTTGGGTTTCACTCCAACTTGAAGTCCCAAGATGTTTATTTAATCCAGTTATTTGCTGAGGTTGACATTTAAAATGTGTAGGTCTTTTTGACAGGGTTTTTGTTTTTTTTGGAACAAGCACACAAAATGGTCTTGAACAAGCACACAATGTTGAATTGAATGGGTGGGCTAGTGACATCAGTAATTGGGGTGTGTCAATTAAAACACGTGTCGTTGATACGATGGGTATTGTGCCGTTTTGGTAAATATATGGCTACCCAGATGTGAGTGCGCATTTGATTGGTTCAATTTTACAACATCTCACATTGATTGGTTTAATATTACAACATCTAAAGTTCTTGTAGCTCGTCTGACAAACTAAAGTTTGATACTGCTCTTCCTGCAGCTTTGTCTTGCTCCCACCTGTTCCCGCAGAACTTCAGTTCCGTTCCCGTGCGATTTAAAACTCTTATTCCCGTTCCCGCCAGTTTAATTTCCATTGCCATGCATTCCCGCAAAAATAAGGAGGAATGTATTCCTATAGTGTGGGAATCCCGCAGCGCCCCCCCCCTTGCAAACCATGAGTTCTGAACACTGATCAGTGTGCATGTTGTGGTGTGTGGGATATTTATAGTCACACCAGCAGCTTTAAATTGGGCTTACCGTAGAGCCCTGACTTTGCTTTAAATGGGTACCATATTTCAGATTTGGAAGGATCAATATACTACGCTTGAGGAGTAGATGATTTTATCATGAAATTAGCTGTGTTGTTTGAGACTGGGTTTCATATTTGAATACAAATAATCCATTTGGAATTAATTCCCTGTGCTGGTGTAATATGTCATATTGAAAGTGAAGAAAAATGTCGACTGGTTAGCTCATTGAAAGGGATGGATGTAGAATTTGAGTCCTTCTCAAGAAAAATCTAGATTACCCATTTTTTTTATTTTGAAGGATAAATGATGTAGTTCTAGCACGGTGTAAATATATTGATATGTAGCTGCAACAAACGAGAAAATAGCCACACATTTCAGAAAACTAGTTTATTGGTTTGGTAACACAGTTTCTTCAAATTGCAACCTTGCTAAAACTAGTTAAACTGTACAATCATTCTTAGCAGTCATATCTGCAATATGACCCACAATTTGAGGTCTCTTATACAACACTGTAATCTGAGTGAGAACCAGTTTTCTCAGTGCTGAAATTGTGCTGTCCATTTTGTCATCATTGCAGTTACATAGTATTATTGGGATATGCTTGTAACAAATACTGTGTACCTGTAACACAAGTCTATTCACTGTCAAGATTATTATTATCAAACATAAATACATGTGGAATCCTTAACTTCTTTCCATGTTGGAATTAAAAAAATAAAAAAAAACCTGCAGAATTGGTGGGTATATTATTGCAATAAAGTTTAGTTTTTCAAAAAAAAGTTTCAGATTTGGATAACATTGAGCTAAAAATGTGATGGCTTTTGATTTTAGTTTTCTTAGAAACTAGTACTAAGGATAGATACATTTTCAAAAATATGAACACTTAAAATCCAAATAATTGAGTTGACAAAATAAAAAAGTAACATGCTCCTCACTGGATTATTGTGCAAAATTATATTTTTGCGTAAAAAAATTCCCTGCTGTGATTTCATAAATCAGCTGGTGACTTCCAATACTAAGAGTAAGCACTGTGGCTCTGCCCTTTTTAAGGGCATAAAAAAATCATAGATCTTCTTTTTTTTCTCCTGTCTATACTTTGTTTGTGTCAAGATACCTTTTAACACCATGGTTTAAAAGAAATTAGGACAGCCATCTTGACTTTCTTCAGAATCACATATTAAATCTGTCTGTTTTAACAAACTTTAGAAGTAGAATTTAATTACAGCATTTTGGTGATGAAGAAAGATTTTAATTTACACCCCCCCCCAAAAAACTCCCTCAGAAGCTTGCAGGTGTTAATGAACAATTTTATGCAGAACAACCACAAAATGAAAGACTTGAACGCTGCTGGTATTTGATTGATTTATTTTTTTGCATTTGTGTAAAAAAGAATACCATATCTTTGAATATTTGGATGAAGGGGGAAGCATCTAAAAGCTAGATAGAGAAGTAATTTAATGTACAGTGTTACGGCAAAGTTGTTTTTGCATCCACAGCCTTTTTTTTTTCCTACTGCAAATTAGATTAGTTTAAGTGATGAATAAAACAGTACAACAGTTGCATTGTGCATTCTACAGTACATCGCAATCAGCAACCATATAATTTGGGTATTAAATGGGAATACTGAAATGTAGCTTTTGAATCAGATTATTCAGTGATGTGATTTGCTATTAGGTATGTGATGTCAAGGCAAGTAGAACAGAGGTCAGGCAAAACCTGTGTGTGTTGTATTGAAAGCAATGGTTGCTGCTTTGGTGTAGCAAGAAATGGGCAACAACAACAGAGAAATCATGCTGAAAGATTTACTCTATTGAGGTATGTCTAATTAAAATACTAATAATTTTTTATCCCGGTTTTTCTTTGCCCTATTATATGTATCCTCGGCTCACCTCTTGCAACCCCCGCACTGACTCGGGGAAACGGCGGCTGGAACACGCGTCCTCCGAAACCTGCATCTGCCAGTCCGTCATTTTTCACACTGTGGATCCACAGCGAAGCCACCAGACCTATAGTGCTGGAGGACAACACAGATCTGGCGGCTCCACTGCAGAACCCCAGGTGCCCTATCGGCTGCAGGTGTGCGGGGAACCATGGATTCCCCTGCTAACCTAAGCCCTCCCTATCTGCCCAGCGCTCAGCCAGTTGTGCTAGGAACCCCCGCTCACGGTTGGCTGTAACATAGCCTTGATTTGAACGTGCGATCTTCAGGCTATAGGGCGCATCCTGCACTCCAGACGGAGAGCTTTTACTGGATGTGCCTCTTGGGAGCCCCATTGAAATCCATTTTTAATTAGATTTTTGTATTGTTCTCGTTTGTGCCCAAAATAAATTAACAATGTAAATTAGTTTGAAGTTGAATCGCCCAAGCATTTTGCAACGGTCAATTTAAGGACTCATTTGATGCCAGATTTATGTTATGAAGTTCATATAACAGTCTTAAAGTCTAGCACAGACTGTTTTCTATTTAGTTCACTCTTTGGTTGTACTCCCTGTTTTTATTAAGCACTTGTGTAGGATTTAGCCCTGGGCATTCAGGCAGTTCTAATGCCAAGTTTAGTATTTGCTGGAATTTCTAAGCTTGTTGGAATTTTGAGTATGAGAACAGTTAGCAGCATGTTGGCACAGCTTGGTTGAAAGTGGTCAGCACAAATAGAGCTGATCAGGTAGTTAAGATGTGTTTTTATCAGTACATTTGTCTTGGATTCAGATTGTAAACATGTGGGTCACATTGAAAGTGGACAAGGTCAAATAGGAAAGTTAAAAACTTAATCTGTCTTTTTAAAAAAAAAATTATTAAAAAAAAAAAAAAAAAAAAAAAGGTTTTGACCAAAAGCTTCAGTTTTTTGGACTCTGCCACTTTTCAAGTTCAACATACTACAGGAGTGTTATTAAAATATTTATTAGACAGATTACAGTATTTTGGAATGTAATCTATATAAACTAGACCCGAGTTTATGAAAAACATATTTTTTTAAAATTCTATTTAGTGACAGCTGCAGCATCACACGTTGCATCTTGTTAATACTGGACCACCTAACCTTCACTATCTGTGAAATACAATGTGGGAATCCCTGCCTAAAACAACATCATCATCATCATCATCATAATAATAACAATAAATTGATTTACTTACCACAACATGCATACCCGCTAGCTGATCCTTACCAAAATTGTGTTTTCTGATCGTTTATTTATTTTTTAACGTTATTGAATGTTGTTTAAATATTTATTATATACCAGTTCATTTTGAAACTCCAAAGAAGTGAAAACTATATACAGTTAGTTTTCAATGTGCACAACGTATTTACAGGCTGTTTGCCAGGAATACAAGCCTGTCATCCTGCTCTGGATACAAGGCAGTTTTTTGCTTTCTGTGAAACCACTAAATGGGGTTTTAAATGCCAAGTCTTACTTTTTCATTTAAATACCGAAGTGACTCATCTTTATGAATTTTAAATACAGTTACTGGACACTATTACTCATAATAGTGTGTCCAGCAAAACACTTTATTATAGCTTTTAATAAAGATAAGCTGCTTATTAACATGTTGCGATCTCGTATATACGTGAAAAAATGAAGGCTTGGCCTATTTAAAAGCCCATGAAGTTGTTTGACAGAAAAAAAACCCCCAAAAAAACAAAAAACAAAATTAAGTCAACTAAATTAAGTCCTAAGTGTGTGTGTGTGTGTGTGTGTGTGTGTGTGTATATATATAAAAAAACAGTGAAGCAATATGAAAAAAATTACATAAAAATAGCATCGGTATGGTAATGGTCTGTTTTGATTAGAGGATGAGCATTAACTGCCTATTACAGAAATGTTATGCAGTCTAATTATTCAAACAGTGCTAAAATCCAAATTGTTAATTTATGCTACTTACTGTATACAAGAGACAAGTACTAGTTTTGTTCACACCAAACTGATCTTATTCCAAGTACAGTATCATGTTAATTCAAATAATCAATATTCTGTTTAAATAAAAAATAAGCATAAAATGGAAGCAATCTTCTGAAAAAAAGAAAAAAAATGTATTGTAGCAGTCTTGGTTAACGCAGGCGGGGGAATCCACATACAGGCAGAGGGTGGGCACGAACCTGGGAACCTCTCGCACTAAAGCATTGTGTATGATTCCGTCACCTACCAGCCCTACTGCTGCCTTCCTCGTGCACGCTACAGTATTAACATCACTCGAGTCTCAGAATAGGAAAAAATAAATACAAAAATCAGCACAGCCTTCTGTAGTCTGGCTCAACAAAAGACATTAAAGATGAATCCGGTATCTTCCATTGAAATTGGACCGCGCTCAAGACGGGACTTTCCATAAGTAGGCCGAATTAATTGCATGTTTAATTATTCTTTTGTTTATTTCTTTCCATGCTACCCGACTTTAATAAAGCTATAATTAAGAATATTAAACCATGGCCGTTTCTTAATTAAATAAGATTTTTTGGATGATGAAGAAACAAGCTCATAGCTATTTTTCTAGCTATATATTCCTTAAAGGAAATTGATCTCTTTACTGTGTAAAGGATGTAGTCGCTACACACCGTTTTTTTCATAAAGACATTCTGTCTGGAGACACACCTTGTTAGAGCTTGCAAATAAGTCCGAATCGAATTGGTAAAGAAACAATAAGGAGGATAAATTATGCCTTTGCATTAAAAGGGCTGCTATTTAAATTATAATTGGGTAATACACAGCAGTGAACCTGTTTAAAGCAAAGAGTCAGTCAGCATGCTTTTTAAAAAATGTATCAGTGTTTCATATTTTATTCTGGTTATTGTAATGCCAGTAAAATGCTAAACTTCATTTGCGGAATGTTGTACGTAGTATTACTGTCACATGACATTGCTGGACTGTTACTAAACTGTTTTATATTTTGTATTGTTATTGTAATGCCAGTAATAAGCTGGTCTTTTCAAAACACCTTCATTTGTAGATTGAACTACAGTGTCAGCGGAAGACTATAAATATGATTCTCACAACAGTGCTGGACATTTGTTTTCTGAACTGTTGTCTTATAATTCTTAGGTTTACCTGCTAATTTTAATGCCAGCAATGAGCCAAGTGATGTCTAAACATTGACAGTGTCTTCAGGTTCTTTACTTAATATTACAACAACAAGAGTCTTATTAAATAAAACTCCCGGCTTTAATATAAAAAAAACAAAAAAAAAACAAAAACAAATTAAGAATTGTGGTAATATTTATTAATGTACTTATTTTAAGTATGAACATTATATTTATGTTCAAATGTCATGTTTAATTATTAATACGTTGACAAAAAGTGGGGGGGTGGGGAGAAATGGAATTGGCAGTTTTTGAAAAACATTCCCAAGAATGGAAAATAAGAAGCTCTAAAGATGGTTTATACAGCAGTATAAAAGCAATTTTATGCAGGCAGCCAGTTAAACATGCAGTCTGTATCTATGATAACAACTGACGGGCCTGCATTTATGATAGAATCTCAGACAGACTTCTAAAGGTAAATATACGCTTTATAAAAAGTCTGTTTGTTTTATATATGTAATCAGAGGGTGATTCAGAGTTGGAGGCAGAGCCACAATAAATGTCTTGTTTAAATTTAAAGTAAATTGTAAAATTCTTGAGATACTTGTTTGGAATATTGTTTCGAAATTGTATAATGCAACAAAAATACATTAAAAGGGTTATGTGTGACTGAAGGTTTCTCACTGAATTTACCCTTTCTCAGTCAAAACGGCAAGTTTCTCAGTATTTAAGAAGCTTAGAGGGAACGCTGCTGTAATGATGGTGACATGCTATATATTTACACATAAAAATGTGCATCTGCCTTCCTTTTTAATACTGTTCTTGAGGAATCAAGCTGATGTGTGCTTACTGTGTATGAAGCTGATATTAGAAAGATTAAATGCAATTGGGATTCGGCTGCTGTCAGCCTTGTATCAACTGTAGTGTAAGTGTAATAGTCTTGTAAGGAGGGTTGATATTATTTATGTGGCATGAAATTAAACGTTGATCACATGATCTCACTCTTTTTTGCAGCACCAGTAGTCAAAGTAGATGGCACAGAAATAGCTTTTCGCATTATTTTGCTAAAGACATTTGCTTTATCATTTATCTTCAGTTCTGTCTTCAAAATATTAATTTATTTAATATTTATAGGGTCTATTAATTTGATCTAAACAGCAGTGGATGTAAGACATAATAACATTTGTGTACCAAGATAATGAAAATCTAACAGTGCATTTGAGTTTGTAAGAATGAGTAAAACGCCAGAGATGGGCCATTATTTTATAAATGTGCTTAAATGTTGTATTGTTTTGTGGTAAATTAACTGGAAAACTATACAACCTTTTATTTTGTAAGGCTAAAAATGCTATTTCTTAAACAGTGTGTCTGCTTATAGCACATGTAAAAAAACCAAAAAACACATTTTATTATCCCACATTGATAATATTTTCAATAATAAAAACCTGTTTTTATTAAATTTAACCTATTACATTAAAAATGTAAACCTACTGCACTTAGCAGCCAAAATGAATTGCAAAAAAAAAAAAATACCAATTAGATATAAAATAAAAACAAATCCATGATAAATGTAAAATGCTAGATAGGGGAACATTTGATATAGTTAAAGAATAATTATTTCTGTGGAAAATGTGAGTAATTTCCATTTCACATTTCAGATGCATGCAGCAGTGTGACAAATAAATCATCAGGGTATTGATTCACACTTTCTCCCCTCCCCCCACATCCCCTGCCATGTCACTCCATCGTACAGCATTTGTCTTATGTCTGTTTAATTAATCTAAAAATACATCTACCTGAGATGAGAATTGATGTGGAAACGTTTCCTCGTGTTGCCAGAGTTGTACTTTTTAATATGTATTTGTAGTACTTCTTATGTTAAAGCGTAAGTAGCAGGTTTCTGAAAAATATAGCGTCCCAAAGTGTTACAACTGTTTAAGTAACGTGCATGCAATTTTTCTTTTCGTTGTTAACATCCTGACAACTTTTTACACGTATAACTTTAGTCTGTTTCAAAGCTCTTTTCAAAATGGCTGCTCTAGTGCATTGGGGTTTGAGATCTGTGCTGTAAAATTTAAATCGTTGCAGGATGAGCGATTTAAAAAAAAAAAAAAAACAAAAAAAAAACAAAAAAAAAACAAAAAAAAGCAATGGAGCAGCTATTTTGAAAAGACCTTTGAAACAGACTTTCAAGTTATAAGTGTAAGAAGTTGTCAGGATGTTAACAATGGAAAAAAAAAATTACAGGTATGTTATTTAAACAGTTGTAGCAACATGTAAGGATGTGTAACTGTATTTTTCAGAACCCTACTTTACAAGTGGTTTGCAAAACAAATGAAATTCAAATTTTAAATTGTTAAAAGATGAGTTAACTTAAATTTTGATTCTAAAATAAACTCTATACAGTTTGTTTATTTACAGTATTTAAGAAGTGTGTTGTCATGTTTTTATTTTTTTTATATTTTGTTTTTTTAAACTTGTAAACCATCTGTAATAAACTGAACAGCCAACAATGGGTGGGATTTTCTCAATAATTAGGTAACTCAGCTGTGACATTTACAGCTTCAAGGGGGCAGCTTTATTTGTTTTAATTATAAACAACCACTATATTAAAAAAAAAAAAAAAAAACTTATCATTGGTTTTCATATTTATTTTGCTTCCCTAAGCAACAGTAGAACTTGTAGATCTTGAGTCTTACCACTTGCTGCAGCATACAGTATCCATACTTGCCAATATTTGGAAACTGTTCAGCGGGACGCTCGTCCCCAGAGGGGTGTTATACGCATTATACACATGGGAGGGGTCAAACGCAATCTATAAGATAATAGACATGTTCCCCCAACTCAACACCACATGATCAGCATGATAGTAAACATAGACACAATGAAGCGTTCTTACCGTTGTATACCGGTAAGTTAGTGATCAGCAGATGTGTCAGCTGCACGAAAAGCACAGCGTGTGGTTTTCACTAACTCTACTGTGCAGAGTAAAATATTTTTTCTCTGTGTGTAAATATTGAAACTTTCTTGTGCATCGGGGCTGTCCCTACCATATAGGGGCTGTTGGCATGTATGAGTATCTGAAGGACGGCGTGTGTAGTTCATAATATCGGCAGGAAAGTTTAAGAAGCTTTTGTGTCTGCAGCTGAAACTACGTCTTAGGGAAATCCGACAAGATGGTCTGATCTCTGAAGTAACAGTGCAGAGGCGGTTCAGAAGGTTCTGGATAAGACTCTTGCCTAAATATCAAAGATAAACATAGATCCATGTGGTCAGGCTGGCTGGTGGTGCTGTCAGGAATGGAACAGAAGCACACAGAGTGGAGAGTGAATTGTGAATTGCGCTGTTGCGTCAGTTTATTGCAAAACAGAAAATAAAAAGGTTGAACAAAACAAATAGACAGACAAACAAACGGTGGACGAACCCCAAAGCAAGTATCGTGCGAGTCCTCCCGCACGAGTAACATTTGTTTTGATTTTTTAGTTTTTTAATAATTTTTTCCTTCTCTCTCCCATTCTCCACTCCTGAACACACAACCCCGAGTGAGTGCTTTGTGCATCTATGTATACAATTGTTCTGGGATTCAATTACTAATTAATTATTCACTTGAATTCAAGCATGGGAGCTAATGTGTGCAATCCCTTTGCTCACGTACTAATACACATTTTATCTGCACGTGAAGTGATTGTGAAATACTCGCGCCTAAATACAACTGTATAATTTAAATCACTCGTGCTACATAGCCCCATATATCCCGTGCACCAGTACCTATACACCAACATTAACACACCACAAGCAACTTATAACACACATAATACGCACAATGGTAAATTAATTGTATAAGGTATTTCACCATATTCAATTTCCAATGTTTATTTTTAGGCCCGTTCATTTAGTGATTCCAGCACACCATGTCCCTCGAGACATTATACAGTGTTCTGCAGTCAAAGATTTACAAGTAGGGAAGCAAAGTTAATGATTTTCCCAAACCCGAACCCAAACCGACATTTGCATACAATGCCAAACCAAAAGGTAAAACTAGACTGAAACCAAAACTACTATTGTACTATTTTTTGTACAATGAAAAAGCTTTGGTGGTTTTAGGCGCTCATTGAACTCTTTGCTACATGTAATAATTTTAATAACGTAACAGATCAAAAGTTCTGACAAGATTTACCTGACTGCCCCGAGGTGTGGAGATATCAAGGTCCAGTTTTCTTTTTAGGTTTGTTGAAGAAAGGTGCTGCTGCTAACCTAAACCTTTCATTTAAAAATACATAAAAAAAAACACACACACACACACTAAGAGGTGAAAAGCTGATGCTGGATGTTTGAGGTAAAAGAATCTGTTAAAATACACTATGTAGACCTAATAAGAAAATGTAGTAATGATGCTAAACTGACTAAACAGCGAAATTCAAATAGATGCTTCAGTGAGCTCATCAGTTTGTTATTTAATGTATCTTAATTTACTGATACTGTGCATTTATTGAAATTAGTTTTGTTTGTCTGATTTACTTTGTTGCTGCATACTATCAGCATATCGATTGAATTCAGTGAAGGGCCTTATCGTAAAGTCATGTATTATAGTAGTGGGCTATAGTAAACCAGCATATTAAACAGCAGCTTTGTGTGTTTTTTGGTGGGCTGGCAGTGGGCCTAAATTATAGCTATAATTTTTTGCTGATATCTAGGTGGCATTTTAAATTGGAAGTGTTTCCTCATCAGAAGCTATTTTAAAATGCTGCCAGAAATCTTCATCACTTTCAAGCCAGCATGTTAAATAATTGCTGTTTCAACAGCATTTCTACTCAGACGTAATTTGACAATTACAATCAACCGTGGGGACAATCAGGGTACCAGGAAAATTATAAGTAAATAAAGTTGAATGTCTCCATACAGTATTTTATTCTTTCCTCATTGTGTCTAATTGTATAATACATTGGCATGAGGGATGCAATAACACTCTATTGAGTATTTATCACAATAATAAAAAAAAAAAAAAGTTTGGTTTTAAACTTTCATTTCAGTTTTATTGAAAACCAATTGGATGTGACCAAACACAGTTGGAATGACTAACAGTAACTCAGGACTTCTTGTGCTCTAATTGATTTCAGGGCTCAGATGATTGTTTAGTTAAGATCTGGGCGACTGATAATGGCCGGCTGTTAGCCACACTGAGAGGACATGCGGCTGAGATCTCTGACATGGCTGTGAATTATGAGAACACAATGATTGCTGTAGGCAGCTGTGATAAAATGATAAGAGTCTGGTGTCTTCAAACCTGTGCCCCCCTCGCTGTTCTAGAAGGCCATGAGGCATCCATCACATCACTACAGGTAAGGCAAGGCAATAGTTTTTTAAAATCATGTTCTTTTATGTGATAAACATTTTGTATATATGGAGCAAGTCACTGTCCAAGTCACTTCTCTGACTATAGATAATGTGTGTTATGACAGTGAGGCTGTGATGTGTAAGTCATTCGTATACAATAGTCACTTTGGGACTAAACTGCAATGGTGGAGAAATTATATTTGTCTCCTTTTGACTGGAGTGCAAGCTGTGTAACCCATACAGTAGTTCTACCTACCAAATATCTGCACTCTGACCGTGTCCTTTACTTCTGTTGCTGTTTAATCCCCAAATGCTTTTATAACTGTCCTGCAGAAGACCGCTTGTTACAGGAGACCACTTTAATCCAGAACCGAGCCATACTTACCTATGGAATCTTTTTATACTGCATCCCTTTTTTCTGAAAAGGTCACTTAAATATCTTCCCAAAGAAAACAAAATAGTTGATCAGTAAAGGTGTGGAGCTGTATCACCAGAAATAGCGATTTAGTTCAAACCGAAGTATGTAGAGATTTTACTGTGTTCCTGGATGTGGAATTAATTAGTCTTAATTTTATTTTCCTACATGACAGTGACACTAAGTCCACCAGTAAAGCCTATTAACTTTTATTATAACGCATTCAAAGAAATAGAAGCATTCTGAAATAAGAATTGCTATTCTTGAATGCCTTTGGGGACATATGAACCAAAACAAAGATAGCATAGCTCTGAGAAATGCAGTGTTAATCAGAAGTCATGCAGTCAAGGACCAAGTACCCCGACAACTGTTCTGTGTGTTTGCAAGAGGCATGTCTATAATTCAAATGTTGCAGATGTGCCACTAATGAAGATGGTAATTCATGTGATTTCTCTAGATTTTGAATTCCAGTTGCTTTACAGGTGGTCGGTGACATTACTATTTGTGTGCCTTCTGAATAACCCTATGGCATTCTAAAGGAGATGGGGAAAATTATTTTGTAGATGCATGGCATGAGGTAATGCAGTAAAAGCAATGGTAAAGCTAAATTATTTTGAAATTAGTGCATAAAACGTGAAGTTTTGAATTAATTGTTACTGAATAATGGGACTGTTAACTTGGAGATGTTACTGTTTTTTATACAGTGTGTAGTGCATAATATAAGAATTAAAATAAACAATATCAAGAGCTATATGTTGAAAAGAAGAAAACGCGTCAGATGACTAATAATTAAATGGTGTTAATTAGCATTTGCAGTTACACACCTGCCCATCTAACAAAGTAAATTTGTTATTATTGTAAGCTTGTTCTGTTAGCTGTATATTTGACCCTTTGTCCAGCACCAATGAGGTTCTGACAGTTCAGCTTGTACAATACAACTTTATTTAACAGTTGTGAACACCTGCCTCTGATTTGTTTCTAGTTTTCTCCACTGTGCAGCGGCTCCAAGAGGTATCTCTCTTCCACCGGGGCAGACGGCTCCATTTGTTTCTGGCAGTGGGATGCCAGGACATTGAAATTTAGGTCAGTTGCTAATTAAACCAATATATATATTATATATATATATATATATATATATATATATATATATATATATATATATATATATATATATATATATATATAATATAAAAAAAAAAAAAAAAAAAACTGATCACCCTACCAGGTAAAAAAAAAAAAAAAAAAAATATGAAAGTGATCTTGAATTTTAATATTTGTTATGTTTAGTTATTTTCACTTACTGTAGCTGGCCTTATACCCAGGTAGCCTGGATACAGAAATTAGAGATTTATAAGAGATCTTAAGCATGCTGTGAAACTGTCCCAGTGATATTAATGCTGTGTTGCTCATTAATAAGTAGAAAAACTGTATTGGTACAGCTTGTTTTAAAGAAGTGATTTGGTTAACTTTATTTTCTTCGTAGTCTGTTTTATTTTTGACTTATTTTGTCGATTTTTATTTTTAGCTATGCTGTTTAACCAATAACGGTTACAAAAATCAAGCAAAATCAAAACATTGTTTTGTTTGTCATGGTATATATCTTTTTTCAAGCACAAGTACTACTTTAGTCATAATGTTTTCTTTGATTCGTAATCTCCCTTTAGAGTGTAGACTTTCTGGTTTCACTAGCACATGGTTTTCATGGGGACTGGAGGGAGTCTGAATGAATGAAACAGCTGTTGAAGTCATCCTGAAGATTTAACAACATTGTTGATTAAGGTTGGGCATGTGTTGCCCCTCTTAGACCACTTCCTTATTAAATATATTAGTATGCCTGAATAGATTATGTTCTTCTCTCCAAATATATAAAAAAAAAAAAAAAGATGAGCAAGCCACCTCAAGTGCCCTTTGAACCCCTGTGAATCCCCATGTTTAATAAATACCTTGGCATCCCAAAATAGATAATTGCACTCAAGGCCCTTTCTCATTGGCACGCCTACTCGGTTCTGGCTACCTGGGTCACAGTCCTGCGTCGTGTGAAAGCACATACTTGGGTCGAACCCGGGTTGAGCAAGACGAAATGCTTGACAGCCATTCTTAAGCTGACGAAACCACAAACAGCCACACCTGCCTGAAGGTTTCACTTCTGCAAGGAACATTTTGTTTATTCTGTTTAGTCATATTTTTGTTGCTTGAGATACACCATGAGCCAGATTGCAGCAGGGATGAAGAAACATTAGCTCTATTCAACATTTGGGCTGGTGGTTCAATCCAGAGAAGCTTGGATGGAAGCATCCGTAACAAGCTGCTTCCGGGGCATTGATACGCGCATTGATACGCGCATTGTTTACTTGCGTCTGTCGCCCAGGTCAGCCCTGCTTTATCAAAAGCAGTGTGAAATCACATACCCAACCTGCATGTCACCGGGTCCTGATCCAGATAGCTTCCGACCCAGGTAGAGCATGCCAGTTTGAAAGTTTAAAAAACTTTAGAAAACACATGTTGCCAATGCAGAACATTAAGGTACAATATTTCTTTTTTTCTTTAACCCCACAAATGTTTATACTATGGTGACTGCAAGAGTGGTACTGAATATCATACCAATATTGTATTTTTTTTTAAGAATTTCCTGAAAGTTTTTTTTAAATGTACCATCGCTGCATTTTCAAGACACACCTGTATTCTGTGATTCTCTTGGCAAGTTTATAAAAGTTGTCCAGTAAAATTAAAAATGATTAATAATAATAATAATAATAATAATAATATGAAACTAAGCTGAAATACAGTAGCTGTGATAGGTAAGAGTTGATAAAAAGGCTTGCAACCATGTGGACCCCAAAGTTAAAATGATATGTGTTTTGTGTCTACTATGCTAGACTGTGTTGACTTTTACTTCCTCCCTTGCAATTTCAGCCAAGAACTATTGGTTTCAAATCTTTTGGTCTCTGACTAGGGAGATGAATTACTTACAACTGAATTACTTCCTTTTATCTCTGTCTTACCTAGATGTAAAACTGCAGTATGTATCAGGAGGAACCTTCTATTATGATTAAGTATTTTGCAAAGTTTTTTT
Source organism: Polyodon spathula (assembly GCF_017654505.1). Classification (NCBI taxonomy): domain Eukaryota; kingdom Metazoa; phylum Chordata; class Actinopteri; order Acipenseriformes; family Polyodontidae; genus Polyodon; species Polyodon spathula. The sequence goes on along the minus strand of NC_054538.1, from coordinate 32,449,149 downwards.
TTTTTTTTAATGCACATACAGGCAAAGTTACTGAACTGTCCTTTTTGTGTTTTTTAGTCAGCGACCAAGTAAATTTACAGAAAGGCCAAGACCCGGAGTCCAAATGATTTGTTCTTCCTTCAGTGCTGGTAACATAATCTTACTTTATTCACCTGTTTTTGGTTTTAGATTCCTTGTTTGTGGAGGGTTGTTTTTCCTCAAAGGCTAAGCATTTCAACTAGGAAATTTGAACAAACAATGGCTGGGTTTACATGCACCTGAAAATCGACTCTACAGTCATGACTGTGTGATGTTGTCACGCAAATACATTGTGAAACGGCAAAAGGACGTCCTTTTGGCAGAGCGACCTTAAGGGCAGGGTCAATTGCTTTCTCATGATAAAAATGGTTGTAAAAACCCATGTAAACCGGAGCAGGAATCGTGCTTGTGGCTCACGAGATTTCAGCAGTCAAGATCCAGTTCTTCTGACTTAATCTCACGTAATCGCCAGCAGAAAGGCTGCACAGAACACACACACACACAAAATGTACATTTATGGACTACTTCAACACTAGAACCGCCGTCGTTTTACTCATATCAACAACCGCGGACGGCAGTCATTATCACGGTACATTTTAAACATCATCAGTATTAAAATGAAAGACAAACTATCGGATACTCAACAGTTTTATTCAAGCACATCATATCAAACGTCTGCACAGCCGAAACGCCATATTTAAGTGACCAATTAAACATGGGTTTATTTTCTAACTTACCACATATAAAGCACTGCTTCAAAAAAATGCAACTATAATAAAATTAATTTCAAAAGAAACTAATGTGTAAATAGGTTTATGTACATACAAAACTGTAAAAACAAAAGTAGTTTTTAATCTAAAATAAAAGTAACATATGATTTCTATTGCATGTGTGTCACTCACAGCACAGAATCCAGGTTGAGCCGCTGCAGTCTGCAGCTTTGCAGTTTTGTGATCGAAATGTTTTTGCCGAAGTGCTGTGGTGAGCTTCAAGATGAAATCTCTCTTACTGATATTTTCCCCGGTGCATTTCTTCTACAAAATGTAGGAATTGATGGCTGCCAGGTCCAGTAGAGAACAAGCTTTTAGATATATAGCTATATAGATATAGACACAGTACCAGTCAAAAGTTTGAGAACACCTGCTTTAAAACAGGTTTTTCATGATTATCTATGCTTTTAACTGTATAAACCTGTCTATAAACACTTAATGTTTCATTATATGATACGTGTACTTATATAAGATAGTAATCATAAGTGAATTGCATTCAAAAAAAAAAGTTTTAAATGAACATGTAAATCTTGTCAATTTCAATGAAATGGTCACCCAAAGCAAGGGGATTTCAGTCTGAAGCCCAAGTCAGTTAAAAGTCTGAAATGTGTATAACACGGTGTTAGAACACTGGCCTAAGTATAAAAGTGTCTTTGTTAGGTGTTCTCTGAGTTAACTAGCATGTTACCTAATTAACCTTTTGTCACCAATTATTGTTAACAGGTGAGGGTCCATGATTACTATAAATATAGGTAGCATAGGCACAAGTTTGGCATTCCTGAATGTAAGGGAGCAGAAAATGGCAAAATACGCTCAGTTAAGCAAAGAAAAAAAGACAGTCTGTAATTACTTTAAGAAATTAAGGTCAATCTTTAAGACAAATTGTAAGAACTTTGCAAGTGTCTGTAACTGCTGTGGCCAAGACCATCAAACGATTTGAAGAAACTGGCACTCGTGGACCGAACAAGGTCAGGCAGGCCAAGGGTGAACTCAGAATCAGAGAACAGGTTCATTTGAATCACAAGTCTGCGAAACCGGTGATTAACTGCCCCTGAAATACAAGCTCAGCTAAATGCTACTAGAAGTACAGGTGTTTGAACATCAACTGTTCAGAGGAGATTGCGTGAAGCTGGCCTAAGTTGAAGAATTGCTGCAAAGAAGCCACTGTTAAGAGTGCAGAAAAAGAGGAAAAGACTTGCCTGGGCCAAAAAAACACAGAAACTGGACGGTTGAGGAGGTGAAGTCGTTCTTATGGACCGATGAGTCAAAATTTGAAATATTTGGGTCCAACCGCCAAGTATTTGTAAGACGCAGAGAGGGTGAGCGCATGTGTTCTGAATGTGTGGTTCCCACTGTCAAGCATGGAGAAGGCAGTGTCATGGTCTGGGGTTGCTTTGCTGGTGACAGAGTTGGTGATCTTTACCAAGTCAATGGCAAGCTCAACCAGTATGGCTATCATAGCATACTTCACAGGCATGCCATTCCATCAGGATTTCGGCTAGTTGGGCAGTCCTTCATTCTTCAGCAAGATAATGACCCGAAACACACCTCAAAGTTGTGCAAGAACTATCTCGCGAAGAAGGAAAGTGAAGGACAACTCAATCTAATGACCTGGCCTGCCCAGTCTCCAGACCTCAATCCCATAGAACTTGTATGGGACGAACTGGACAGAAGAGTCAAAGCAAAGCTACCCACAAGTACCCTACATCTTTGGGAATTGCTGCAGAAGAGCAGGGAAGACATGTCAGGTGATTTCCTGCTGAAACGTGTTAACCGAATGCCTCGTGTTTGTGAGGCTGTTATTTAGGCAAAGGGTGGCTGTTTTGAGGAATCCAAGATTTAGAAATAACTTTCAGTTTTCTTGAACATTGCTTTGTTACTCCTTATGTTATATTTTGTATATTGTATCATGTGTTTTCATTTTCAAGTATTTACAGAAACGTGTACGACGAAAAACATTGTCAATTATGAATAAAACCTAGTTTCCAGCAAGTGTACTCAAACTTTTGACTAGTACTGTGTGTGTGTGTGTGTGTGTGTGTGTGTGTATATATATATATATATATATATATATATATATATATATATATATATATATATATATATATAAATTATTTACTTGTAACATCCGCTATAATTTTTATTTTTGTAGATAACATTTTATGCCAAAGATCACAATGTTAAATGAAAATCTTTACGTGTTTAAGAAATGACACACAATATATTTTATTTTTTGAAAACTTGTACTAAGTAGAAATTATATTTTATATAATTTTACACCACCACACACAACCTTTCCAAGGTAACCAGACAAAACAAGCCGGCGTAATTCTTAAATTGTGCGCGTTGCGTATGAATTAATTTCTCTTGTTAAATGTTTTATCTTCATGGCAACGCATGAAGCTTTCCTCATAGTATTCAGAGTCGTTCTTTAACTACTTTGTAAGCAGACAGGGACATTTAAATATCCCCGCCCCTAAATGACTATGAATTCAGTAATCTGCATTGGTACGGCCGACTTTTACATTTTTTTTTTTCCTAAATCACAACGGCATAGCAACGCATTTCCTGAAAAGTACGGCAAACACGCTGTGAGGAAAACTGTCATGACTTGTGCATGTAAACACTGCCTTTGCTGTTTGTTTTTTTCTTTTGGCAAATATAGCTGTTTTTTGTTAGGCAAATTTGATTTGACCATACTGAACTGTGGTGATGTGCGCAAATTGCAAGTGGCTTATAGTGCCTGCAGCACTGGTTTTGCCCTGCTGTGAAGCATACCCATTCAAAATGTTAAATTAATTGATAAACCTTTGCACTTTATTTAACACTTTCAACACTATGGATCTATAAAGAGTTCCTGGCAAATAACTAAAAACAGCAAACTGCTAGTGCAGTCTAGGAATAATAATAAAGCAGACCACATAGATCTTGGGATGCCTGTATAAGACACTGGGAATATTTAATTTGTCACAGGAGTGCTGTCTTTTTGAAAAATTACAAGCAGTTTTTTTTTTTTTTTTTTTAGAATAAAAGCAAAGTTACTTAAAAATAAATAAATAAATTAAATGTGGTTTTTTTGCATGTATTGGTTCTTCACAACATATAACCTAAATGTTTTCTTACTGTGTTTCATGTTATGTCAGATGTTGTTTGCCTTCGATAATAAAGGTATGTAAATTACTGTCTTAGTTCAAAGTGTGAAATGTAATGTTAATGTTTTTAAAGGTGGAATGTTCTTGGCTACAGGAAGCACAGATCAAATAATTAGAGTGTATTTCTTTGGATCGGGGCAGCCTGAGAAAATATCTGACTTGGAGTCTCATACTGTGAGTATTAAAAACGTGAGCTTTCAAAACAAGTACAATACAGTCAGCACTCACATATCCGACATATTTGGACTTCAGTGATGGTTTAAACGAGTGTGATGTATATCTGATTATTTCATTTTGGCCGTTCCAACCCTTGTCCGTTTTTCAGGGAACATAAAGATACAATGTCAAAAATACATATCTGAAAGGACTGTGTTTTAAATAAATGTACTGTATTGGTTTTGTTGGTACAGTACTGTATTTTCAACAGAAGATATGATTCTGAAAATATCACTTGCCAAAACTAGAGACAACACGTTAACTGTAATAGTACATACTTTTAAATCCATACGTATTGTAGCGGTATGTACAATTTCCCATTAACAACCTAACAGCAAAATGAAATCGAAGTGTTATCCATGCACAGAACTGCTTAAAACGTAAAAGGCAATGTAATTAGGCAAACCAAAAGAATAAAAAAAACAACCCCCCCCCCCCCCCCCCCCCCCCCACAGATTCCCCAGAATTAAAACACTATCCCAAGTCAGTATTCAAAATTGCAGAATATAGTGCTCGATAAGGTCCTAATGTCACACTTCACTTGCAAGTGAAAATACACAAAAGCAACAACAGATCACAGATAAATAAATCATGGTATCTAAAACTGTTTAACAGTTAAATGTTACATTACCTTAGCTTGTCTTGTTCGCTGTGGTTTGGCTGCATTTTTGTCAGGTGAACTGGAGGAAGCGCTGTATAACTGCACAATTTTAGACAGACTGATTTGGCATTAGAGATTAAGTAACGCAGGCTGTGACGGATATTCAGATAAACTGTAACATTGAAGAGATGGGCTTTGTATCGGAAAACTGTGACAGTAGGAAATCGCGTGACATGGGTAAATGCATTAATTTGTTACATATGTGTGTCTGGGTAACGAATATCCAAGTGCTGTGTGTGTGTGAGAGAGTATACAAGTGACATTGTGTTTGTTTGTTTTCTTCTATTGATAGGATAAAGTTGACAGCATACAGTTCTCTAACACTGGTGAGAGGTAAGCATTCTAGTATAAATTCATTAACATGTATTTAAGACCTCTGCTTCTTTACATGTATCCTGTTTTGGGCTGCACAGATACAACATGGGGGCTATTTAGGGATCAAGATCCCATTGGCATAAAGAAAACAAAAACATGCATATAACAATCTGGATTAATTTAGGGTTTCCAGCTGCTTTAAATCACCAGCCCTAAGGGTTTGTCAGTATGATTCTAACTACATTTTATCAAAGTACTCAGTAAAAGTAAGTGTGTCCAGTGTCTGCCATCTGATTTATTATTGTATAGTTTGTACACTTTAGTGGTCTAATTAGACAAAATACTGTAAAATTCTGTCTTGTACCACAGCAGAATGAAGTATGTTGTCATGTCACAAGAGCATTAAAACTCGCCTATTTTTTCAAAGGTGACATACATAAACATCATGCTTCACTAGCTTCAAACACTGAAACCGTGCTCTTTTCACTAGCTTCAAACACTGAAACCAAGCCTTAGCAGATGCCTTTTTATTGTCTCGTACTTTTCAGACAGTCGTTTAACAATTTTATTTACCATTACTGTACAGAAAAAATCCTAGTATGATTACCATATAATTTTTTTCTGGGAGACTCTTGAGCAAAGGTGTGTTAGGAAGCAGGGTTCTTCTAAGAAGAATAATGTTATATTGTCTGTAACACCAATTTTATATGACAGGTTGTGATTACACTTTTTAGTGCACAATGTGCTGTTTCTACCTGCAGCAGAAATAGCAAAGCATATCTCATCAGTTTCACTTCCTCTGTTCTCAAATTTGATGTGCAGCATCAAGCACTTGCAGTATGTCTGTTGTGCCATTGTTTCCTTCAGACTTTGTTTTGATGAATTTATTTTATTGATGACATCAGTTAGGAACGTTAGAGAAAACTGACATTTTTATTTTATCCTCGCAGGTTTGTCAGTGGAAGCCGAGATGGAACTGCACGCATCTGGCAGCTCCACCAACAGGAGTGGAGAAGCATTTTGTTAGACATGACCACCAAGTTGTCTGGGTATGTACTCTGACATAGGAAGTATGTATTAGGAGGCATTTACAGCAATCTCACTACTGTTTCTGCCCTTGTGTGTACTATGATTTGGGTATTACATTGGTATATTCTATGTTGCCATAATATAGTCCTATTATGTGCATGTTCCTGCAGCTTAATTAAAAAAACAAGCCCCTGCCATTATCACTTTTGCTACAACATGTACAGTGCAACAGAGAGAAAATAATGGATTTAAAATAAAGAAATGACAATGACGAGGTTCAGACCATACCTGAAGGATTTTAGTAGACTTTTTTTTTTAAAAAAGCAAGAAAATGAAAATTCAAGAAATAAAATACTTGCTGATATAAACCTCACACTGTCATATTTGCCTTCCTGTCAAAAGTGTACATAGTATAGCCACATGGTCCAAGCGCAGCGAGTCTGCCCAGCATACATAGGGATGGTTACATTTTTTTCTTTTATATTTTGTAAATATATACTATTTCAGCAGTTTATGAATAAAACATAATAGAATTAACAAAAAACACTATTATACATTTCTTATTAATCTATAAGATTTGCAACAAACAAAAAGTTGACAAACAAGAATTATAGAAATGTTTTATTAATTTTGGTATGCTTTAAGAAATACTTGTACATTACTCCCCAAAAATCAACTGGAGACATATTATTATGTGATAATACATTTTGACTCTTACATTATTCTGTTTATATTACATTGGTTCACTGGTCTTTTCTATGCTGTTAGATCAGTCTGCAGTCTTGAGGGAACCTTTCCTGGAACTGCAGCATTGAAATAGTTGATTCCTGTAGTAGTTCTAGAAATAGCTTTTTAGGCAGTTATGTGATTGAGAATTGTTACCTCTATATATCTTGGTGTCCACTTATCCAATTGTGATGAAAATTTGTAATAAATGCTGTTGGTAATTCCCCCATTGCCAGTTTGCAGCTACATTAAATTAGGGGAATTTGAGCATAACAGCCACAAAGCTTTGATTTGAAGAAAATTCAAACAGAACACTGTCTACAAATGGCAGTAGTACTTCACCAGAAATGCTTACATAAACTGCTGAGTAGCTATGCAGCTGTAGGGAGAACTGGTGTTCAGAAACCCAATTAAATATAATTATTTGATGTGTGTAATTAATTATTGTAAATGGTTGTTTCTTCAGTGGCAATCCAATTAATGGATCTCCTTTTTAAGTCCTTTTTAAACAACATTTTAGTTCTTCTAAGTTAATTGTGTTCTGTTATTTGCAGCTGGCTGTTCCAGTTGCTATTCACTGCTCTTCATTTCTCTGACTAGTGGGTGCTTTCTAGATGTTATTTGTAGCTGACATTTCAAGTTGTTATCCACTTCTCTTCATTTTAAGGACTGATTTAACCAAAGTCAGTGAACAAAGAAAGGCTCTTTCCTGACCTTAAAGTCACTTTACTTTACCTAAAGTTAAACTTACTTACTATATTGAATTAAGGCACCAGCACCTGGGAACTGTAGTTACTGAGCTAGCCCTACTACCTTTCTCATCTTCTTGTTACAGTTTTGAAGGTGCTGTGTAATTATAGACCAAAAAGAACAGGGGCCTCAATATCTATCTGGTTGTCAAAGACAAGGTCAGCTAGTCTCCAACTCCCTTCTTAATTGCAATTTTCAGGTCATGGACTGTTTAGAAAGATGCTGGACTCTCTTTACTTGTGCTGTGGCCACACAGCTGTATCTAGTGGCACTGACAGCACTGATACCAGATAATACGAAAGTAGTCTACAATAATATAATATTTATAAAACGATGCGAATGTCGTAAGTTTAAAATAATACAGTATGTGTTGCATTTGTTACAGTTGCAGTAAATGAACATGTGGCACATTGGCATGAACCATTTACAACTTTTAGTGATGCACTGACATACTGTTTTATTTTTTACAGTTAATGTAACCATAAGTTAACTGCAGCAAGTCTACCATACAGTAATTTCTAAAGTTTCCTTGGCTGCAAAGAAAATGATAAAGTAGAAAATTTGCTCTACTGTAGGCACTCCGAGAAAGGAAATCTTTTGTGTTTGCTGTTCTAAATATAGAGAACCTTTCACTAGATGACGAAGGGAAACTATTTCTTTAATCTATAAACCTTTATTTGCAGACCTTCCATGCATCATCTCTCCACCTGAAATGTTAATATGACGTTTTTAATTTGCTAAATAGTGTATTTTAAAATATTTTTTAGTTGAGCAATATCATAATTACTGTAGAATTATCTGTTTGTAAGTTTGCTCCACTGTATTACAATGTACATTTTAGGCATACTCTATTTAGATTTTAGAAAGCTGGCAGGAGGCAGGAAGATTGAAAACAAGTTTAAAGAAAAACAGGGAAAAGCACAGGCATGGAAAATGACAGAGAAAACAGAACTATGATATTGGATAAAGAGAGGGATGAAGTAAAGATAACAGAACAGTACTAGTGTTTTTGGTAGCTGCAGCACCAACATAGATGTTTTTATGAGTAATTGACAGATTTATAACAACGTACATCGGTACAATAAAAGTTCACTAATTACAAAGGAGAATTTTTTTTCCTGTAACATTTATTTAATAATATTATAGCTTATTATAGGGTGTGAGAAATGACATAATTGACTAACATTTATATTCTAGCAACAATCCTCCAGGGTTGGAAGACAAAGTAACTAAAGTGAAAGTTACGATGGTGGCTTGGGATCGACATGACAACACTGTAATCACAGCAGTGAATAACCTTACACTGAAGGTTTGGAACTCCTATACTGGGCAGCTGATACATGTCCTAATGGTAAGTGACCATATGTTCAATAAAGATATGACAAATAAGGTAATACATCTAATCGTTTAAAAATAATTGTGTTTACAGCACACTAAAACTTTCCATTTAGGGGAAAAAAAGGGGTGGTGGTCCTGTTTAATGTAACATTTAAGGCTAACATCATCATTGTTTTAAATTCAGACTGACTAGAATGTAACACACCGTTTATTGTGGTTGTCTGTTTGAATACACTGTAGTTCACAAAGTGTGATGGATCAGGTTTTGAAAGGATTAAAATAAGTGTCTATTTATAGGGTATATACAGTAACCAGAGCCTGATGTGCAGATGCCTTTTTGTGTCTTTGCAGGGACATGAAGATGAGGTGTTTGTACTTGAACCTCACCCATTTGATCCCAGGGTGCTCTTTTCTGCCGGGCACGACGGGAATGCCATAGTGTGGGATCTGGCAAGAGGTGTCAAAATTCGATCCTACTTCAATATGGTAAAATAATTTGTTCCTGATTTCTCCCCAAAAGTGAATTGCTTCTTTTATTATAGGACAGTGTTTTCAAATACTGGAGATTTTAACAGCCCATTTGACTTGATTCTGATAATACCTATTTTGTTCCATTTTGAATAAACACCTTTAGTTATGTTGGTGCTCCTTATAGATTAATTTTAATTGTTAATGATGCGTTATATTTTATTTTGCTGTCTATCTGTGACCCACTTCTACAGTTGTAACTAGCTGCATGTTTAATTATATAAAAGCAGCCACACATACAGTATATGCACACAGAAAGTTACAAATGTATTTGCTTAAATCCATATCAATAATTTTACCACTGCTTCCTGCAATCCTTATCTATACAAAATATATACAAGTACTTTTTTGATACTGCACTAGGCATTTAAAATATGTGATGTCCTCTCATTTTGTGAATTTATGCGTTTCAGATTGAAGGCCAGGGCCATGGCGCTGTGTTTGACTGTAAATGCTCACCGGATGGACAACAATTTGCATGTACAGACTCCCATGGGCACCTCCTCATCTTCGGCTTTGGCTCCAGCAGCAGATACGACAAGGTAGAAAGCCCTTGTGGAGTAGCATTGCTTTCATTCTATACTTAGGGGACTTAGGTCACAAGATAAATTATTTATAGTATGTATTTGTATAACACTGTGATTATTTTGGCATATATCATCATTTCTCATGCTTACTAACTATTCCAGTACAAATTGCTTTGTAAAAGGCTAATTGTGGGGAATCTTGGTAAGCATGACAGATATTGGAATAAGCAGAAATAACAATGGGGAACCACACAGAACATGCATGATGAGATATCCCTGCAAGACTGAACCAATTAAAATAAAATACACTGTGGATTGCTTCTCAAGAATATATATTCTCTCATCAGAAATACAATTCGTATGGCAGATATTAATCCACTAACCACTGGCACTTTCCTCTCTTACAGATTGCAGACCAAATGTTCTTCCATACTGACTACCGGCCACTAATCCGTGATGCCAACAACTATGTGTTGGATGAGCAAACCCAGCAAGCGCCACATTTAATGCCTCCTCCATTTTTGGTGGATGTGGATGGCAACCCTCACCCTTCTAGATACCAGAGGCTGGTTCCAGGACGTGAGAACTGTAGGGATGAGCAGCTCATTCCCCAGATGGGTGTTACTTCCTCAGGTAAAGGGACCTACACTGATGTGTTCACTGGCACCAGATGCTTGAAGTATCTATAGTATATCATTTCATTTTTTCTAGACATACTAAGTTTTAATATTGTTCATAAAGTGATGGAAATCTTTGTAGTTACGAAACAAGGATTTGTTTTTTCTTTAAGTCATAAAATGTCACTGTGAGGCCTTCCTGCTAAAACACGGGCTCAGATATCCGATTGTTTCAGCAGGATTTCATTCTGTGTAGTATGAGATCAAATTGAGGGGCCATCTTTTTAGAGCCTAAGGGGCTGGTATAAGGATAGGCGCAGTGCAAACAATTGTTTCTGCAAAATCTATATGGCCTAGCTTAAGAGCAATGTAGATTACTCAACACACACAAATAATGAGCTGCAATCGTGACCATGAAGGTCGCAGTGAGCGCCGCCTCTGCATGGGGCTATTTAGCGGCCACACTTGCAGCCCAAAGGTGAGGTGAGTTAGGAGTACAGAGAGTCGTATGTGCTGTATTAGATTTTACAGACCTTTTCAGTTGTGTACATGAGGGCACCCCTACTGGTCCAAGCAGTGAAACCGACTCTTCAGGATGCCAAAAAGTTCTCTTAGTGACACTTTGCGTTGCTGCACGGGCATGGTTGTAGCGAACTTGAGCTTTTGAGTCTCAGTAGTGTCATCACCCAGGGTCGCAGGCAAAGCCATTATCTCCTAACAGAAAATGGTTTCTTATTATATAATAGTTAGGGACAATGTGAACATTTACATTTTTGTGGAGTCCATCGCTAAAAACATATAGTAAGTAATACATAATTTGTACAGTTTATTTTGTCTAATAAACACATTTGACTGTTTTGGTGCATTTTTAAAACTGTTTCCTTAAGATACGCTTTGATTACGTGCAAATTAAATACTGAAATAAACTATTTGTTTTAGTAAACAAACTTTACTCGGTAAATAATTAATACAAGTTCTCACAAGCTTTTCGTTATGGACATTAAACAGTACTTTGCAATAGATAAGACACCATCCGACGTTACTGACTTTTCCTACTCAGTTTTGCCAGCTTGTTGCAGGAATTTTTAAAGCCGTCAGGTTGTTGAGCCAGAATATTGTCCTCCATAGTGAAACGACTCATTTAGTTTTGGTTTGCTTACATGTGTACTTCTGGGGTTCGACGGAAGAGTGTCACGCTGTGGCTTCTTTTTGTTTTTTGATTTTTTGTTATGCTTTTTCAGCTGAGACTGTCTGAAGCCAACAAATCTTGCAGAAATATCAACAGTGTAAATGAGCAAGTACACAGAACAGTTCTGCATGTAGTTCAAGCTCAATTAGTGTGATTCATTGAACATAATCTCTTTTTAAACTAAGCGAGTCTGCAGCAGCGTATGAAGCATTCAAAACACTAGTACTGTTTTTATTACTTTTATTTTAATTCCATGTGCAGTTGTCAGTGTGTTGTGTTTATGAAGAATCAATTCCATGCTCTTCATTTTAATACATTTCAATGCCATTTAAATTGATTAATGATGGCAAAGTGCTAATTTCATAGTGGCTGCAGAACGGCAGTTGAAAACCATTTTTTTACACACACAGCATTTTTTTTAATGACCACTAAAGTGCCACTTTACGCCAGCTAAACACGTTTTTTGGCAGCATTGTGGGTGTTTTGCAGCTGCAAATCACTTTACAGTTATCCTTACGTCGGCCCCTAAGTGTTCATTCCTGTTGGAGTATATTTTCAAACTTCCAATCCGTTGCATGTGTTGATAAAGTCTAGCCCTGAGCAAAAGAAAATGAATATACTATTTATTATTTAATGTGTTGCTTGGAGAAAACAAAAGTATGTCATACGCAAAAGAGGAATACAAATTTGACATTGATTCTTTTTAGATTTTAGAAAAAAGTGTAAAGGCTGAGTTTTGCACAGTACTTACAAAGGTACCACGAAATGTTCCTGTCAGGACAACTGAGGAAGTCAGCATCTCTGTTCCCTTTTTTCTTTTTTCTTTTTTTTTAGTAACAAACATGCTTATTCACTGCTAAACATGAACTACTTTAGATGTGTAATGACTGCAGTATAGGATACTGACCTTGAGGTTAGGGTTTCGGTGAAGGGAGAGGATTATTCATTGTTTTATTAACAATGATATGCTAGCCAATCAGAGTGCAGTGTCCTGACAGGAGAATTTTGGTGTTACCTTTGTAAGGACAGAGAGTTTTTCCCATTTGTTTCTTAATGAGGATATTAATACAAATATGTACATGTTGATTATTTAAATTTATGATATATTTATGATATGTTATTAGTCGTTAGATCAATGTAAAGTTTGGATCAGTATACTGTACTTGTATCTAATCTATTTTAATAAACACATTATTTACCTCTTAGGGCTAAATCAAGTTCTTAGTCAGCAGGCAAATGACGGATCAAGTCCCCTGGACACCATGATTCAGCGCTTACAGCAAGAACAAGATCATAGACTGTCTGTGGACACATGGAGCAGTGGTTTGAATAGAGGAAGCAGAGGTAATTTCTTAGACTGTTACACTGTCTCAGACTGATAGACTGTTTGTGTGTGTGTGTGTATATAATCACAAAGATCTTTCATTCTGGGATTCCTATCTGGCTCTTTCTGATGGTACTACGCAAGTGTCAGTGGGGTTTCTCATGTTAATTCCTTGTTCTGAAGGTCTGCCTGTCATTCGGAACAGGAATGAAAGAATAGAGAGAGTGATTCAGACTCCGTTCGAGAAGCAGTAGGAGGACTGCAGTTTGACCGGGCAAAGCCCGAAATAAGTTATTTAGATTTTTATTGTCAGTGGGCAATTCACGAATATATCTATATACACACACACACACACTCAATACAATACAGAACACAAGAAACGCAATGAAGGATGCATCATCAATCTTTACGAGTCTACAGTTTTTAGCTGTACTGCAGTTATTGCAGTCATGCATTTCTCTCTGTGAAATGTGTTGCTTTCTTCCAAAGACAAACCAGAGCCCATTTTGTTTCTTGCTCCTCAGGTTCTGTGAGCTCTTCCTCAGAGGTGCACTCACCACCCAACGTGGGGCTAAGACGCAGTGGTCAGATTGAAGGGGTACGACAGATGCACAGCAATGCACCGAGGAGTGAAATTGCCACTGAGAGAGACCTTGTAGCCTGGAGTCGAAGAGTGCTGGTACCAGAGCTACCTCCAGGCATATCCAGGTAGGGCTAGTCCTCTCTGGCTTAGATCTTATAACATGGTGAAATACAATTCAGAGTTGCTGCAGTATGTCTACTGTTTTATCATCTCAAATCTCTTCACAAAACAAACATTCAACTTTAATGCTACAGTGTACAGTGAAAATCTTAGTTCATCTTGGTTTTAATTGCATATTTAATTACTGCATCCATCTAATTCAAGTTTGTTTTATTAGTGGTAGTGTTAATGTTTTTTATTATTTTAAAGTTCTTATTACCTATAAGGCCTTACATGGTTGTGGACCTTATCTTCAAGATCTGCTGACCCCATATATCCCTGGTCGTTCCTTGAGATCAGAAAATACTAATCTTCTGACATTCCCTAAAATCAGTGGGAACTAGGTCAGAGCCAAGGAATTTGGTTATAAAGCCCCTTGTCTTTGGAACTTGCTTCATATCAGGAGTGTTAGCACAACTGAATCTTTTAAATCCTGTTTGTTTGTAGCTGGATTATATATTAGACACAGGCTTTTTTATGTTTCTTTTGTAAAGCACCCTGGAATGCTTGCATGAAGAGCGCTATGTAAGTGAAATTTGTATTGTGGTGGCGTTTCTTTATTATTATCATGCAAAAGACAACCCAGCATAAAAAACCTGTTGTCCTATTTCTGGATTCATATTGTTGGCCCTTTATGGTTTTATATTTATTTACACAGAATTATACAGAAAAGTCCAGCTTTTGCTATTAAATTGTTGAACCAACTGTTAAATCGTAATGGAGTCAGTTTATTACTCACCGTAATGCATTTCAAATTATACTGTTATAATATTTTCTTATCAGTTTCCTTTAAAAGTGTTAAAAGCATGTGTTTATTATTTAGAATAAAAAGAAAATAAACAAAACAAAACCTAACCTGATCTCGGGCCCTAGCTACACAAAGGTTTCCCTAACTAATAACAAGGCAGGCTAAGCCTGTTACCTTGTCACCAAAACCAAATCGTAATCCAAATACCTTTCCAATAGTTTGTTGTCCCGTTTCCACAATACACACAATAAACAGCTTACTCTCCAACTCTCCCAACCAAACTCCTACCATCACCCACCTGAAACACACACTCGCCTCCTTTTAAACATAACTAATTAATCTGCTAATTACTCCATTGACTAAACCTGGCATTGGTTCCTGACTCCAGTAACCTCTACTGGGTCCTAATGCCTCCAAAGTATGGTCTCCACTAAATAAGACCTATTTACTTTAAACCAGATTTAATTATTAACTCATTTATTTATCACACCGTTATCATTTAGTAGTTAATCAATTATCACATTTTTATTTTTAACCTCAAGCACATTGTATTATTTAATTTCTTAGTTTACCCTCCAGTTAGTGTATGTTCGTATTTCACATTTTGCTCCTTTGCTTAACCAATATAATTCTCTTTTATTAACTTAAAATCATCTAAATAAAACAAAGCATTCATTGAGTAATGGTTATAGTCTCCTTAATTGTAATTACTGCTACTTCTACTACAGGTGCACTCCACTTATAATGGACCCCAAGGTACAATGGGAATCAGTACATTATAAATGAAGTATCTAGTAAACACAATTCAAAACTCTATATGTAACTGCGAACATAAGTACCTTAAAATAAAACACACCCCTGTGGTCCGTGCAATGTAATAAGTAGTGCCATTTTAAGAATTTATTTCTGCTAAATGTAATTAAAATTATATACGTTATATGTTTAAACTGCACAATGGCTGTGCCAACAAAAACATAGAAGAATAAAAGTAAACAGCAACTGTTTTTCTTGCCCAAATGCTGCTATAACTGTCATTTACTGTGCCGGATATTCCTTAGATGTGTAAAATATCTACTTGTGGAACAGGAAAAATGTACATTTTAATATTTAAACAAGTCAGTTTTAACCAGAGTAATTCCCCATTAAAACCCATGCTGTTTGGCAGGGACAAGCCTTCTCAATACGTTGTAAATGGAACTTGGTTCTAACAAGATCTGTTATAAATGAAGTGCATCTGTATCAAGTTGATACAGATGCACTTGCAACTTGATTTCAAGGGCGTACAGCGATCCTGAATTTCTAAAAGCATACTCTGTCAAAACTGACAGGCTTTATTTGTTGTGGTGTTGCCAGAAATTGTATTTTGAGAAGTGAAAGCTAGTTTAGCACGCATGTAGTACTTCAGATTAGATGTAGTCTGCATTTGTGACACTGAAACTTAATTTGATAGGACATATGTCAGTTTTTAATTTTTTTCTATGCAAACACCAACTGCACTCATTGCAGTATAGCATGTAGGGGTTTATGGTATGCTAAGAGGTTCAAGACAGAGGAGTGCGATTAACGCATGTTAAAAAAAATAATCTTCAAAGAAATTGACATGTTAATCACAGTGAACTGCGATTAATTGACAGGCCTAATGATAATAAACCAATATATCATAGTAGTATTTACAATTATGGACAATTTAACCGTTACTCAATGAATGCTTTGTTTTATTTAGACAATTAAATTATTATTTTTTTTTTTTAAATGGCAATGAAAAACATCAGTATAGGATTCCTTTTTAAAGGAAACTGTGAAAGTATATAATAATAATTTGAAATGCATTAAGGTGAGTAATAAACTGACTCCATTATGATTTAGCAGTTGGTTCAAACAATTTAACAGTAAATCTGGAGTTTTTCTGTATACTTCTGTGTAAATAAATATAAAACTATAAAGGGGCAACAGTATTAATTTAGAAATAGGACAACATTTTTGTTTAAAATGTATATTTTTTTTATGCTGGGTTGTTTTTTGGATGATAATAGTAATAATGATAATACAATACAAATTTCACTTATGTAGCGCTTTTCGTGCAAGCATTCCAGGGCGGTTTACAAAAGAAATATAAAAAAGCCTGTGTCTAATATATAATCCAGCTACAAATAAACCGAACCAAACACGATTTAAAAGATTAAATTGTGCTAGCATTCCCATGAATTGGGAGCAAGTTCCAGACGAGAGACTTTATAACTAAATGCAGAGTTCCAAAGAATTTTAGGGATTTTTCAGAAGAGCAGCATTTTCTGATCTCGGGCAATGACCAGGGACATATGGGGTCAGCAGATCCTGAAGATAACAAGGTCCATGATCATGCAATAAGAAGTTTAATAATAGCATTAGTAATAACAAACTACTTGAATATGATGGAATTGTATCAATTACATATGTGATTAAAACCAAGATTAACTAAAATTAAAATGTTTAATCTTGAGAACTCTCATTAACACTAAAATAAATAAAAATTACCTAACTCAGGGGATTTATATTACCATACGATAAACTATACAACAAAAACAAGACAAAACAACACATGACGCGTCCATTACACCATGTCATTAGAAATTGATCTTCTCACTGACGTGTGACACTGAAACGACGAATAACGAACACAAAAGCTTACTAGAAGTAGTCTTGGCCCAAACCCAATGTTCTGACGTAGCGCGACCCTAGTAAACTTTCTGTGGGGTGGGGTTATACCCTTTCTAAAACCCCAAGATTCTTAAAATTAATTTGGGGTGGACTAAACCAACCTGAGACAGATCTACCCTCGTATGGGAGCACAACCCCAGGTCTGTACATATATATTTAAAATGACATAATTGGGAAGACGATGCCACTGTTAAGACGGACAAACACTGACATAATATGGAAAGATTTGTCGACCTTCAGACTTATTTACCTAGTTTGAATGTATAAAAATGTTTTAAAATGTACTAAAAAATAATTTTTCTGTAGTAGCTGCAACCCTCAGGAACAAGGAGGGGTTCCTATAGGGGTTGTAGTGCTTCAGTAAAATATGTACTGAATACCTAGTTACAAGACAGTGTATGGTAGAATGGTAACTATGGTAGAATATGTTTGAAACAAAATATACGCCAGCAGTAATAATTTTAATTTCGAAAACGGAGCACCGTCCGCCACTCCTCTCCCCCTGCCCCGCTGCAGCTCGTGTTATCCAGAGGCAAACCTCTAATTTCTTCGTTCGCCATCTCGACAGCAAAGCGTTGTAGAGTGTAAGCTGTATTGAAAGAAACGTCTCTCAACCACTGCTGTTTGGGATTTTTTTGTTAAACGCCCAGACGACAAAAAAAAAAGTTGAATGCAAACTGTGCAAGCAACTGTTGATGGAGGCACAACCAATCTCCAGGGTCACTTGACAAGTGTAAGTTCATAGAGTACTACTAGTAGTTCTAGTAGTAGTAGTCATAGTAGTAGTAAAATGTGACTGATAACCTGCTTGGAACGGTGACTGCTAAATAAAGCTTTGTTTTGCCTGCTGCAGTTGGTGCTGCTGCAATGCAAGCTTACTGTATATATTGCACCAGCATCAATTACATGTATTTTTATTTACATTGTATCAAAACATGATTACTGTTCTATACAACATATTTTTAAACTACATATGAATGTTTTGTTCCATTTATATGGATTAATAATAGGATTTTCCGTCAAATATAAACAACTATCTATGGTGACGTCGCCAGTAAATTATGCAAATTAGTACCTTCGGTAATGTGTTCTGAACCTTCGAAGGTCAAAATGTACCCTTCATGCAGCCCTGCTATCTGGTAATGCTGCACTTTGAAATCATGGTATATGGTAATCGAAACCTAAGATACTAAAATACTGCACCCTGAGCAAGTCACTTAACCTCCTTGTGCGCCGTCCTGCGGATGAGATGTTAAATCAATGTCCTATTATAAGTGACTCTGCATATAATATAACGCGCTTTGTGATGGTGGCCCACTATGAAATGCGCTATATAAAAAATAGATATTATTATTATTATTATTATTATTATTATTATTATTATTATTGGCTTGGGGCTTTAATAAAATGTGTTTTGATTGGAGAGTCATCCCTGAAATGAATCCTATGAATATTTCACTGCAGTTAATATTTTGTTAATTTCTCTTTGGGGTTATGAACTTGTTGGATTATTTAGTATGATTTCTGGTAAACTTCGCCGAATCTCCCCAACAGAAAACAAAACGCTTGTCTCTCTCGCTGTCTATCAAAATGAAAGTAAAGTTAGAAAGTATATAAAGCCATCCTTGATTTGGTTGTTGAAGCCTTTGGAGAAGTCGAGCATTTGATAAGCAACCAATAGGTGATTAAAAATGCTTAAAGTTGGCATCTAACATCACCATTACATCATTGTTCACATGTGAACGATTTCTAGTGGCGCCGTAGCGGAATGGTTAAAAGGCAGCTGTGAAAACGGTATACTTGTGACTAATGGCTTTACCAGCCATATGTATGCTACAATTAAAATGACCAACACTAAGTACAGTGTTGCTACAATACAAGAATTAAAGAAGTACACTAAAGGCTAACTTTTTTTTTTTTTATTGCTATAAAATATGATTTAAATACAAATGTAGAATGTACATGTAGAATTGCCCTCTGTTGGTCCTCTTGGAATGCAAAACAGATGATTCCACAAATAAGAACGTGAGATGTTTTTAATATTTTGTATTTCCAGTAAACAGGAAAAATGGAGAACTGCCAAGGGAGAAGAGGAGATTAGTATTTACAAATTAGAGAAGAAAAAGAGAGCGATGCCAAGTCATAATCAGAGGGAAGCTAAGGTAATTCCTACTCAAACAGTACTTCCTTTTCCCCTCATGATACAAGACGGGACAGTGATTTTATTTTACCCCAAAAGGAGTTTGTGCTGATCTTACTTCTCCCAATTTTATTTTAATTTTTTTAGAAAATGGTACATTTATAATATTGAAAAGCTCAGGGATTTGTTTAATCAACCTATACACTTTCAAAAAGCTAGAACTGATTTTTTTTTTTTTTGTAAAGCATTTACAACACTGGGGAATTACCATAGATTGCACTAAACACAAATATCACAAAGGTGTCATAGTGAATGCTAGATTTTTGTAAGGGCAAGCATTGTGTGCAGTAGTTGGCTTATAACTTTGTATAATTTTACACAGATGACCTAGCCAAATGCTGCAATTGATAGTGCTTAGTTTACCAACTTAATCGTTACACTACAATAACAAAATACACTATGTGCCACAAAATAACTTGTTAACTTTTGTTGTAGAAGCCAGTTGTCGAAACATTAAGAAGCTTTGTTTTCAGCTTGTGAATACAGGGAGACTATAAATATGTTATTAATCTTTCTTTATCAAGTATTCTTTTTGCCTTGTTCTTCATGTGTGCTGCTGGCTCTTGTTTGAATTTAGTATCGGCTGCATAGATGGAATCATGTTGCATTTTTTGTTAAACAAAATTTGTGTCTTGTGTGACTCTTCCCAGAACCACGGACCTGAATCTCTGAGTGACGGCGTGGAGCCAAGGAGACTGCAGGTAAACCAGCACAGCTACCATACGAGAGCAGCGGTGGAGGAGACTGGCAGGTTGGGGGACGCAGCTGAGGAGGAGAACAGCTCCTCAGAGGTAAGCCACCATGCATACGTAGATACATTATCCACATTCTTCATAGGTGGGTCCGGACGTGCTACGTACAGTTATACATTTACTTGCTTTCCTCTTGTTGGTCTGATACAGGTCTGATCAAGCCTATTCTTTCTACCTCAGAAATACTTTTATTTTTATAATGTTTTGCAACAGCATATGGTTTTAAATTTGTATTTACATATTTTAAACAATGACAGTGTTTTGTTCACACGTTGACTTTGTAACTTCAATAAAAGTACGTTTTATATATCAGCAGTGTTTATACAATTTAAACACAATTTAAACACGTTTAAATGCACACTGCAATTGATAAATGATAGAGCGAGTAGAAAAGAGGTAGAGGAAGCAGAACTGAAAATAGTCACGTTTGGTGGATAAAAAGAACAGTGAGTGGTTCACACATTGTTTAGACCATTACATATGAAGAGTGCATTATTGTAAAAGAAACATTACCAAAATGATTTACATGTACAGTGCAACCAAGTTATTATAAAGGGATCAGCTATTTAAAGATAAGGTATCTACAAAAAAGTTCCAGCAATTTAGGTTAACTGCATTCACACCATGTGACCTAAAGCACGGGAAGTGAATATGTAAAATGAAGTAACAGTATACTTTGTTTAAATCTTTAATGTTGTTGTAAAAAATTCAAGCAATTAATAAAATAATTTAAAAAAAATCTCATAGAACCAGTATAACCATTCCCTTGAATGTAAATATTGAATACTTTAAATATTAAGCTAGCTATCTATCTGTCTGTCTGTCTGTCTATCTATCTATCTATCCTCTCACAAGAGTGGTTATGTCTAGCGTAGCATATATTTTTGTTACCTCACTCGAGTGAGTAACATGAGTGCGATAACATGCTTACCGGTACTAGTTTTGAATGTGTTTTTGTTTGCGTTCCAATCCAGTGCTGTGTGCTGCTGAAACTCAGGACGGAGCTGCGTGTCTGCAGTTCAAACAATACTGCCATCTATACATGTTTTATAACAACTTTAAGATATCTAAAATAATTTCTCATTTCGATTGTTGCTTTGATTTGTACTCCGATATCCTTGAACGAGTTTAGTCAAGAAATGCCAGTTACCTATCTGCCTGTCTTGCCTGTAGCCCTTTCATTAATATCGATAACGGTAGGAAACAACAGAGCGGATGTAAATTGACAGACTGAGCTCAAGGTTCTATCCAGTGCTTGAAATGGGGAAAAAAAAATGCCGGTACTCCAAGCCCTTTGATGGGATGTAGTGGATTGTAAGGCGTTACTATTACTGCTGTTCTTTTATCCATATTCCCAGTATCTTAATCATTTGCAGGAAATACAATGAAAATGTATGACATGTAATGAAAAACAAATTTAAAACTGAAACATAAAAATAAGTACTCATATATATTTATATCTATATACTGTATGTGTATCCTGTCTATCTCTATCTATCTATCATACATATCATACATGGGGTGATTAGAAAGAAAGTTTACCACATCAACTCACCATCTCTCTCTCTCTCTCTCTCTCTCTCATTAGATTAATCTGTGCACATTTTTAATAACGGTAACTGTCTTATAGCGGCTGTCCAGCATAATACTAAAAATAAATAAAATCAGTTCAATGGGAATTTGGTACCCGAGGATACTGTGGCTATGGACAAGCGATTGTTTAACATGCTGTCGTAGTCAGAAACCAGAGAAAGTGATTCCACATAATTACCTGTATTTGAGGAAGTGCCTTCATCGTGCCCCCTGAATGACAGTTCTTGTTTGTCAAGGTAAACAGAATAAATCAAGTGCTAATCAAGTGCTTAAGAACCTCACGATTTTTTCTTACTTGCTCAGTGTGATGTGTTGTATCGCTGCGCTTCTGCTCATTCAGTTAAACCATCAATCCGGTTTTGTCCAAAGGTTTTGAGTGTTCCAGTGGCTTGAAAGTGACTTTGGGAAAGCTCATGTTTTTGAGCTGACTTCGATAGACGAAGCGATCTTAGATTGCTGTAGCCAGTGCTGTTCCATACTGCCTTTTCTGTACTGAACAAAAAACAGTTCCAGCAGTATTATTTCATTAATTGACAGCTACAGGTAAGCCACAGATACCTTTTAATAATTTGAATGTTGAAAGTGGTGAGTATGTCCATTCCTGTGTCTGGATATTTGTCATATATACCTCACTTTTATCACTTCAGTTTTTCTGAGAAAGTTCTTCTTGAAAATTGTTTTGTAACCAAATCGACTGCAATGTCTCTGTCTTGCTTTATTTTTTAATTTGTAAAAAGCAATTCTAAATATTACTTCGAAGTTCTCAGTATAATTCTCAACAATAACTCTACAATACTAGCAATATCACGTGAAGTTCAGCTATTCTTGTATATTTATGTCCCGCCTGCTCAGTAATGAATTGACAGCTGCAAAACCAGGGCAGATCTTTGACTCTTTGTGAACAGACTGGCAGGTGGTGACATCAGACCCGGAAGAGATAGACACACAGATAACACTGGGGTAAATGAAAGCACTGCTTGTGCGGTTTAGTAATAAATAAATATATAAAATAAAAAGTTTGAACAAACAGAAAACTAATACAAAACGACACAGTGGCCAAAACAGACAGACATGGAGCAAACGAGTCGTGCTGGTGTAAAACCAGCACATGCACCAACTGTTATGATTTAATATATTTCTTTAACTTCCAATCCCGACTCTTGTTTCCGCCTTCAGTTTGAGCAGGCACAGTCTGAACGTGAAGTGATTGTCCAATCCCATGCCTAAATACAAATATACATTTTAAATAACCTGTGCTACATAACCCACACTCGATGCACCACTGCACACATACGTGAAATACTCACAGGGGCGGGGCACTCCGATACACTCTTCCATTGGTTAAACCTACCCAACTGTTTGTCCCGCCTCCACTTACTTGATATTTCTGAAATTATCTTTTTTTTTTTTAAAGGGAAATAAAACGTCATGAGTATTGTGATTTTTATTTATGTTTACCAGAGTATTTATACTTCTAAATAATGCAGAGAGATTGTGCTTCACTGATTAGTATTCAATTATACGATGAGTTAAAAACTGCAAAGTTCATTAGCAGCACCGAGCAGCACAACATAGATTCGCCAGACGCCTGCTTCACCCACCCTGTAGTGGCTGGCGCCTGCGTGAGCTCTACACAAATGTGACTTTTTACAGAGGGAGACACTTTTTACAGACACAGATATGCTTATGTAAGAATGCCCTCAAAATGATAAGTTTACCTTGATGTTGGAGTCTTGATTTAAAGTTGATATTTATGATAACTTGCGAAAGTTAGTAAACTGAGTGCAAAGGTTGTTGCCAGTTATTGCAAAAAATGCAGGCTTTTTAGTCTTCGAGGGAACGCTGGTCACAAGCACTGTACTTTTTAACTATTTAACAAAATATTTACATAATACTTAAACTGTTGCTATAAACATGCTTTGATTAATTTAATATAGTTATAATTAACTTCTACCTAGAGACATTTTTATTTACAATGAAGGGAAAACATGTACTGTGTCGTCCAAATGTTTATCATGTCAGCAAATTGTAGATGCATATGTATCCAGGGCAGGTCAAACGTCAGGAAAAACTCACAAATTGTGCATCCCTTCCTGCGATTTCATCGGGCAGTCTGTGATGCCTGCTCACAAACCCTTTTTTGCGGTGCAACCGCCTCTTGAGATGCGATGATCGCATCGGGCAGTGTGTGATGCCAACTCACAAACCCTTATTTGCGATGCGACCTCCTCTATTGAGATGCGATGATCGCATCGAGCAGTGTGTTCCGGGCTTTAATGGCATTGGTATTGGCATCGTTTACCACCACCTAGCTTTGTCTTTTTTTTTTTTTTTAATATTGGATATAGGGTGTGTGAAGTGAATGGTCTATTGTAATTGCTGCTTGTTATGATATATAATATATATTTTATATATAATATCATATATATATTATATAATATATATTATATATATATATAATATATATATTAACGTGCACCTAACATAGCGTTACAATGTTTCTCGTATTTCTGCGTCACTTGTACTTTGTCCAAACTAAATCCTTCAAGACCATAAGCCAACTAGTTTGTGTTCAGAATAGTCTCCTGCATACTACCGCCCCATTGATTTAATAATAATATCACAACAATCAGTACAAGTAGCATAGAGTGAAAGGCTGAATAAAAAAACAACTAGTGATAGTAAAAAGCAGTAAATGACAATTCCCTCATGATCTCAGTTGTACTTAATTATATTTGAAATGACAGGAGGGTGAAGTTCGTCCTGCAAGTGGTGAAACATCAGAAGAGGAGGGGAAGGCCTGGCCAAGTGACAGCAGCAGCTCCAGGTTGGTGGAGTTCTGATATACGCTCCTCATAGCTCATGGAACTCCGGGTCATATATATTGCTGCACTGGCCAAGATTATTAAAGGAGCATTAAAGGGATTATTATATGACTTGACGTTAAACACTTTCAACATTCAGTCACTGAGGTCAAATAACAGGGTGTGAACGGCAGGCTTTAAGGGTGATGTCAGGCCAATAAATGAAACCAAAATAAACAGCAACTGCAGGCGAAACTGAGATGCTGCGGCGATCAGTGTTTTGTTAACACAAATAAAAATGAAAGGTTAAACAAAACAAAAACACTTACACAAAACAAACGGCACTTTGGCCAAAACAGACATACACTAACAAACAAGGGACAAAGACTAAACACACAACAATTATTATCTTGAATTCTTAATTCTCCTGTCTCTGTCCCGTTCCTTCTCACTGAACATGTAACCCGAGTGAGTGAAACATTCACCCTTTTATGTAGCTGTACCGAGATTGGAACTATGTGAACTACTTTGCACTGCCCGTGCTTCCATACAAATACCTCTTCTTAATCTGCAAGTGAAGTGATTGTTCCAGCCTTGTTTCCAAATACAAATACACATTTTATAACACTGGTGCTACATAACCCCACATTATATCCCTTATACCAGTACATATACACCAACATTAATACGCTACACGCAACATACAACACATAAAATACAGACAGGGTGGGGGCACACTGTCATACAGGTATTTAAAGACTGATGTTATGCTGTTGTTCCTTTGAGAGGAGTGTGGGACTTCTCTCCATCGATTCTCATTAATTAACCATCTAATGTATCTATGCCTGTGACAACCAACCTTAAGACAAATGGCTGTCCTAGGCAATGTATCATTTGTTGAAAAATTGTGAAGGCATGGTCTCACAACAACACACACAATGCTCTTTGTTCTGCTGCCTGTAGCTCCATCCCTTTTGGAAACACGATTGGTATATATCAAATAGATTACTGCTGCAGCATTAGTTGTATTACATATCTAGTTTTCTTTGCTCATATGTAAGGTACAGCTTAATATGCCAAGTCTAAGCCATCTAACCTGTTTTTCAAGGCACTTATTCTTAGTTTTGTGTTTCAGTGACTACACAAGTGATTATTCTGACTGGACAGCAGACGCTGGCATCAACCTGCAACCACCAAAGAAAACTGTTCGACACAAAAAAAAGAAAAATGCAAGCAGTTCAGAGGAGGATGGGGAGAAGAAAAAAGAAAAATATAATAAAAAGGAGAGGAAGAAAGAAAAACAAGACAAAGATGGTGCATTACCAAAGAAAAAGAAGCCAAAGGAAAGAATGAAGGTAAACCCAATTTAAATAACCCAAGAGACAGTCTATATGCACCAAGTGAGTATGTAAATGCCACAGAAGTTTTAGATAGCACTGGCCTTCATGTAAAAATAAATACAAAAACCAAAACAAACAGGGAAACACAAATATTAAATCTACATCAAAATTGATAGTCAAAATTCCATCCCTTTTAGATTAATTATTGTTGTAATGTATTACAGAATAATGTTGGTTAATTCATTTTATTCTGTTTAACCAAGCTGCCAATAATTCTTAATTTTTGGGTATTTTGAGCCAGTATTGAGGTATTGTGTTCATTTAATAATGACAGTAATTTGTTAGTGATATGAATAAATGTAGTGTAAAAAATAACTTATTTGAGACGTTTCAATTTTATATTGAGGTTTGTCAACCAAACAAATCTATTACCGTGTATCACAAATATTGCACACTTTTGTGAATTTATTTTTCAGAGACTTCCAGTGGAAGAGTTCCAAGAGCAAGGTCTGACGCTAGAGGAATGGCTGCCTTCACCGTGGATCACAGACACTCTCCCTCGGAGATGCCCTTTCATACCACAGATGGGAGATGAGGTAGCACTTTAATTTTAAGTAAATGGCTCATTTAATGTGGTACAGGTGTAAGTTTGATAGCAGTAGTATTAAGTCTGCTGTTTTTAAATCATTAAAATAGACTCATCTAAGTGGCATTCGTTCACAGGAGATCAGGCCTGTATATTCCTGAAATATGTAAATAGCAACAGTTTTAGCTCACTTTAAAGCTATATACATCAATCAGAGATGCTGTTATATGAAAAAAAGAAATCACTCAATAATGATAACACTGATTTAGTGAAGGAAGTCAAATTGTGAAATTACGAGAGAGGACTGTAGTTGTCCAAGCGATGCACGTTTTATTTCTTCAGATAGTAACCTTTTAAAATGTTGCTTTCTAGGTGTACTATTTCCGACAGGGTCATGAAGCATATGTGGAAATGGCTAAGGTGAACAAGATTGTTGGTATAAACCCTAAAAAGCAGCCCTGGCACAAGATGGAGTTAAGGGTAAAGCACTTTTTAAAAACTAATTTTATGTACGTAACATTGCCGAGTTCAGAATTCTCTAGAGTGGAGAGTGTGTCATATATTGAGAAACATGGGAATTACAGATCTAAGGCCATTACAAAATATATTACGTAGGTATATTGTTGATTTGTGAGCAATTAATAATTTATTGACATTTTAGGGCACAGCCATGACCTCCAGTCCAGTAGGTCAATTAAACTGGTATTTCCCTACCAAGTACGAAACGTAACCATTACTTAATGGGTATTTAACCTAAAGACACTGATACCCTGAATAGGATATATTTATCAAAAGCTGCACGTTGTGCCTGTGATGCAGTCGTGCCCTTCCCTAAAGGCATAAAAGAATTGCCGACACACATTGTCATCATTTTCCCTTTCACCGACCTGAAAGTGGGAGAGAGATACCAACAGATAAGTGTAATTACTTCTATCTGCATATTCGCTTTTGTCATTACACTGTTAATGTGATTTATTGTTGCTTGCTTATAGTAATTACTACTTGCATGTATTGTGTGCTCAGCCGTGGTTTTTGTTAGTCCCACAGCTGCCTTGTGCCTCGTGCAAAGCCCTCGGCTCCGTCCCCCCGCCCCCCCTTACCTGAGATCCAACAACCTTCAGTTGGCTACCTGCATTGTCTCTCGGGCTGCTAGATTCGTTTTGAAGTTTAAAAAAAAATAATAACAATTGTGTTTTGTTAAGAAAATTATGTTAAATTAATGGTAGTCAAATTGTTACTGTTTTGTGTGAGAATTTGCTTCTTGTATTTTTCTGGTGTTTTTTTGTTTTTTGTTTTTTTTGTTTTTCACAGAAATATGAGAGTAGCTGCATTTGACCAAGATGTATGCTTCGCGCTAAGCAGCTTTGCCTGCAGTGTCTCGTTGCCACATTAGTTCTGCTTGCAAAATTATTGTGAAGACTGTTAGGGTGTAATCCCTATTGCGCACTAATGTACCAACCCGGAGCTACAGGCACCGAACTGGTACCAAACAGAAACTGTACATTTTTACTGTCAGTTGCTTGCTTTTTGCATAATGACTGGGTTTATCCCTGTGACACATGCAAGGGCAGCCTGCCTGTCTATTACCAAGCAGGTCTTGTTTACAGTCCAGTTGCTGTTTTTAGCAAGCTGAGGAAGCAACTGTACATTCTTACAGTACATTGCTTGCTGTTTGCATAATGACTGGGTTTTATCCCTGTGACATGCAAGGCCAGCCTGCCTGTGGACAAGCAGATACTCTTCCTGCCTGAGGCAGCAGCATGCAAAGGAGGCACTAGTAAACCACATTTTCTGCGAGTTTTATGTGCATTCTCCAAGTGTATGTTGGAGAAACGTTTCTCCTGTAGCACTACAGAGCACTCTGCATCCCATCACCCTCTCATAGAGAGGTGGCTTCATCCTCACCCCATGGCTCTGTGCCAAGGGAGAGCCACAGACCTGGTAATAGAGGACTCTGGGCAGCAGTATCCTACAGTCAAGTTTGCGTCATTCCATCTGGTTATGGCCCGCTACTGACTGGTGTTTACACCCCAGTCTGGTACAAAGCAATCCTTGACAGTCCTGTCTTTAGCAGCTGAGACAACAACTGTACATTACTTGCTGTTGCATATTGCCAGCAGCCTCAGGGACCAGCACAGCCAGCTGCGCCTGTGGCCAGACCACCTCCTGGTGCAGAGACAAGATCCTCAGGCCAAGCCATAAGGTGAGCAGTGGCCCTACCGGTTTGTTGCCTCAGTTCCAGGGCCCCTTCTCAGGGAGCCATCTGGAGTATTGGTGTCAGTGCACCATTGACATC
The DNA here is from genome assembly GCF_017654505.1 of Polyodon spathula. Lineage (NCBI taxonomy): Eukaryota > Metazoa > Chordata > Actinopteri > Acipenseriformes > Polyodontidae > Polyodon > Polyodon spathula. Next base: position 32,420,231 of record NC_054538.1, on the reverse strand, counting down.
TGGGTGCATACTACTGTTCAGACTGGCTACACACTGCAATTCAAGCACGGACCCCTTCCATTTCAGACCATGATTGCAACACTAGTCACGGACCCATAGGGTACCACTGTAGTATCTCAGGAGGTAGCAACTCTGCAGCAAAAACTGACACTTCATGTGGTCCCCTCCAGAATCGCTCACTGCCCATTAATTCAGGAGATCTTTATTCTAGGGTGCGTCTGTCAATGACGTTTGCAGTGCAGCGGTGTCTGCCATTACCCATGCCTTACTAGCTTCTACAGACTTAGGTAGTGGATCCACAGAACCCTGGATTTTGGAACTAAAGTATTAGAGTGGTTTCTGGTTCAACCCTTACAAATAGACAGAGGTGAGTTTCTCCCTCAATTTATCCCTAGCTACTAGTACTGGGGTTCCTAATGGTAATATGTAAGGTGATCTTGGGCTTAGCCTTGTAGCATTCCAGATGGTCTGCAATATTGCCTTGCGACAGCTTTGGTATTCATACATTTCGTACTTTATAGGGAACTTTAGGTTATCATAACCCTGGTTCCCTGAAATAGAAATGTAACCATTAACCTTCAAGGTCATTGCATCTATGATTGCAGCAGTCTTGAAGGAAAAATGATGTTTGTGTCTGTAGTCTTTTTATGCCCTTGGGGGTGGGCACGACTGCGTCACAGGCACCGCGTGCAGCTTTGATATATCTTATTCAGCGAATCGGGGTCTTTAGGCTAAATACCCATTAGGTAATGGTTCTATTTCAGGAAACCAGGGTTGTGATAATAACCGAATGATTTATCCCCAGTAGCTTGAACATGTTTTCAAATTCTGTTTATTTATTTTAGTAAATATAATAGGGAATACTTAAACATAAATGTCCTGATTTTTAGCACTAATCTTGAACTACCTTACCTAAAATAACATTTGGCTGCCCAAGATTAGGTTTAATCAGGGTCTGTGAAACCAGCCCAAAATTATACAGTGCTACCCCATTCTAACGCGACCTGTTACAGTGCAGAATCTGTTATAACATGGTAAGGTCATGGCTCCCATTTCCCCCGTAGTGCAATTTGACTTGCAAACGTTGGGTGAACGTTTCAGATATAGTATTAAGCATGGCAGACAGCACTTTCTCTAAATGGCTAAATGACAAAGAAAAACAAAAGTTTTCTTGATGAGATTGACTCCACAGAGGGCTGCGCTAAAGACAGTGAATTAGACTCTGCTTTATTCTCTTGGTTTCTGCAGGAATGTCAACAGGGAGGCAGGGACATGAAAGCATATAGGGGGTGCCCACATCAGCGCAGGCAGAGCCGAGTCAGACAAGCTGCTGTGTGAGAATGCAAGACTGTTGTTTAATACTTTAAACCATAATTTTAATATCATATCTAACATACTCCCCAGATTATTACACACTAAACATAAAAATATATATTTTCCATTAATCTGGATATGACATGTACTTCATAAACATGGTTTTTAATTAGGTTCAGGATTTATTTTAAAATAGGTTCAGTTTTGCATCTAGATGAGTTATACTATGTAGTGTATAATGCACTTTTTTGTCATACAGATTATCAAGGAATCAGTCAATCAGTATTTTATGTAGCACCTTTCATAGTGGACCACCATCTCAAAGCGCTTTACAAGATGGAGTAACAACAAGAAAATCCATAATGCTTTAAATACAGAGAAATGCATAATACATGATATGCAGTAAAAAAAAAAAAAAAAAAAGCATTATACATTAAATACAGTGTAAAGTGCATAATACATGACAGTAGCATAATACATGAAATAGTACATTAAATACAGTGGAAACTGCATAATACATGATAGTAGCATAATACATGAAATAGAGCATGGAAAGCAAGAGAGTACAGGTGGGTCTTGAGAGTTGATTTAACACGAGCGACGGTTGGAGTATCACGCACCAAAGCTGGGAGAGAGTTCCAAAGAGTCGGAGCCATGAATCTGAATGAGCGTTCTCTAAGTGTGGTGCACTTTTGCTTGGGGATAGCAAGCAGGCCAGAGTCGGAGGACCTCAGCTTGCAGGCAGGGACATAGGGGGTCAGCAGGTTGAGGAGGTACTCGGTACCTGTGTGATGAAGGGCATTGTAGGTGAGCAGGAGAGTTTTGAAAATAATCCTGAACTTTACAGGTAGCCAGTGCAGCTGGGCAAGATGGGGGGTGGTGTGATAATTTTTTTTTTTTTTTTTTTAACATCTGGTAAGGATCCTGGCAATGGCAATCTGGACTAGCTGCAGTCGGTGTATGGTGCGTGCCGGGAGACCCCCATATAGAGTTGCAGTAGTCAAGAGGAGACAAATGCATGACAAAGTATCTCCGCATCTGGGAGGGAAAGCTAGGGACGGACTTTGGAGATGTTTCGAGGATGGTAGAAGGAAGATTTGACCATGGAGGAGATGTGGGCATCAAATGAGAGGTTGCTGTCAAATACACCAAGGCTTCGTACTGTGAGGGAAGGAGTTCAGATTTGCTAGTGTTCAGCTGAAGAAAATTGGTAGACATCCAGGCCTCGATGTCTTGAATGCAAGTCGAGAGCCGGACCGTGGCAGATGGGCTTTCAGGGTTGAATGTTAAGTAGAGCTGGGTGTCGTCAGCATGGGAGTGAAACGTGAGGCTGTGTTGGCGGATGAGGTGACCCAAGGGGAGCATGTAGATATTGAAGAGAAGGGGCCCAGGACTAGATCCTTGTGGGACATCACAAGTAACTGGGTTTGCAACACCACTGCATCCAGCATAGAAAACAAACTGCATGCATCCGGATAGGTAAGAGGACATTCAGGAGAGAAACGTTCCAGAGCCAGCATACTTCTGAAGGCGGTCAACAAGAATGCCATGATCTCTGGTGTCAAAAGCAGCTTTTCGGTCAAGGAGGAAAAGCACAGAGGGAGCACCAGCATCAGCATTGAGCAGGCGATCATGCACAATCCGGAGCAGAGCAGTTTCAGTACTGTGATGTGGCCGGAAACCAGACTGTAGAGATTCAAGCAAATTGTTGTCCATGAGGTGAAACAGGTGGCAGTTGTTAAATATGAAACTTGCTTAAATACATGCAGTGTGCCTATGTTTGTATGTGTGGATTTAATAAAAAGCTCTTGGATTGTTTTCACATGTGTTTGTCAGATATTTGAAAGATGATATTTTATATAATCTCTCTTTTTTATATATATATATATATATATATTATATATATAAGATATATATATATATATATATATAGACATATATATACATATATATATATATGTGTGTGTATATATATATATCGATATATATATATATGCTTGTGTGTGTGTTTGTTTTTATCAAAAAAAAAAAAAAAAAAAAGCTTCTCATTTAGTAACCCCTTTATCATATTCAGCATGCAACGAAACCATGGTTACCAACATTCTAATTGAAATAATGTTTGGTCTATACTTTTGTATCGATAAAGGTCCTACACAAATTTTAAAATTCTCAAATATACCATAGAAAATGGAGCACATACTGTAAAATGGTATTACACAGACTTTTATAGCATACATTTACGAGTAAAAATAATATGCACAGAAAAAAACTTTAGATAGTTGAACAGAACTAACTTGCACGTATTCAGAATTTGAGCTTCACCCCTCTCCTGCTTCAGCACAGCCGTTGGTCAGGTTATTGTGCACAGCATTCATTAAGTGTTTTCCTCTTGTGCCTCATTTTCAAATCAAACTAGTAACTGTCACTGTATAGTTATAGCAAAAGCCTACCTACACCTTAACCCACCAATTTCAAAGTAGTCGCTTTGAATGACAGGCGCTGTAGCTGGCAAATGAAAGTGCACATTCAGTACAGGTCTTGATGATTGACAGTCATTTAAATGAATGAGAGCATTCTAGCACTGCTTCAGTCAACGAGATCTGTTAGAACAGGGTGAAATGACGACAGTGAAACTACAGTAGCCTATTAAGGGAGCACTGAGTTGACTGACATTGACATCTAGCCATTCAGAGTGGAATGGAGACAGGACAGACAGCAAGTATAAAAACTACACAAACTAGAGATGATTTCTAAATTATTGTTTTTGGTAAGAAAATAAATAAAAAGCTGCGAGTGGTTTTACCAACGTTTATCCTATATAAATTGATTTCAGTCAAACGCATATTTTTGGGGAATTCGATATTTAACAAGCTTTACTGATTAAAGTTGAAAAGTAGCAAGCCTACTTGTAATTTACAGCCTCAAATGGCCAACTAATAGCTGGTATGATCCTCCAACAAGACAGCCTGGTAAATGTGTGCCTACAAAAGTTGCGCATCTCTCAAGTATAATACTGCTAATTATTATGTATAAGCTATATAGGGAGTAGAATCAATCAAAAATCTATAAGCTGTCTTAGCTGCGATGGGTTAAATGTTGGTATTAAAACAACAATTCACAATGACATCCAATCGCTTGCTATTAAAATAAATAAATAAAAATTCAAGGTGTTGCTGAAAGTGGACTTTGTGGCTTCTCTAATGCGGTGCCATGCAAGGTGTGTCGTTTTAATGTGGAATAAAAACACAATAATTCAAGCATTGGAGAACCTGCATTAGGTAACATGGGTCCTTTTTTTAAAGGCAGCTTCAAAGTTACACTTATACAGTATGCTTGTAGAGTCACATTTCAAAAACAATAGCACAACATATAAATGAAATATAAAATGGGCATTATACCCTACCAAAATACACCAAACCCAGCTATAGACTAATACAAGTGTAAGCACACAACTTAAGAAATAAATAAATAAATACGAACACTGCTTACAATATATTTTACATAGAGAATTGGTTTGTTGTTCTTAACAGGAGCAAGAGCTGATGAAGATTGTTGGAATCAAATATGAAGTGGGACTGCCCACACTGTGCTGTCTCAAGCTGGCTTTCCTTGACCCTGATACTGGTAAACTGACAGGAGGATCCTTCTCCATGAAGTAAGTAGAATTTAAAGAATAAGACCCTAGAACTATTCTGGGACTACTTTCCATTCCCTAAAGTAATGCCTAAGTTTACTGCAAATCTGGGTCTGTGAAACCATCCGGAAGTTATTTGTTGGCATAGTGCTCTCCAGTTAATTGTGTAGCACGAGCTACTACTAAATAATTGAAGCGTGACAGGAGTAATAATAGCCTTTGTACAAATAAGTAGATTTGGGTTAAAAAGGACTAATTGTACTATAGCTAGTACATTTAATTAATGAAAACTGAGATTAGTTAGTATATTGTGTGTATCTTCGTGTGTGTATTAATTGGTTTAAATGCATTATTTTTTTTTTTTAAACATCCTTAGGTACCATGATATGCCAGATGTAATTGATTTCCTAGTTCTTAGGCAACAGTTTGAAAATGCAAGGACAAGGCAGTGGAGAATAGGTAGGTGCCTTAACTATCGTATTATATTGGCATTTTTTTGTGAGATTTATTTTCTAGATGTAATGGAAGAGCACATACAGATCTATATATGCCACAAAAGTTTACACATCTGTAAAACTAGGGGATAAATTGAGGTCTGTGTTTTTTATGCCGGTGGCTTTCTATATCTGAACCTCTTGAGGGGAAATGTGTGTTGCTGACATAGTTGAACTTTAATTCTCCATGTAATGCATGAATGAATAAATTAATTAATGTATTTATTTATGTATTTGTCAAGTAATTGATGTAATTTGCCTGGCATTCAGGTCACTGTGCAGTTTTAAGACCACTAAAATCTGAATACAATTTTCAAATGAATGGTAATCCACTTAAAACAGTGTAATAATTAGCACTGCATTTTGTAAATAGAGCAGTTGACAGCCTGAGAGATGTGCATATCCGGTTGAACATTATTTATCTATCTCCATCCTTATGTCATACTTGCATATATCTAGAGAAACACGTTTTCAGTTGCGATGAAACTTAATTTTATCACAACTGAATACGTCTGGGTTAAACTTTTCACGTGTGCATATAGTGTAAGGCATGGTGATTTACTTTATCGTGATACAGATTGACCCAGTTTTGTATTCAAAGATGTGGTTGTATGTCACCAGTGATGTCATACTATTTGAATCTGATGATTTCTTTCATTAACACAGGAATAATGTACCACTGGAAGAATAGTAATAACAAGAGACTTACCACAACAGTTCCCAAAATTGGTAGACTGTATAAAAGGAACTTGAAACAATTTTCTTTGTAATTCAATATGCTGGCCAAACTTTACTCTAGAGCAGGGAACTTAATAGCATAATGCATAATTAATGTAAAATGGTATTTGGTAGTTTTATTAAAGAACTAAAGTCTGCCACAGCTTCCAGTGAAATTTTGTTAGTCAGTGGAGTTAAGTGGTGAGTCAGAAAGGGGCACAACACAGCAAGTTAACCTTGAATATTAACATTTATGACTTTGTATTAAAAGCCATTTGAGATCAAGACCAAGGTACATAAATCACATATTGTTGTAAACCTCAGTATGCAGTAATTGTTGTTTGACAGCTTTGGAAATGGATTGAAATATTTGGCTTTGGGTTGTGTAACAATGTAAATTGTGTAAATATAAATTGTACTTTGGGTGAGAAGCCAACAGGGCTGTGGTTTGTGTCTCCCTGCCCCCTTTATTAAATGATCAGAATTCTGAAAATATTTACCATTACCATGCTCCTACAAATCATGTCACAGGAAACCCTGCCTCATTTGGGTTCCCATAGTTTCCACATGGCTACAATAAAACTTTTGATTTATGTGAACCTGGGTTTTGTTTTTGACGCTAACAGTGTCTTTCATCAACATGTAGGTGATCGCTTTCGTTCTGTGATTGATGACGCCTGGTGGTTTGGAACCATTGAAAGCCGGGAGCCATTTCAAGCTCAGTATCCTGATAGCTCATTCCAGTGTTACAATGTCTGGTGAGAAGCAGTACATTTATTCATTTCGATACATTGTGTTTTAGGTGAAGACAGCACATTTCTTTGTAGTAAGAATAATTCCTAATGTTTGTTTGTTTTGTTTTTATCTTTTATTTATTTATTTATTTCAGTAGTAGCAAGTTATCATCCAATTCTGAAGTGGATACTGCAGTTGTCGCTGGTTGATCCATGCTGGCACTGACTCCCAAATTTGCATTCAATTATGATAGATGGTTTGTTTTGCCATTTGTTTGCAACAGTCTGGATAATGACGGTTCTCTGATCTAAATATTATTCCCTCATTGGTTACAGAAAATAAGTGTTTTATGGAAAAATAAGATGGTTTAGTAAGGGCAACATTTTAATTAATAAATTATGTTATTTGTTGATAGTTTGGGTTAATGAATACGCCAGCTATTTACATGTTATTATATTTAAGACCAATATTGCTATAATCAAAAATATTAGAAGGAATGCAGTACTGAGAAATGTCTGTAGCCAAGTCTTTTTGTTAATTAGGCAACATTTGTTGGTGTATGCCATTCAGATATTTCATGTTTGACATGTTGTGAAAGTCAGTTTTTTTTTCAAAATTTGGGTATTGAATGTCTTTGCTCTTTTATGTCAATATTATGCCTTAACTGGCACGCTATTGACATTTATTGTGGGATTTCTATTCTAGGGATATAATAGAATAGCCCGTATAGATCTACATATGCCTCACACGTTTACAGTTATCTTCGCTAGGGGATAGATTGAGGTATCTATGGAGGTGGCTTTTTGTCTGTCTGAACCTTTTGAGGGGATATGTGTGTGTGTGTAATAGGAGTGTGGGAATCCACTGCGAGAGATTGGAGAGACAGGGGTAATGTCTTTGAAATGCTGTACTGCTGCCCAAGTTTATTAACAGTCATTTAGATTTAAGTTAGTCCTTTTGTAATCTTCCCTGCTAATATATGATTTCCATATTGCATACAGCTATGGCCAAAAGTTTTGCATTATCTACAATTTTAGGATTGAGACATAATTGAAACAAAAAACAAACTATATGAACATAATTTAGATAATTAAACGATAATTGTAGTACAGTATTTCATGTTAGATTTTGAAATGTCACATTTTTTCAGTTTATAAAATTAGTTAATTCTATAGCGTGATGTAAAACTTTTGGCCATAGGTGTATGTTGGAAGAAAATCAATTCCTTCTAGCTTATGAGACAGTCAGGTGGACACTGTGTTACTATTTACATAATATCGATTGTACAAAAAACTAATAAATGTTAATGGCAAAATATAATGTCAGCGATTTTTCTTTTTTTGTTTTTCTTTTTTCAGTTTCGGTGCTAGTATCATTCTTTCACATATGTGCATAGTTTGATCAGACAGAACTGCAGATATCTGTTTGAATTTTTAAATCTTTTTTTTTAATTTCTGTTCTATAATTTGATATATATATGGGGTGTGTGTGTGTGTATATGTATGCAATTGTTTACATTTTAAAGGGGAACCATTAAACATTTTTTATATTTTTCAACCTTTTAGCTGGGATAATGGTGATACAGAAAAGATGAGTCCATGGGATATGGAAATCATTCCCAATGATGGTATGTAGCTTGTTAAACTCCAGTCGAAAAATTGTATATTTGAAATGTCTGCTTTTTATACGTACAGTCAGCACTCACATATCCGACCCTATAATATTTTGACTTCAGCAACGGTTAAACGCGTGCAACGCATATCTGATTATTTCATTTTGGCATGTTCCAACCCATGTCCGTTTTTTCAAGAAACACAAAAACGATACAATGTCAGAAATACATAGCTGAAAGGACTGTGTTTTTATAATAAGTAGGCTTCCATTATATATACTGTAGTTGGTTTTGTTGGTACAGTACTATATTTTCAGCAAAAGTATTTTAATTCAGAATGATAGGATTCTGAATGTCATTTGCCAAAAGATGACTGCAGACTGTAATACAGTACATACTTTTAAATTTGTACATATTGTAGCAGTATGTAAAATTCCCCATTAATGACCCAACAGCAAAATTAAATCATAATGTTACCCATGAACAGAACTGCTAAAAGGCAATGCAATTTAGCAAAAGATTAAAAAAAAAAACAAAAAAAAAACACCAGTTTCCAGAATTAAAACAGTATTCAAAATTGCAGAATAAGGCCCTAATGTCACAGTTCACTTGCAAATGAAAATGCACAAAAACAACTAAAGATCACAGATTAAAAATTAGTAGATCGAGCCAGGGGGAATAAGTAGATCGGATATATTAACAAAAGGTAAATAATTTTAAATGGATTTTGTAAGTATACATTTACATAAATAAGTAAATCGAACATATTTGACAGTATAACGATAGATAAGAGAATGTTGTAATACACATTAACAATAAATACATCATTTAAAATGAAGTTTGTAAGTGTAATTTGTATGTCTGTTTAACAAACGGTATTGCAACTCAAAGTTTTTTCTAATTTAGCTGTCATGTTGAGTTCTTCTAGTCTTTTATTTTTCTTTAAAACTGTCGGCCCAAATGTTGAGTGGAGCAAATGTTTCTTCATCCCTGTTGCAATCTGACTCATGATGTGTCTCAATCAACACAGATATGGCTAAATAAAATAAACAGCAGTGTTCCTCGCGGAAGTGAAAGCGTCATGCAGGCGTGGCTGTTTGCTATTTCGTTGGCTTACGAACAGCCGTGTGCATTTTGCCTTGCTCAATCTGGGTCTAAGTGTATGGACCCACATCCTGAGGTGGGTTGCTTGGATGTAGTTTCACACTACGCGGGATTGTGACAAGGGTAGCCAGAACCCTGGTTGGGACCCAGGTAGGAGTGTTATTGTGAAAAGAGCTTAAGACAAGTCCTCAAAATGACCACAATATAGCCTATGCACTAATAGCCTACATTCAATAGAAGAAATGTTATTGCAGCATGCAGAACTAGGTAGAATTTTCTAATGTCTAATAACAAAATATTTTTAAAACACAAAATAAAACATGATTTAACATGTTTAACCCTTTGCGGTCCATTTATTCAGCGCCTGTCAGGCACGTCAGGTCTTTTTTCTGAGTAAAACCGGTTAAAGGGCATTGCAATGCTAAACGCCCCACCCAGTGTTTGCTGTATTTTTCACATACGTCTTTATAGACATGCATACTGATAAATTGTCTCCTGATCACTCGTTTTATCACCAAACTCCTCAATAATGTGATCCAAGTCATTATTTTATTACTATAACATCTCAAAAAGCTCTGCAAATGTCCGTGATATTCTTTGAGCGCTGGATGCGGAAGCAGCTACCTCCTTTGTTTATGTCTACATATCTCTGCTGCCACGGACTGAAGAGCTTCATTTATAGTTAGCTTGTCTAATATGGCCGGACTACACTTCTGCATTACCTGAATCCTAAAGGTGCACATCTACAATTAAGTTACATTAAATGTATTAGTCTAACGCTAAACCTACATTTAATATGTTGAAGATTTATGTATTGCTTAAGTGACATTTTACACGCTTTTATTTTATAGAAAGCGAAAGTTACTGTATTCTGCTGTATTTGAGTGTTTTTCCGAAAATAACACTTTCAGGAAATCATAAAAAAACACCCCAGAACTGTTTTTTTTTTTTTTTTTTTAAATAACTGACTACGGATAGTTTCGTGTTTTCTTTTTGGACCTTGGATGGTTTATTGTAACACTTGATACGATTTTTTTTTTTTTTTTTTTTTTTTTTTAAATTGAAATCTGTCGTAGTACATCATACAAAGAATTAGTTACATACCAACTATCAACATAACAGACACCACGTGTATCTGTTCAGCAAACATGTGATATACTTTTTAAAAAGTAATGACCCCATAAGAACATTGCTGTGTTGAGGTTAAACATTCACAACAACCGTCTTTGAATGTTGAAAGTGTAAACTTTTTTTTTCTTCTGTTAGCCTTTAATTATTAAAATGAAGAAATGTAGAGATCATAGAAAAAAGGGAGAAAAAGGGAATGGTGGTAAAAAAAAAAAAAAAAAAACATACATAAAAAAAACCCTCCCCTCCCCCCAAGAGAGAGAGAAAAAAAAAGCAATAGTGAGCATCACATTTTAAGTCTTTAAAAACACTGGGTGAAGGCTGATGAGTGAGAGGGTGCTGGAGCTGATCAAAAAATGTTAAAAAGGGTTGCCGTGATTTATAACATTTTTCTGTGTGTCCCTGAAATAGTAAATTACATTTTTTTGAGCTTAAGGAATTGGGTGGCATCCCTAACCCAGTCTACATGGAAGGGTGAGGCAGCTCACTTCCAGTTAAAATTGATTAAGTATCTGGCAAGCAAGGTCACAAAAGCCAAGGAGTCTGACTGCAGTTTGTTCAGATGACATCTTCTGGCATGACACTAAACAGGGCAAAGTGGGGAGGGGTCAATTTTTGATTCAGTAATTTGAGAGAAAGTTTAAAAAATAAAGGTCCAGAAAGGAACGAAACCTAGGACAAGATGAAAACATATGAATAATGGGACCAGGGACCTGGTTACATCTGTCACAGGTTGGATCCAAATCTGGGAAGATTTTAAATTGTATCAGTCCATGCCTGGCACAGACAGAGGAGGAATGGATCTGAGACAAGATTTGTTTTCAATCCTCATCTGAGAAATTTAAACCCAAGTCGGCTTCTCACAGTTATTTAATTGTGGAAAGACAAGGGCGAAAAAATGAGTTCTGGGGAGGTTACATTTTTGTGAAAGCTGATCAAAAATCAAAGCAAAAATCTCGTCTAGATCTTTAACAGACTTTTTTCATGTCAGATATGAAAGGCCAGGTCCCCCAGAGAAGAGAACAGGTTGTTAGCATCAATGGGGGAAAGTATAGAAATAGACTGCAAGCCAAAATGCTTTCTGAACTGTGCCCAAGTCCTAAGTGACTGTCGGACTAGTGGGTTAGTACTGAATTGATAGGTAGAAAGAGGAAAGGAGCAAAGCAGGGCAGATAGAGATGTTGACTGACATGAAGCTGCTTCCATAGGAGTGTAACCAATTTGCAATGCTACGAGTGTTAGCTGACTAGTAATAGAATTGAGCAGTGCCAGTCCTCCCAAGGGTTTTGGTCTCTGCAGAAGAACCTACAGATATGAGGAGGCTTCTTGTTCCAAATAAAAGGATATAATTTGAACAATTGAATTGAAAAAGGATTTGGGACTGAACACTGGAATACATTGGGGGGGGGGGGGGGGTGATGGGGGGTGATACAGGGTAGCGTATTCATCATCACAGAGTGAATACGGCCAACAAGTGTTAAAGGTAATGCAGACCAACACATAAAGTCTTGTTTAGTGTGTTCCAGTAATGAAGTGCAATTCGATTTGAGGAGGTCATTATAAGAACGTGTTATTGTAATGCCCAATATGTGAATTTGTTAAAACCAATTTTGAAAGGAAAAGTGGAGGGGATAATTTATGGCAGCTGAGTTGATGGGGAACAGTTCACTCTTGTGGAGATTTCATTTATACCAAGAGAACTTGCCAAATTGATCTAGTATAGAAAGAACATGATGAAGTGGTATCAGAAATGTACAAAAGAATATCATCTGCATAGAGAGAGTTTTTCTGCTCCCGTCCCCCCCCCGTCCCCCCCTGACCACACCCTGTAGATCCTAGCTGCCACGCAGGAAAATAGAGAAGGGCTCAATAACAATAGCAAAGAGCAAGGAAGAAAGGACAACTAGGGGGGATGAGTAAAGAAACTTGATCCAAGAGATAAAATTATGGCCAAAACCAAACTTCTGAAAAGGAACAGAAAACACACAGGCAGTACTGCAGTTGAAAAAGACGCATGGTGCGCCGTTTTTATTAGACAAAAATAAATAAAATATTTGAACAAAAATAAACGCTCATAGAGCACAAAAATAAAAAGGCAAACAAAAACAAATTCCTAACACAAAACAGATCCGGCTGGGCAGTACCCCAGAGCTTATAAATTATTTTAAATTTCTCTCTCCTCTGTACACCCACTCGGAGTGCAGAGAGCTGTCAGTATTTATCTTGGTGGTCATCTCCCAATTAATAAATTAGCTAATTAGACTTGGGAGATGACCACTTTCTGCACAAGGTTTTGTCCTGGATGGTGCTACCCATCCACACTACAAAACGTACACAAAATACGGCTTCTCGCCGTCATATATACAAATACACATAACAATAAATAAGTCATAATAAACAAAACACACAGCTTTCACCGTCATTTATATACCTAAATAATAAATAAACAAACACAAAATAGCACGGGCGGATGGGGAGATCCCGTTCTCAAATAAATAATCAAATAATTGTGCAGGGCTCCTCGCCCTGTTACAGGGTACTTGTTTTTAGTAACAGTGAAATGTAAGCTTGGCAAAGAGTTTGAGGCAATGACTGAGAAAGAAATGATTCAGAAAATACAGAAGATGGGAGAGTTGAGAGGAGAATTTCTTTAAAAAAAAAAAAAAAAAAAAACTGCAGGAAACCCATCAGGACCAGGGGAATTGCCACTCTGCATTACTTTAATGGCCTGGTTAATTTCCTTGATTAGAAAAGGGCTCTTCCAGACCAGCCTTAGATTGAGGATCTATACTGGGAATAGTAAGGTCCCGAAAAAACGAATCCTGGGGACTCAGAATCATAGATTGTTGATCTACAGAAGTGGTGCGAGTGAGTGTGTGAGCGATGGTAGGCAGCAGACTATCATAAGTGATGAGCTAAAATTTTACTGACCTTGTCGTCATGTTCAAAAATAGCATGCTGAGATTTTACCAGTAATTGTTCAGCTTGCGTAGTTTACAGCAAATCAAAGTCTGTTTGCAAGTTCCGTCTTTCTGTATACAGTTCCGGGGTGGGAGAGCTGGAATGTTTCTGATCCAACTTCAAAATGAGATCAGTTACCTCGGCAAGTCTCCATGTATGCTGCTTATTGGCTTCAGCAGTGTATGAGATTATTTGCTCACGAATGTAGGCTTTCAAGGTCTCCCACAGAGTAGAGTAGGAAATTCCAGGAATTGAGTTAGTATCCAGGAAGAAAGATATTTGTGAAGAAATAAACTGATCAAAACTCTGATCAGAGAGTAACGGGATTGAAGCGCCAGTTGCTTCGTGGTACGTTTCCGTCAGGAATAGCAAGTACCAATATTAAGGGGGCATGGTAAGAAATAACAGTGCTGCTATAAGCACAGGAAGAAATAGGAGAGTAGTTTGTTATCTAAAAAAAAAAAAATAAATCAGTATGACAAAGTATTGTCTTGAAGTAGGAGAAAGAAACTGCCAGGCATCAGCAATACCATGTTGAACAAGGAAGGAGGAAATGGCTTGAGAGGTCCATTGAGGGCGAGATGGGCCTTAAGGAAGAGCGGTCTAAGGTTGGGTTCAATGCACAATTAAAGTCACCCCCCCCCCCCCCCCCCCCCCCCCCCCCCCCCCCCCCCCCCCCCCCCCCCCCCCACAGGATCAAGTGGTGAGAATTTAAGCCTGGAAGAGAGGATAGAAAATTAGTAATAAATTGACAGGCATCCCAGTTAGCGGCATATACATTAGCAAGTAACACTGTGGTATTAAAGAGTTTACCTGACACTATGACATAACGACCATTAGGATCTGCAGTCACCTGAGTGGCAAAAAAGGAATTTTTTTATGAATACGGATTGCAGCACCCCTTGCCTTGCCATGAAAACTAGAATGAAACAGCTGCCCCACCCATGCCTTGCGTATACTGTAATGATCGGATGTGCGCAGATGGGTCTCTTGGAGGAATGCGATGTTCACCTTGAGTTGTTGGTGTTCAAGAATCTTATTGAGTTTCACTGGATGACAGGACGTCCCCTGACATTCCAGTCTACAAAGTTTACATTACAGGCCCTACTACTTGTGTGTGCCATCATAATAGGAGGAATGTAGTGAAAACATACATCAAATGAGTACTACACAGATCACACCAAAGAAAAAGTAAAACATCAAAAAAAAAAAAAATCAAAAAAAAAAGCCCCCCCCCCCCCCCCCCCCCCCCCCCCCCCCCCCCCCCCCCCCCCCCCCCCCCAAACGGTGACATTTTACCAGCAGAGTTCCCACACTGTATACACCCATCATATTACAAACCTTAGGTGTGCTTCACTATACTTCCAACTCAAAATTACACTAAACAAACCATGAGGAAACTAATAAGCATAATAAAATAAAGATAATAATTAGGGGTGGGCACCGTATCGATATTTTGATATGATAGTGATATCGTTAGATAAAGGTAATAATTTCCATATTGCGATATTGTGGGATAAAAAATACAAATTCACATAAGCTTGCAGATTTTTAGCAGTATTATTGTTAATACTGCTAAAAATACAAACGCAGTATAATGAAGTTTAATTTATATTAAGATATAACAATATCTTACATAATATATACATTGTTAGTCTCATAGGCAAACACCACACATTAAAGTATTATTTAATCATTTTATTCCATTGATAGGCATTTTTTCTTTTTCTAAGAACCCGATTTAACAAATGTAATTCAAACATAGCTATAAATCAAGAAAAACAACAAATCCACAACCTGTGTCCCCTCTCATCTGCTCTACTCCTGTTTCTTCACCCGTTTTCCTCTCACCAGCCAATCCCTTACCGGAAACTATCCTGTTTCAATAATTAAGAAACAGGACCGTCTTTTTTTAACGGGGTACACACAAATTTAACACAAAAAACAAACGTGATAAACAGTAAAATCGGCATAAATAATTTAATATATGTATATATCTTTTTTCTGCCTCATGCTCACAAGGTACCAAACCCTATTTGCATGCTGCGTTAAGCAGTGGAGTATTGTGATATATACACATGCCTCAGTGTGGTTCATTGCATTTTTTTTCATGCGATTACTTACACTGTTGTTATTGTTTTTTTTTTTTTTTTTTTTTTTTTAAATGTAAACTTACGATATTATAAACGAGGTGTATTTTTTAAATATCAAAACACATCTCAAAATAATGCAACATTCAGCATGACACCATTCTTAATACTTTTAGATGTGTCTTGCATTAGAGAAGATTACATTACTTCCGGATTAGTTGGCCTGCGCAGTGAAATATAGAAATAATTCGGTTTTGAGGTGGCTGATGATGGCATGGAATAGTAAAACAATATAACAAGACCTTGTGTATCTCCATGGATATTAAGATACTAAGTTAAAGTAAGCTATTGCTTTTCTTATGTAAATATCTGATGTCTATATGTTTCATATTACAATTGTATTTTTCTGTGTTTGGAAGACTTCGATATTATCAGTATCGAAATAAGTGGACAATATCGATATATCTTTTCATATCGATGCCCACCCATAATAATAATAATAATTAAAACACAAAGCTGCTGATAGACATGAAGGGTTCTATATATTTATATTAAAAAAAAAAATTAATTTTAGTTAAGTGATAGTAAGACGATGCTAATTGTGTGTGTGTGTGTGTGTGTGTGTGTGTGTGTGTGTGTGTGTGTGAAGTACCAGTCAGAAGTTTGAATACGTCGTATGCGTTTCTGTAAATACTTAAATGAAAACACCTGTTACAATATACAAAACATAAGGAGCATCAAAGCAATGTTCAAGAAAATTGAAAATTGTCTCTAAATCTTGGATTCCTCAAAATAGCCACCCTTTGCCTTAATAACAGCCTCACAAACACGAGGCATTCGGTTAACAGGTTTCAGCAGGAAACCACTCGACATGTCTTCCCAGCTCTTCTGCAGCAATTCCCAGAGATATAGGGTACTTGTGGGTAGCTTTGCTTTGACTCTTCTGTCCAGTTCGTCCCATACAAGTTCTATGGGATTGAGGTCTGGAGACTGGGCAGGCCAGGTCATTAGATTGAGTTGTCCTTCACTTTCCTTCTTCGCCAGATAGTTCTTGCACAACTTTGAGGTGTGTTTCGGGTCATTATCTTGCTGAAGAATGAAGGACTGCCCACCTAGCCGTAATCCTGATGGAATGGCAAGCCTCTGAAGTATGTTATGATAGCCGTGCTGGTTGAGCTTGCCATGGACTTGGTAAAGATCACCAACTCTGTCACCAGCAAAGCAACCCTAGACCATGACACTGCCTCCTCCATGCTTTACAGTGGGAACCACACATGCAGAACTCATGCACTCACCCTCTCTGCGTCTTACAAATACTGGCCCAGGCAAGTCTCTTACTCTTATTCTGCACTTTTAACAATGGTTTCTTTGCAGCAATTCTTCCAGTTAGGCCAGCTTCACGCAATCTCCTCTGAACAGTTGATGTTCAAACATCTGTACTTCTAGTAGCATTTAGCTGAGCTTGTATTTCAGGGGCAGTTAATCACCGGTTTTGCAGACTTGTGATTCAGATGAACTTGTTCTCTGATTCTGAGGTCACCCTTGGCCTGCCTGACCTTTTTCGGTCCTCATGAGTGCCAGCTTCTTCAAATAGTTTGATGGTCTTGGCTGCAGCAGTTACAGACACTTGCAAAGTTCTTGTGATTTGTATTAAAGATTGACCTTCATTTCTTAAAGTAATTACAGACTGTCTTTTTTCTTTGCTTAACTGAGCGTATTTTGCCATTTTCTGCTCCCTTACATTCAGGAATGACAAACTTGTGCCTGTGCTACCTATATTTATAGTAATCATGGACCCTTACCTGTTAAGAATAATTGGTGACAAAAGGTTAATAAGATAACATGCTAGTTAACTCAGAGAACATCTAACAAAGACACTTTTATACTTAAGCCAGTGTTTTAACACCGTATTCTACACATTTCAGACTTTAACCGACTTGGGCTTCAGACTGAAATCCCCTTTGTTTGGGTGTCCATTTCATTGAAATTGACAAGATTTACATTTTCATTTAAAAATTAAATTTTTGAATGCAATTCACTTATGATTATCAGCTTATATAAGTACACGTATCATATAATGAAATATTAAGTGTTTATAGACAAGTTTATACAGTTAAAAGCATAGATAAACATGAAAAACCTGGTTTAAAGCAGGTGTACATTTAACTGGTACTGTGTGTGTGTATATATGTATATGTGTGTATGTAGGTTGCAGAATAAAATAAGGTTTTCGTGGACCTGTTTCAACATTAAATGAACCTAAATAGACAGTATTTCAGAATACTGTAAAGCCTAAAAATAGTGGTACTTGCTTCCTTACTAAAACAGAGTGCTGTCCTTTTTTAAAGGCAAGCATGCAACATCCCCGTGCAGTTGACTTACCCATACGTTGAGGCTGCACATTCTGCATCCACTGAATTGCCAGTGGATTATCAAAGCTCCCCTCCCAAAGTACCTCAGTAAAAAAAGAAGCCATGAATGTAGTTGGCCTTGATCCTTCAGCTCCCTCCAGTACTCCAATCACCCCGACGTTCTGTCTGCGTGAGCGGTTTTCAGGATCATCCAGTTTCAGCTTCATTTTAGTGTTTTCAGCGGCCAGGGAAGAACATAAACACAGACACAATGTGATCCCCAACATCTGTTAAGCAATGCACCACATCTGCAAGCTTTTGTCCCTGAGTTGAAACTGACTCGCAAAGTAGATACTGAAGAGCGGAGCTCCACAAGGAACTCGGACTGGAACATTGACACCTCGGCACAGATGCTGGTAAGGAGCTCTCTGATCGAGGCTGGAGCCAACTCGTCATCCATGGTCACAATGTTGTCAGCCACTGACAAGACCCTCTCAAAATCGGCAGTCGATTCTGTCAGATTACGTGTCCCTCTGTTCTTGGACATGCATCAGGTGAGGAAAGACTGTACACTGTTCAGTTAGTCTGAAAGCCATGGTACAGCTTTGTAAAAAAAAAAAAAAAAAAAAAAAAACTTCAGTTATTAGTAAATTTGTCAAGTATTTTTGCGGAGCAGTTTACACGTGCGTTCTACTCCATGAATGTACCGCAAATGCTATTTTCCTGTTTGGATAGTGTTTAGTTTATCAGTTTTGGAAAGGGAAGAAAAATTAGGTCAGCAGTTATATTCATTTTCACGTAGTTTATTTTAGAAATGTCGAACTGAACTAACTCGTTGTTGTTATGTGATAACATTACATTTTTTTTAATTAAATGTGGAGCCTCCCGAGTGCCGCATCCAGTAAAGGAGCTGTGCGTGGAGTGCAGGATGCACCCTATAGTCTGGACATCACCGTTTCGAGTCCAGGCTATTCCTTTGTCGACCAAGGATGGGAGATCCCAGGGGGTGGCACTCAATTGGCTGATCCGTGATCCTTGTCTCATCGCACATCACTCAATTGGCTGATCCGTGATCCTTGTCTCATCGCACATCAGCGACCCCTGTGGTCTGGCCAGATGCCTGTGGGCTTGCCTGTAAGCTGCCCAGGGCTGTGTTGTCTTCCGGTGCTGTAGCTCTGAGTGGCTGCATGGTGAGTCTGCAGTGTGTAAAGACGCAGGCGGCTGAAGGCACATGCTTCGGAGGACAGCGTGTGTTCATCTTCGCCCCTCCCGAGTCAGTGCAGGGGTGGTGGTGGTGGGCTGAGCCTAAAAATAATTGGACATTACTAAATTATGGAGAAAACAGTACAAATAATTGGTGACCGCTAAATAAAATAAATAAATAAATAAAATTAAATGTAATCACCCTCTAAACCAGTTGTCATGTCAATTTCAGTTCCTGGTGTTGCTTGTCAATTGCAGTACAACTCGAGTTACTGTTTAGCTAGAGAACACACGCAGACACAATAAAAGTAAAAGTTGCATTGGGAACATTAAACAAAGTATTCGGACGCAATAAAATAGGCTAGTATTCAAGATAACAGTGAAGAGAGTACGAAAAATGAAGTGAGTGGACGGTGTCCATCTCGTCCACCCCCCAGTCTAACACTGAGTATTGGCTAAATTCATTTCTCAATGTTACTTTTACATTTTCTATGTGTGAGATTGTGCTTCCTTGTGAATTTGCAACAGTCGGTAAGTGTCTAAGACCCCATTCACATTTGCGATTTAAAAAAAAAAAAAAAAAAAAGGCAGGGATCCTTGAATCCGTTTGCTCCGGAATAACAAGGAAAAACATAGATTTTCTATCGTGTCGGAGATTGTCTTGTTTTACATTTGGGGAGGGGCAAAAAACATGCAGTAACCAAATCAATACACATAGCATATATAAACATTAACACAGGCAACTTCGCTTTAAATTTACGTAAACATAACTGTCTAATAAAACTGCTTCCAGTATTAAAGTTCAGTGTTGAATGAGGCTTCGTTCAGCATCCAGAGCTGTTCAAAGATGCTGAAAAACAATAACAATCACCCCTAAAGATCAGATCAATGAGTTTTGGGGGGGGACCCAAAAACATGAGTTTGTTTTATTAATGGCACTGGTACGCTTGTAATTTGCTTAGAATTTGAAAGTGTAGCAATTTGTATTTTCACTGTAATACTTCAATGCCTGTTGTGATTATTATTGTTAATGTTATTCAACTGGTGATAGAGCAGTAGTTTATTATGTGTCGTGCATGTTGTTGAGCAAAGTGTATTTGATGTATGATGGTGTATTGCTGTATTTAGATTAGGGCGCGTCCTTAATGAAGGTTTTGTTTTATAATGAGGGTTTTATAGCCATATGTTCGGTAATCTTTCAAGAGAAGGGGTAATGCTAATGTTCAATCATTACTGTTTATTGTGATTTCCATTACATGAGAGTAGATGTTAAATCTTCATGCTGATTTGAACTCTGCTCTCGCCAAGATAAGCACCAACTAAGACTTTGCTTTACAGTAAACTAATGTGATTCATCTGCGTCTCCATCCATTTGCGTTTCCATCTGATGAAAAAAAAAAACCTTCCTCCCTTTTTCCCCTTACCCCGCTTTTTCTTTTTTTCTCTCTTTGTTTCCCCCCCCCACTTTTTGTCCCTTTTTTTTTCTTTTTAAACCTCCCACTTTGTTTAGTAGCTATCCTTCTGCCTGGTGTTGATGGCTGAAGTGTAATGCTGGCTCCAGGAATCAGTTTATTTTGTCTGCCCAGTGCATCAGCACACACAACGGCTGCAATGCTGGCTCCCCAGCGCATCAGCATGACAACCGTCTGGATTGAGCTAAGTAGGGTACATCTCTGCGGTCTTCAAGTGGATACCTTCCATCCTCAGTGTTTCATCGACTAGCCCACAACACCTCAAGAGGGCTCAACAGTGATTCTGGCGTCCCGATATCTCCCACCTCCATCCTCCACTCAGCTCACTTAACCCAGCTTACTTACCTGTACATTAATTGCTTTCTTTCTATTGAGCTCGAGATCCCCAACCAGAATCTTTCCGTCTCAACCTCTGCTGCTTCAGATGAGTTCTTCACTGTGTGACGCAACTCTTGGCCACTGACTCTGACATCTCTGAGAAACCAGGTTATAGAGTGTGCCACAAATCCTCAACAACCCACCTCCATTGGGTAAACCCGGACTCTCCATCCTCGCTGTTACGCTTCGGCGGCTAGTTGAGCGTACAGAAGTTTCTTCTTCTCATACGCCTCATCTACAGCATCCTCCCATGACACTGTTAACTCTACCAGGTGAACAAGGTGTGCCGATCAAGACTATCTGGTCAAAGGTTAGTGGTGACAATCTCAGGTGGAAAAATAAGATGTTGACCTACATCTGCCAGCATTTTCCAATCTCTAGCAGCTTCCAGTTGTCCTGGGTGAGGCTTGGTTATAACACTTTTTCTTGGCGGTTGCTCTCCTGGGTGGAGGAATGTTGTCTTTTGTGTATAATGTTTTGATGGAACTGGTGACAACTTATTGGTCAGGTTACGCTTGTCTTCCAATGCTAAGGCCAAAAAGGCAGCATCTGATCATGGCACCAAGTAAACCGTCCTGGGCTAAGTCACACCTTACATCCTGTCAAAATGTGCCTTAATGTTGCAGGTGATGAATACAAAGGACATGAGCAGTCCTCTCCTACCCAGAGGTTTAGGTTTTGTGATGATGGGAGAACATCATATGTTGGCCTGGTGAGGAAACTGATCCTGCTCTGTTCCATTGTCCATAGGTCTTGCCAGCCGATCTTGCGTTGTTCCACAATCTCCCACCTCGTCCATCCTCCCTACTTGGCCTTGGAAACTGCCTTTACGTACCTAATCCTCTCCTCCTGCTTTTGCACCTTGTTGACTACCAGCTTCCTCCGTTGAGCTGGGGTTGCCTTGTGCCATGTAGGAAGAACTGAACTGAGACCAAGACCCCCTCTTCCATGCTGCATTTGCCCCATGATATCACCGATTTGAAGGGCAGCCTTTGTGTCTTCCACGGCTTTCTGTGCCGTCCACTTTCTTCCAGTTTAACACAGGTGCTGCCTCCCTTGCGCATTTGTTGCGTGACTCTACTAATGTAATTTCCAGTTGGACCTTGTAAATAGAATAAATGTTAAATAGTTTATTTTTTTATAAAATTATTCCAGGTGTAACCGATTATTAAATCATTAATTATTATTTAATGCTGTGTCTTTCCTTAGGAGGGAGCAGCAGTATTAAGTGGTCAGTTGTGAGCTTGTCTTGTAAATGTCAGTTGTTGTATGTACAACCTGTTAGTCATTTGCATTCTGAGTGAAGTATCCATTATGAAAATAAATATTTATACCTGTCAAAACTAGCAAATTGCAGTTTCCTGCGTTCTACATACATCAGTGTTTTTCAAAGAATAATATTAAGCCTCAAAATAGTCAATTATATAGATGTATGTAGTACATAAAAAAGTTTCTTTCAAAGAATAATATTAAGCCAGAATAGTCCTTTATATAGTATGATTAATATATATATATTATATATATATATATATATATATATATATATATATATATATATATTAGATATATTCTATATCATATATTTGCGACGACACGCATTGTAACTTTTTCAAAGTTAAAATATATATATATATATATATATATATATATTATATATATATATATATATATATATATATGTATATATATATATTAACAAATAATTGTGTTACAATTGCTACAAATCATGGATTACTGTATATCACGGTAGCTCTTCCATTGTGAGTGCAGCCTATCATTGCATTTAAAAAAAATTAGTTACAAAAAAAAATTAAATTCGCCTCATTTTAGGCCTGTTTTTTAGTCACATGTAAATGTCAAATGCGCCTTAAACTGCAAATGTGAACGGGGTTGGAGACCGAAATATGTAGCGGCCCTAGGCCAGCACAATAGTGTGAACGGGGTCTAAATGTGACTAGTCATATTAAAGACTTCATCATTATGTTCATTTATCCATTTTAACCACTTGTTCTATTTTCATTGGATGAATTGGAAAGTCATTTAAAAAAAACAAAAAAAAACAAAGGGTATTTCAATCTGTAATTTTCCTCAGTCATTTTTTTCAGTGCCCACAAAAACCTGCAGGAATATAAATAACTAAAAATTGCAGTGTATTACATTAGTCCTCTGAAACAATATCTTGTAATTTATATATAGAGGCTGCTGCTGATGGGCGTCACAGAAACTATCATGTATTATTATACAATTTACCTTGATTTTATGGTTAACTGTATCTCTTGTATTCATCAAACATTTAATTAGTATACACAGTAAACCATTTGCTTTTAAAATCGCCATATCAAACTTCAAAAAATTGCATAGGTAGTTCATATATTGCGAGAATACAAATTTCGAAGTGTACAATCCTGCTTCTTTTTTGTAAATGGGTGTGTAGAATGCTGATGTTTTCACACACACTAATGGTTAAAAGCTGTTCTTCCTGAAAAGCTCTGTTACTTATTAAAGAAGTGGCCTTCTTTAGCCATATGTGAAAGCTTGTGCAAATTGCATTGAATATTTGTTGGGTCACATCACCACACAAGATATACCAGTGTGGAAATGTATAACATAATGAAGAGACAATGCAGTCAAGCTTTAAAAATCTCTCGATTCCTCTTTGCAATTCTGAAGAACCTCAGCTGTACCAGTTCAATTCTAATTAAATACAAAGGTTGAAAAACAGTGTACTCTGTCAGGCAGTTGTGCTTAATATAGGAAGTCCCTCTTGCTTTTTCTCATTGGTTAAGAAGTCTGGCAAAAAATGAGTCAATAGAACTAATTACGTTGATGTGCCACAAACGTTAATTGAGTACTGTAGGTATTTACACTGCAATAGAGTGAGAATGGCCAGATATCACAAACTTGAGTAAATTACTGTATTGTTAAATGTTAAATATTTTATTAAAACAAAAAGTTACAGTTTCTATGCAGTAGATTAAACTGATTATAATGTGTAACTACAAAATAAAACAATCTTTGTAGCTGCTCATTTCTAATTTTTTGCTGA
The DNA here is from genome assembly GCF_017654505.1 of Polyodon spathula. Taxonomy (NCBI): domain Eukaryota; kingdom Metazoa; phylum Chordata; class Actinopteri; order Acipenseriformes; family Polyodontidae; genus Polyodon; species Polyodon spathula. The sequence goes on along the minus strand of NC_054538.1, from coordinate 32,395,992 downwards.
TGTATTTAATTTCAAAGTCTATGTTAGAGTTTGCTTGAAGTTACCAGTAGTGTCTTGAATGATCAAGCACTGAGCATATTGGCATTTCTGTTAGTGCATTTGCGTTTATTTCCAGTGTTTTTTTTGCCTCCATTGTAACTTTTTATATGGTGTGTTTTTTCCAGCGGTTTTTCCAGATGAGCTGGGGCTAAGCGTCCCTCTTACAGAGGAGGAGCATCAGCAGCTGGTCTACATGCCTTTAGAAGGAGAATGGGGCCCGCGAACCAGGGACGAGGAGTGCGAGAGAATCATTACGGGAATCAACCAGCTAATCACGTTAGGTACGCTAAATAATGCTAGGCGAGTGATATTTTGCAGTCGAGACATTTTCCCACAACAGCAACTCTAGCTCTAACCAATCAGATGGGTTGTTTGGGATTGCATGCTATGTCATGTCTGGATAAAAGCTTCAGAATATCCAACATGATTTGTATAATTAATGTTGTGTATTACTTCATCACACACAAGTAATAAGAAGACATGTAAATCCCAAATTACATTAAAAACATTTTGGCCGGGTATTATTTGGTGCCTGTTATGGGTAACACTTGATATTTAATTCTGTAAGAACAGAAAGTTAAGGGGGTAAAAATTAAACTTTTAGAAACATAAGGCATTTTTTTTAAGCATAATGAATGGTTACTAAATTAACACATTTTTCATTGCTGTTTATTGTTCAAGAAATCTCAAACACAGAGTGAAGCAATACATTTCAGTTCTGTAACCTTTAAGCTCAGTATTCATGAATGACAAGATAGTGTTGAGATGGGAAACATACTGTTGCACAATACAATTCCTCCTGTTTCTTTCCTGGTCCGTAAATAACAATATTTAAAAAAAAAAAAATGCATATACTGGACTTATGCTGCTAAATGGCATATAATTTAGTTTGAAATTCTTCCTCTTCCATCTCATAACTGGAACTCCAGTACATTATTTTTGGCCAGTTTGGCTGCATTGGTAGGGCCGCCACATCCGCTGTTGTGTGTCCATCAATTTTGTGGTATCGCCCCGCACCACGCCCCACTAGCGGCGTCGCACAGCTGATGTGAGTCCCAGACTTTACATAGACTCATGTAGTGGCTGTCTGTTTGTCTCTTGATCAGTGGATTTTAGGTATGTGTTTTTATTTTTTTGTACTTTGAGTAATTAAACTTCAAATATTATAGATTTCTATTCTGTTGTGCTCCAGTATAAATAGTTCACTTCTAACAAATACTGTAAAATCTGAAAATGTATGTTTAGAATATATTGTGCTTCTTTTATAACCAACAATTTAGTATCTTTTTCTATTTTTTTTATTTTTTCTAACAGTACTTGATAATGTTGTAAAACATTTTATACCGAAGCTTTTATAGGAAATCTAATCCTGGCCATTGTACAGTTTTTAAATATTAATCTAACTGATTTTACATCTGCCATTATTCATTTGGACGCATCCTGATTCATGTACTATTTATTTATTTATTCTAGACATTGCTGCACCATTTGTAGCACCTGTGGATCTCCAGGCATATCCTACATATTGCACTGTAGTGGCATATCTCACTGACCTAGGCACAATAAAAGAGAGGCTAGAGAACAGGTTTTACAGGTAAGCTGAACTATCTCATGACCAGGTGTTGTGTTAGCTTTCATGTACCAGATGTTACTGTAGTGTCACTTTAAACACCCAGTTTTAAGGTAATCATTATAAAAATTAAAAATAAAAATATAGCAGAGAATAAAATTAGACAATGTTTTGACGAAAGCTCACGGTTATAATACAGGTTTTGAAAGACTTGTTTTGCTCATCTGTGGAACTGTTATAATTCTTATTTTTTTTTTCTTTTTTCCGTTGGGACACAGGCGCTTGTCTTCACTGATGTGGGAAGTTCGATACATAGAGCACAACGCGCAAACCTTTAATGAGCCTGGAACTCCTATCGTAAAAACTGCCAAATTTGTTTCTGACCTAATGCTGCAGTTCATAAAGTACGTTTTCAGTACAAGTATACAGTACTATCTCAGCAGTCTAAAACTGTGCTGGAACAGTTGTAATCAGCTATACAACATTATATATATATATATATATATATATATATATATATATATATATATATATATATATATATGTATATATATATATATGTGTGTGTGTGTGTGTGTGTGTGTGTGTGTGTGTGTGTGTGTTTGTTTCTTCTATATATTTGTCAGATAATGTTCATCTCACTGATGTTAACTTAAGAATCTTAAGAATAAGTCTATTTTACTCAAGGATATGTACGGTGGTATTTCAAATGGATGTCTGAAGTAACCATTCCTCCTATGGTAAAGGTTTGAGCAGATGTAATCCTAGCTCATTTTTCACCTTTGTTTTTGATGTTTAATAAAGCTTAAACAAAGGAACGGTGCTAAAACACCAACTAGATGCTACAGTAATCCGTGATCTACTGTGGCCATCTTAAATCTTGTTTATTTGACTAAGAACGAAAAAGTAATATGTCTTACAAGTCAAAATTCTTCTTTTTGTCTGAAAAAGAGACTTTCCCTTACCACTGGTATTCTGTTTTGCACTAGAGACCACAGCTGCACGGATATAATCCCACTCTACAGCAGCATGAAGAAGAAAACATTCTCACACTCGGAAGAGGAGGTGATTTGAGTGTTTCTAAAGAACCATGAATCAAATATGTGTTTTTTGTTTTTGTTTTTTAAATGCTATTAGAAATGTTTATTTTAAATCTGTTAAATATATACTTAATTTCTCTAGACCAGGGGTACTAAATAGGCTGACTCCTGTCTGAATTCGGACCGCAAGTCAAATAGAACAATTTATGTTTTTAGTTGCATTCACATTGGAAATTTTTCAGACATGGTTCTTATGAGAGTGCCGTGCGCAAGGGTACAATAGTGGTTAAAGAAACAGGCTTATAACCAGGAGGTCCCCGGTTCAAATCCCATCTCAGCCACTGACTCACTGTGTGACCCTGCTCCGTCTTTCGGATGAGACGTTGTTGTAAGTGACTCTGCAGCTGATGCATAGTTCACACACCCTAGTCTCGTATCTTGTATAGAGCTTTGTGATGGTGGTCCACTATGAAAGGTGCTATATAAAAAAAAAAAAAAAAAAAAAAAACACAGTATTTGCAGCTCAAATGAAGTGAAACTCATTGCTGTTGTGGCCTGTTTTGTAAGCGTCAACACATCCCTTCTCTGACTAATAAAACAACTGTTTTTTTTTTTTTTAAATACACAATTGGTACTAGTTCAGAAAATCACACTTTACAAAGACCAAGAAAACAATGACAAATGCCGGTGCTACAAGCCCATTTTTAAGTAGCTTTTCCAAGCTGATGAAAAAATATTACCAGTAAAACATAAGGCTGTTTTTAAAAACACATGAGTCATATGTACGAAACTTTACTTTGCAAGTGACTCAGCGGGCAGAACCCCGGCCACGACAGATATCGTTGCATCATCCCACGATCCACCAGAATGTGCTGTGTGTGCAAAGCTTAGCAATGAGTATGCTGGTAGTATTGCCGATTTTAAAATTGTCAAATTCTGCGATCCAAGTCAGGCTTACAACACGTGCAGTTAAAATGTTTCCTGTCTTAAGTATCTGCAGATCACATTATGTGTGTGGATATATGTTCTCCAAGATGAACATTATTAACACAGATATTGGCGTTCTGTTCTGACTGATGCTTTGTGTCTCTGTATTGCTCTTGCTGAACTCGCCTGTAACTCAAGTTCCTTGAGGACCTGCCACTTCTCCCACTTACTGCGAGTATTAGACGATTGTAAATGTACTGAATTTGACTCTGCTAATAGTCAGATAAGAATACAGTAGTTATACAATTCAGTGGTTATGGCAGGGAAATAACTCATGCAGTAACAAGTCAGTAAAGAAGGCAGACTAGTAAACATGAGAGAGTTTTGGTTCCACAAAAACTCCTTTAAACCTAGTGAAGAACACTCAAACTAACAAAATGTGTAAAAACTATATTTGTGTAGCTCTGTTTGTCGGTATGGGAATGGGAGTGAAAATGTGCTCCGGACCTTGACCTTGACCTTGCTTGCTGTAACCAAGAATTCTGGACCTTCACTAAAATAATTGAGTACCCCTGATCTAGACTACAGTTTTATATTTGAAACATTGCATGTTGAAAGGTTGTTTCTACATACTGCAATCAAAGTTAATAAATAAAATGAGGTGTACCGTCTAAAGCATTGTAGCTTATTAACAGTTAGTTCTGAAAATGAGTTGGCAGCAGTGCGGTTTACATTGAGATCAATGTAAGGAACTGAGAGAGAGGTGACATGCTGAAATTCTGAAATTATACTTGTTTGTTGCGTTTCCGTTTCATAGCTTTCATAGAATAGTGTTGTTAGTCAGCAGAGTCATCAAGGGTCATGATCAAGGCGGTGCTATCTTATTTTCTTATTCTTTCCTCCAGGTTTTTGTGTGGAATACAAACCTAACCTTGTTTAAATTGTGCCTTAAGGAAAATTGCCCTTCTGGTCACTGGTTTCTGCTGAACACTGCAGCTCCAGTATAGTATTCACTTCCCTTTTAAATTCACAATTTCTCACACTACTACAGGAAGTGGCTGCTAATACATAATTAGGTTAGGGAACATTGCAGGCCTGGGGCATGCATATACTTATCTTCTCAATCATAAAGGAGGTGTTGAAGAAATATGGGCTCACTAGTTACTATCTCTGCAATACAACAGGTTTTATTAAATCAAAATGTCAAATTTTCTTAACTAAAGGATGAAGATGAGGATACAGATGCTCCGAGTACTTCAACTAGGAAAAAGAAGGTAACTCTGCCCTGTCTGTATCATATCTGACTATTTTGACAAAAGTAACTGCCTTTAGTTTGCAATTTGACACTTATGTCAATTTTATTTTATATATTGTATTATTTCAAGTTTTTATTTTTTAAAACTTATTTTTTGAAATGATGTAGTAATGAGAAACTACTAAAACATTTCAGTTGATAATTTCATAAACCAAAGCTTCTTTAGGAGAAGTTAATATCATGTTGAGATATTCTGTAAAATTCCAGCAGAGTTGCCCTTAGTTTAACAGCTCATCTCAGTGTCTGAACTGTGGGGAAAAATGCAAATACAGAATATGTATTTTAATTCTTGTGAATGAGACTTTTATCAGCAGCACTGAGTCTGATCTGGGTAGTTGATCTGTCCTGTGAATTGTCTGTAAGTGTTTGTTTTTTCCTTTTCTTCTAGGAGCACAAACCCATAAGGAAGCTACGTAATAATGCCCAGGCTTATGATAACCAGGCGTGGAAAACTCAGTGCAAAGAGCTGCTGGATCTGATATTTCAATGTGAAGACTCTGAGCCTTTCCGGCAACCTGTTGACCTACAGGAGTATCCGGTATGATCGTCATTTTATTACTCTACATTAATTAATCCTGTCACTAACTTCTCTGTGCTTAAATACACTTTTTTGTCTTAAGAAATGATCATTTCCACAAATGATTGGTACAGACACCTTATATATTACTTGAGCATACTAGGGTTCCAGTGATATATGATTTTTCACATCATGATACAAGATGATCAGAAAATGATATGATCTGAGAAAAATCATGATATTATCACGATAAATGACCATCTGGATCTAGAACTGATACTTTATTCTTTTACATAATTTTACAGAAAGGAACAGTTGTACAGTATTGATGTGAACAGTAACAGTCTAGAATATGTTTAAAAAAAAATATATATATATATATATATATATATATATATATATATATATATATATATACACACACACATACACACACAGTGCCTATAGAAAGTCTACACCCCCTTGAACTTATTTCACATTTTGTTGTGTCAGTGCCTCAGAGTTTCATGCATTTAAATGATGATTTTTTTCTACTTATCTACACACCATACTCCACACTGTTAAGGGGAAAGTTTGCTTTGAGAAAAAAATTATATATTAAAATACAAAACTCAAAGGTTATAATTGGATAAGTCTCCACTTCCGAGTTAATACTTGGTGGAAGCATCTTTGGCAGAAATTACAGCTGTGAGTCTGTTGGTATAGGTCTCTACCAACTTTGCACATCTAGATTTGGCAATATTTGACCAGTCTTCTTTACAAAACTGTTCAAGCTCTGTCAAGTTCCTTGGGGAGCGTTAATGGACAGCAATCTTCAAGTCATGCCACAAATTCTTGATTGGATTTAGGTCAAGGCTGTGACTGGGCCACTCAAGGATATTTACCTTTTTGTTCCTTAGCCACTCCTGGGAACTTCTGTCCCAGTTTCAGCTTTCTTGCAGAGGGCAGCAGATTTTCCTCAAGGACTTATCTGTACTTTGCTCCATTCATTTTCCCTTCTATCCTGACAAGTGTCCCAGTCCCTGCCGATGAGAAACAACATGATGCTGCTACCACCATGCTTCACAGTAGGGATGGTGTTGTTTGGGTGATGTGCTGTGTGGTGTTTGCACCAAACATAACGCTTTGCATTTAGGCCAAAAAGTTCCATTTTAGTTTCATCAGACCACAAAACTTTTTGCCACATGGCTACAGTGTTTTTTCTGCAAACGTCAAACGGAATTCAAGGTGGGCTTTCTTGAATAATGGCTTCCTTCTTGCCACCCTACCATACAAGCCAGATTTGTGGAGTGCTTGGGGATATTGTTGTCACATGCACACTTTGACCAGTCTTGGCCATGAAAGCCTGTAGCTCTTGCAACGTTGCCATTGGCCTCTTGGTAGCCTCTAGTCTCCTTGCTCGGTCAACCAGTTTGGAGGGAAGGTCTGATCTAGGAAGGGTCTTGGTGGTGCCATACACCTTTTCACTTCTTAATAATTGTCTTGACGGTCCTCCAAGCGTTATTAAAAGTCTTTGATATTTTTTTATACCCATCCCCTGATCTGTGCCTTTCAACAACTTTGTCCCAGAGTTCTTTTGAAAGTGCCTTGGTGCTCTGCTTTTGAGTCTTTGCTTTGAAATGCACTACCTAACAGAGGGAACCTACAGAAACTGCTGAATTTATCCTGAAATCATGTGAATCACTACAATTTAACACAGATGGAGGCCACTTAACTTGGCGTGTGATTTTGAAGGCGATTGGTTACACCTGAGCTAATTTAGGATTGCTATTACAAAGGGGGTGGACACTTATCCAACCAAGCTGTTTCCGTTTTTATTTTTAATTATCTACACATTTCTAGAATATTTTTTTCACTTGGAAGTTGTGGGGTAGGATGTGTAGGTAAATGAAGGAATTTATTATTTTTTTTAGTGCATTTTAATTCCAGGCTATAAGGCAACAAAAGGTGAACATTTTGAAAGGAGATGTAGACTTTCCATAGGCACTGTGTGTGTGTGTGTTTGTATTTATTGATATAGATATTGATATAGATATTGATATAGATAGATAGACTAAATGCACTAATTTCAGTGAAATGGTGTTGAATTAAGAAAGAAAAGAAAATTGCCGTAATCAGTAGTCCACTGCACAGTGTTTACTTTTCTTTCTACATGGCTGAAGAAGGGCTTTGGTCCAAAATGTCCCACATTTATTTATTTTTTTAATTTAAAACTTTTGTGTACATCCAAAAAAAACTTAAAAAATAGACAGTTCAAACAGGATTCATATAATGAGAAAAAAAACTATTTAAACTAACTGGACAGTTAACCAAGTCCAGTTGGCGAATAAGCAATTTGTTTCTGGGTTCTACCAGGTCGTTTATTGGCTTCAGCTGTCCCCTAGCCTAGGAAAAAACAGCGCCGTCTCTTTCCACTTTGCTGTATTTAATTCCAAAAGCAGTAGCACAGGAAAGATGATCGCAGATGCAAAGGCAGTTTCTGCTTCTCTTTGTATTGCCGTTCAGTCGTGGGTGTAGATAAGCCCACGCTGCTCATTACTCGGAAGCCAACCTCAACTGGCTGTGAAGGCTTTCTTTTAAAGGTTTTCAGGAATTGGTCGGTTACAGGGCTACAGGTGTGGGCCAGTTAAGGCTAATGAGAATTAATCCTGGTATAACCCTGATCCCCTACCTAACCACACTTGCAGCCTGTTTGCTCGTTAACTCCTTGACGTCATGCGCTGACCATAGGTCTATCGTTGTGTTATGTGCAACACCTGTGGGTTTGTCCACCATGAACGCCTCCTGCTGGTGAACTTGTGGGCTGGCTCACATTATTATTTATGTATTTATTTATTTCCCTTGTAGGATTACAGGGACATCATTGACACCCCAATGGACTTCAGTACGGTGCGAAAGACTCTTCAGGCTGGAAACTATGAGTCACCGACACAGCTGTGCAAGGATGTGAGGCTTATATTTAGCAATTCCAAGGCTTACACACCAAGCAAGAAGTCAAGGGTAAAAGGATACATTTTAATGATTTTGCACACTTTGTGCTGGACTGCACCATTTTGCTCCATGTTTTTTCAGAGAGAGAAACAATATTTGAAGGTGTTGCTTCATTTAGGTTGGTTGTGTTACCCTTCTGTATTACGTCTCAATTTATTCCATAAATTCTCATTGGCCATACCTCGAGATTTAATGGAGATTAAGGGCCCGATTTTTTGAAAGGGGTTTCATTTTCGATGGAAATGGCAAAATCCGCAGAATTTTTCCACAGGTTAATCCATGAAATATCTGCGTATTTTCTAACATGATCCTCTGTTTTATCCCACGGCGGATCACATTTCCTGCATAATTTTCTGCATTTCTAAATGAATAAGTATGAGCATTTGAGCGGTTTTATCCGCCGAAAAAATACTTCCAGTTCAATTGTGTTTGCAAATGCTATAGAAACACAATCAAAAATTGTGCCGAACCAGTTAGTGAAAACGCAAAAGATGAACACAAGGGCAAATTCTTATTTCCATTCAGTTACCAATCACTTGTTTAATTAGGACAGCATAAAACAAACAAACATGATTGAAACAAATGATCCGAGTTGTAGTTTTGAAGTGAGGTATAACTGCAATGTGCAAAAATGAAAATTAATGAAAAATGGTGTATAGTCGTTTTGACAGTGCTGAAACAGGTGGAAAGCTAACTGGTGGAAGTTTCCATTATCCACCACTTTCGTATTTAGAAAATAGCCACATATTCTTAGATCATTACATATTCCATCAAAAGAAATAGTCAGCATAACTAATGAACCAAACTAGCAGAGTTCTGCCATGTTTTCCTTGGCTTTAGAAAATACTGAATTGGTGGGGAAAAAGGGTGAAAAAAAAAAAAACGCTCTAAATAATGCGATCTTCCAGCAGATCGCCTTTGAAAATAACCTAAGTGTCTGGAAGGCATGTATTTGAATAAACTGGAAAACCAGGACACCCTAAAGGTAACACTGTGGATACCCAACGCAGTTATTTGTTTGTTTTAAAAAGAGGCATTTTAATTTTCCTTTTTTCCAGATTTACAGCATGAGCCTGCGGCTTTCAGCTCTGTTTGAAGAACATGTCAGTATTATTCTGTCTACCTATAAGTCTGCCCATCGATTCCATGCAGCAAAAAATCTAACCAGACAGAAGAAGAAAAGGCGGAGAAGTGCCTCCCCTTCCAGCAGTGCTGCATCAAGGTTTGTTTCCAAAGCACTCAGAAAGGGATACAGATACAATCACCCTTTAGAATGTAAAAGCAGATTTGAGCAGAAATTGATAATTGATTGTATGAACAGTTTGCTGACTTTTGCAATACAATATTAACAATGTTTAGCAATCCTGAAATGACCAGTACAAACACTGAATAATAAGCAAACAAAAAAAAGAAAACCTGTGTTGAACTTGTATAATATGTACTCGGTGATGTACTGTACATCAGTGTAGAAAATGTATAAGTGCATCTGGTATTTTAGCATTAAGCTAAAATTTTAAAAAGCCTAATATTTAATCTGGCTTACCAGTAGAGACCATAAAAGTTCAAAACTACAGTAAGGTATCAACTTTTACATGCGTGCACAGATTATGTTTACAGACTGTTTACTAAGCTGTACTGGGTTAACAGCAAAATGAAAGAGAAATCTGCTGATAGTCTAGTGTTCTCAGTTTCAACAAGTTTTCATTCATCATGTGTTGTAAAGAAAGAAGTCGACGAGTAATTGGGTACAGAACAGCACTAAACCAGTAAAACTAATTCAGGTTGACTGTTGATACAGCTCATCAGCTTTGCCATTTGTTTTCCTTTTATTTGCCGCCAGAGCAAAACCAAATAGCAAGAACTGTCTTGAAGCCGTTCATCTCCCTCTCTGCATAGACTATGTTTGAAGAAGCATTTTTTAACACCGTAAACTCTAGTTTTGTAATGTGTATTGCACAGCTTCAGGTCAGTGACTTTTTAGGTTACTGTGTGATAGAGAGGGCATTCAGATATTGCCTGAGATGTATTTATAGCTGTGTACCAAACAGTCAGTCCCATTGAGTGTTGTGAAAAGAATTGTCTTGCTTCCTGTTCACAGCCCTGAAAGAAAGCGTCGGGCAGTGAAGTCTCAGGTGAAGCCAGAGCCCTCGATCTCCTCTCATTCCCTGGGAGCTTCTCGCTCCCCAGCACTCCGCCAGGCTGCTGCTCAGATGAACGGTAAAGCTGTGGAATCTTCAGCTGTGGTTCGAACAAGAAGCACTAGGCGGTTTGAAAACCTTTCTGTCACAGAGCATCCAGCTACATCATCTGGAGAAAAGTCATCTACTTCAAAAAACAATACTTCCCTCACTGCACACGGCAAACCAGGTAGGAAGAATTTAGTCTAATTTACAATTTCTGTACATCCCTAAAGAACTGCTTTCTGTCAGAGCTGTAAATTTGAATTGGAAGAAAAAGCATCAACTGATTGTACACACACAGGACTGGCACCAACAAATGATTTACAGCAAGACTAGAGGTGGGGATTGTATTACCCATTTCTCCTCACTCTATACAGTGATACCAATATGTTTAATGAGAAAGTAGTCTTGAGTAAATTTATCTGGTTACAAACTCCCCACTCCCAGTTGTGTTTTTTTTTTTTTAGAAAAACAGTACATTTCAGGGTACCATTGTACCTGTGAGATGTCCTGGTCAGTAAAGCATTTAGTATATTTTATAAGAGGAAATGATTATCTATTCGGGGATACCAAGATATTAAGTAAGTAAATTATGTGTATGTCTTTTTTTTTTTTTAAACACAGCATGAAAAGTTTACAATGATTTATCATTCACTTTAAACATTTTAACCCCTATTGAGACCCTTACAATACCAATAGAAACCATTGCAATGAAAATAGCAGAGTAACTGAGTCAATGCATAAATCATTCAGAGTGTATACAAACAGTATATATTTATTACTTCAGGGCTGCATAAAGCACATAAACGCCAGGTTATGAAGTACCCAGCCATTTGAAGTGGAGATATCAAAAACACAAGCCAAGTTTCAAAAAACTGTTGGGGCAAACTTGCCCAGCACAAAGCAAATAGGCACAACTAAAAGTGGTCAAGGTTGACCCAATTGTTTCTACTAACTTAGCTTGTGTTTTTCAGGCACAATAAAAGTGGACCAAACTTGTAATAGTAACCACTATTAAAACCAGCCCTCGTGGCCTGCCTTTTCAGCACCCCTGCTGGAAGCAGGTACCGTGGCACGCACTTGGAAGCTGGTAGGGGAGAGTGTAGAAATGCAAAACTAGACTTGCCCAAATAATTGGCATTACTGGCGATTTTGAAAAAAATGTGTAATTATAATTTCTAGAAATTTCTCGAAAATAAATCGTAATAGGAAAGATTTTTAATAGTAAAAGTTTTACTTTTGTGAATGAGGGGAAAAAAGTTAGGTGTGTAGAAACAGATTTCTACAATAATTTTTGGAATTGTGTTGGAACGTCCAGTTGCGCTTTAAACCAGGTTTTGTAGCAGAGGGTTTCAGATGATTGGCCACTATCTTTTGGTATGCTATGGAATCCGTTATACCATGGATTGAAACAAAATTTCCATTAGAGGAAAAACATTCCCATAGAAGGATATTACCACCTCCATGCTTGACAGTAGGTATGGTGTTCTTTTCTTTGTACGCCTCATCAGACTTTCTCCAACTGTAACAACTATCAGCGTGACCAAATAGTTTTTTTTTTTTTTTTTTTTATTTATTTTTTTTTTTTTTCCCAATCACGCCACAAAACCTTTGGCCATTATATAAATGCCGTTTTGCAAACTTTAATCGATTGTCCTTGTGACGTTTTCCTAAGGGTGTCTTTACCTGGCCTGCAACCATTAATCCCTTCACCATGCAATACTCGACCTATGGTTGAAATGGAAACCCCAGTCCCACCTGCAGCCAATTCACTTTGAATATCTTTGGCAGTCAATCTCGGATTGTTATTAACCTTCCTCACAATTCTGCAACTTGTTCTTGGTGAAACAACATTCTTTCTTTCAGACCGAGGGAGCGTTATGACAGTACCATTAGTCTTGATCTTCTCGTTATTTTAATAGTTTCCAGTTGATTTTACCCTGTTTTTCTCCCAGTTTGAAATATCCAGTTGTATTTTAGGCTCGGCTCACCACTACCACTCAGGAGAGGCAAAGACAAACACACACTGTCCTCCGAAGCGTGTGCCGTCAGCCGACTGCTTCTTTTCACTCCTGCAGGCACGCCATGCAGCCAACGAAGAGCTACAGCCAACGCAGCTCTGGGCAGCTTACAGGCAAGCCCGTTGTCACCCAGGCCATTGTACACGGGGCGCTGGTGTGTGGTGAGCCGAGGACACTGGCCAGCGTAATAAAGACAACGTTAAAACAAGCTTTTGCATTAAACCTTTTCTTAACTGACAGGATATCAATGTTTTACAAAAAACAATAACACAGTAAACGGATTTCCAGGTATTGAAAATACTTGAAAAAACATGTCTCTGTTATGAAAGTCTTGAAAAAATCAGTAGTTTTACTAGTATCACAACGATTATTTTTTATTATTAATAATAATTGATCTGGAAAGCGGGTCAGCAGCTCAAACGGCAATTTACTAGTAGCAGCTATATTGCTTGTGATCAAATCCTGCGAGGATTGCCCTGTGTAACACCCCTGACAACATCCTGACAACTCAAGCAATCCTATCCAGTCAGAGCACTTGTATATGTCACATGACTCATTCTGCTCCAGTGAAACGATGGGTAAAATGGACACTATGACAGCCAAAATATATATTTATATTGAAGGCTATGATTTTTTTAAAACAAAGTTACAAACTGGAATTACAAGCTACTGTATTCTGCTCACCAAGATTCACATTTCGTTATCTTGTTGTTACCTTTATTAAGTCGTTAAGGTTATTTTCCAACCCAGAAAAAAAAAAAAAAATGAATACAAAACAATAGTTATTATCACTGACTCGGATTAAAAAAAAAACGCTTTCTGTAGCTCCTATGGTGTGTATAAATGTAGCATGTTAACATTGCTTTTTTCATTTCTTTAATGTGATTCAGTACAATTTACCGGTAATTTTATTTTAGATATATGGTGGTTGCTTGTAACTTACAGTACTGAGTGCAGCAACAGTCTCGGGTCCAATTCACAATTCAGACCGTCAGCCGAGTGTAGATATATTATTTACATCCTCGCTATATGGCCTTATTATACGATTTAAATACTGGTTTAAAAAAAATTATTAAACTGCTGCTGATGTTGGCTCATACAGTTCTATGCAACCGGCATGGCAAAGCAACATTGATGTGTTTGTTTTTTTTTTTTTTAATAAGGAACCAAGATTTCAGTTAACATTTGCAATTGAAACAAAACTGAAACTTTGATGCGTCTTTTGTTTTGTTTCTTTTTGGGGGGGCTGGGGGTGGGGGGGTTGTACTGTGTTCTTCAACGAATAGGATATAGCCAGAATACTGCATGCAGCATGCCACAGATAGGTACTGTACTTGTAATTCTGCTTTTATTCACAGTCTCGTTGTTGTTATTATTATTATTATTATTATTATTATTATTATTATTATTATTAGTGGTAGTAGTGACAAATACTGTAATAGTAAATAAAATCAAAGAGTAAAAACAGTACTAATATTAATAGTTTAGCTAATGCCTTTATCTAAGGTGATTTCCTTAACTTACTCCAGCAGCTTACATTGTTCGTTTTGATCCTTTTACTATAGAGAACAAAAGGCTTTGGACCCAAACAGGGTTGTTATAGCGAGGGTGTACTGTATTTAGTATTTGACTTATACGCTTAATATAGGCTACATGCACATTTGTTATTTCATATTTGTTATTTTTTACCTCCCATAGTTGTTTGGATCAGAATCCAATATTATCCCTTACAAAAAAGTAGTATACTGTAAGTATAATTGTGCCAAAATTGTCCTGTTTTAGTATGCTATTGATACCATTATACTATCCTATTTTGGCACTTGCAGTATACAACTTTTTTATATTTTCTTTATAAATAATGCAACATAGTTCAGAAATACTGGACATTTTCTTAGATTGTATCTTCTCTTTTGCATACCTGCATTGTCTCTTGCTAGATATGCACCTCCAGATTCTGACAAATACTTCTGGAAAACCAGGTGCCAAGATCTGGGTACCTGTGTGTGTGTATCCATACATACATACATACATACATACATACAGACGATCCTCGACTTAAGACGCACGGCACTTACGACTCTTTTGCATTATTACCCTGCTTCGACTTTACAACATTGATACATTATTTACGACACGGCGAGACCTGAGCCATGCGTTATGTGCGCAGCTCGGTGTCCGAACTGCAGTATCTGTCGTGGTCACCCTGACTCCGTCTAGCTTTTTTCTTTTTTTTTTTTTTTATTTGCCATTAACAATGTCTGATAAGAGCAATTGACTGAAAACGAAACCTACGCGGTTTAACAGGCGATCGTAGTTCCTTCTAGGAGTACCACATACACACACTGAATACGTCACTGGAAAGCCCTGAGTCTGTACTTTTAAACAAGCCAGGTAGGTGTCTGAGTAATATGCGCGTAAGCACTGAGTGCAAAGAGCTAAATAAATATTTGCATGAGTACAATATAACGGGTAATTTTTGTAAAACTGTATTATGTAGCTGAAGAGTCAGGAACGTAACCCCAATTTATAACATTGTTCCTACGGGAAAATGTGCTTCGACTTACAATACGACTTTCAGGAACCAATTGTGTCGTAAGTGCGAGGACAGCCTGTGTGTGTATATATATATATATATATATATATATATATACACACACACACACACACACACACATATATATAAATACTTTTTCCATCCAGCTGAAATAGAAACGTCCTCATGTAATTGATTTTTTTTTATATCAATTATTTATATTTTTGTGTTTTTTCTTCTTGATTTTGCTCCTTTTAGTACACAGCAGTTTTAATTTTTCAAGTTATATATTAAGTATTTTAATAATATTACCATTTTGCATTTAGATTTAAGATCCTGTACTGGAAGAAAAATGCCCCCAATATAACTGTTTTCTTTTTTCAGTGACAGATAGTCCTAACAAGCATTTCAAGGCACAGAACACTGTATCTTCTCCTTGCCTCTCAAGTGATACTGAGAACACAAGGAGTTCCTCCACTGCAGAAAGTGCTGGAGAGCAAAGGAAGGTGAAACGGAAAGTGACGGCATCATTAAGCCAGCAGCAGGGTAAGAACTAAGAAGACAAAGGCCAATGCAGTCGTGCTAAAGGTTTTATACAGTGGTTGTAAACTCAATTGACAACTTTTGCACTACCATTTAAAGAAAGGTATGTAGGGTGTTTGTGAAAGTGCTGCATTCTTTAAGTTACATTATATTATATCATTTTGAAACCCTTCATTCAACAAGTGGTGTCTGTTTTAAGCAGTTGTTCAGACGCACATGCTGTGGTGGTAGTCCTAGTTTGTTGCCTTGGATAATGCCTTCCTAAAGATATAAACAATCAAGGACGATAATGCGTCCTTCTCATGAACATTGCACATAGTGAACTGGACTGTACTGCCTGTATAGGATCAAAGACTTTAATAATAACATAAAATTCTACAACTCATTAAGAGGCATTTAAAACAATTTCTCAATTAATTGTGAGCAGCCTTGTGAGCTATCTTAATTTTCAAATTTTCTTTGATTTTCAGTGAATTCCCAAGATAGCTTGAGGGCACAGAAAAGCTTGCAGCTGAACGGACACGGTGGACATGGTTCAAATGACGTGGTCAGAAGAGGTCGAAAACCAAAGGCAATGACCATCGCAAAAGCAGCATCTGCTGTGATGCCAGAAACTGTTGTGAAGCCTTCTGGGAAAAAAAGGGGACGTAAAAGCAAAAAAGAATTGGAATCCATGAGAGGAAATGAGCTAGAAAATAGAACTACAACGACAGAGGAAGAGGAAAGGGACCAGTCGACCAGTGACGAGGCAGGCACCTCTGCTGTGGCAGACACTAGCTCTGAGCAAAGTCCTATAGTACAGAAGTCTCGCCGGGGCAGGAAACCCAAAGGAATGAAAAAGACACCTGAAATGCCTTCTGCACCCACCGAAGTGAGCCCAAAGATGCAGACACGAAGCAGTGGGAGGATTGAAAGGACTGTAGAACGGACATGGGAAGAGGAGGAGGAGGAGGAGGAGGAGGATGAGAAGACTGAAGAGGAGGCTGATGAGAGGACTGAAGAGGAGGTTGAGGGGGTTCAGGAACAGAGCAATGACAAAGGCTGTAAATTCCCCATGAGAACCAGAAATCAGGGTCGAAGGACAGCTTTCTACAATGAAGATGACTCCGAGGAAGAGCAGAGGCAGCTGCTGTTTGAAGATTCGTCTTTAACCTTTGGGACTTCCAGTAAGGGGCGAGTTCGGAAACTGACTGAAAAAGCAAAAGCAAATCTAATTGGCTGGTAAACCACAACCTAAAACTAAAGAATAAACTAACAGAAAGACTTTGGTAACTTGCGATATCCAGGTAAAGCTTAAGCTAGGGCACTTGAGGACACTGCAATTCTTGCTGCTAATTTTTGTATATTCAGTGGTTAGCCTACCTACTTTGGGACCAAAATCGGGCCCTTTGCCCAAACTTTGATATAGAATATTTTCTCCTTTTTAATTAATACTGTTTTGAACGTGATAATACTAAATACCCAGAGTATAAAAGTCTGTTTTATAATTAAAATGTCCAACAAGACCTGTTGTTTAAAGAGGATAGTCTGGTTTATGGTGGCCTGACTTCAAGTAAATATTCATGTAAATTACACATGAAAAGCTTTTCTGTTATCTGTTTGAAAACAGTACAGCTCCATCTTGGGTTTAATAACATTTACATAGGACAATATACATTTTATAAGCAAAGGACCAAGTACCAATGGAATAGTCATTCCAAAGTGTTCCCTTAACTTATCATGAAATTTTAGGAGCCCATTTAAGCTCATGTTAAATAAGAATGTGTATCCATTTCCCAAGACACCTTTTGTGGAATACAACATTCTTGTGCGCTGCTGAAGGTCTGTCTTTAAAGCGGATTTCATACAAAGCCAATCATTCACCAGGGCCATTGTCATTTAGGTGCACTGAGTTTAAGACTTCTTAGTTTAAAATACTTTTAATCATAATATACAGAATCTTGTTTATGATGTACTCTTAAGTCCCTTTCACACTGGCACTTCTACCCAGGTCCAGACCCGGGTTCTGGCTGCTTGGGTTACAATCCTCTGTAGTGTGAAACCACGTACCTGGGTCGTACCCTGGTTAAACCGGGTCCCAGTGACCCTGCTCAGTATGTGGGTTGACACGAATTGACCCGGGCTGAGTGAGACAAAATGCTTGACAGCCGACGAACTAACAAACCGCCACACCTGCATGAAGGTTTCACTTCCGCAAGAAACGTTTTTGTTTATTAACATTTGGACCAGTGGTTCAATCCGGAGACGCTTAGATGGAAGCGTCTGTAACAAGCTGCTTCCAGGGCATTCATACCCGTGTTGTTCACTTGCGCCTATCACCCAGATCAACCCAGCTTTATCAAAAAAAGTGTGAAATCATAGCCGACCCGCATGACGCCGGATCCTTCCTGGGTAGGTTCCGACCTGGGTAGAGTATGCCAGTGTGAAAGGGGCTTTTAGATTTATCTGTAAGCATGGCTCTCAAACATTATTCATTTTTAGTTTGCACTATTGGTTTTTTCAGTGAAGAATCACAGATGACCACCATTGCTTGGGTGTGCCACACAGGTTATATGTACATACCTTGCATGTTGCCAGATTGATGCATTTCCTACGGTTCAGCTGATGGCTGAACAGGCTTGGTGTGTGATCAACATTTATATATATATATATATATATATATATATATATATATATATATATATATATATATATATATATATATATACACACACAAGGATGAATCAAAGATATGGTGAAAAAAGGCATGAAAAAATATCCCTACTTTTAAAACTTTTGCCAAGCCAATTTAAAGACTTAAAAATGCATGTGATGAAAACATGGATAGTACAATGTTCAGTTACTCCAGTCTCAAGCTTTATTCTTTTGTGAAAAAAGCCATCTGACTTGAACATCATATGTTACAACAACTGCAGTTTTAAGGCCACTGAATACCAGGGATGAAGGGCATTTTATGCCAAGCTGAAGCTCTGGACTTCTGATAAATCTATGGACTAGATCTTATCTGTAGCAGTGTTGAGACTGCATTCAACTTTAAATGTAAAAGAAAATGAACCTTGAAATTGCACAGGCAGGCAGTGAAGTGCTGCAGCAAACATCCTCCTTCAAGATACTTCCACCATGTTATTTAGCATCATCTTTGGATTGTATGATAACTGGCATACATGTATGCACCAAGACATTTACAACTTATGTTGGAGGAGTTTATGCAAAATGTGTGGATATTACCGTAAAAACAATTGCTTTGATGCTACCTTAGTCACTGTGCAACCTTTGGTGAATACAAGTATTATGATAAGGCCCCAACTCAATAAAAACATTTACAAAATTATTAATTTATGGACATATCCACTTTGGTTTTTGGCACATCCTTATTGGGACAGAACTTTTTTACAATACTTGTTGGAAGTTTGTGTACGTAGGAAAAAAGAAACTAGTGAAAAAAAAAACAAAATTAGAGAACACATTACAGTTTGTATACATATCATTCAGTTGAAGTTACAATATATAAACAATTTACCACTTGAAATGTACTTATTGTAATATTTTTCTGGGAAACCCCCATTGAAGTGAAACATCTTGTATACAAGGGTGTTGTAACACTAGCCATGGAATTATGTAAATATTACACTTGTATAAAATATTAGAAACCTTAACATTCACCCACCAATCAGGAAGCTTCTTTGCTGGTTCTACCACACAATAGGTGGCTGCAAAACATTCAGATTGAATGTCTAGCTTTAAAAAAGTGAAAAGGGAGTAAAGCAAAAAAATAAATAAAATTAAAAAAAAAAATTTTTTTTCTGTTTGAACTCTTTTTAAAAAAATTACAGAATTACTAAGATTTTGCTCCCATGCTAAGTGAAATAGAAAAACAGTTAAATATTTAGTAACTTTAAACTAATGATTTGTGTGTGTAAGAGCCTGTACAATAACAAATGTATTATTTTCTTGTTCTGAGACATTCATAGTTGTGTTCCCCTATTTTCTATTTGTCTAGTATTTTATTTTTGCAGTTACAACAATTAAAAGAACTTAGGTCATCTAATGGTAAAAAAATAAATAAAATAAAATAAAAAATTCTGTGTCTTCTCAGCCAAAGAAAACAGCATAGAAATAAAGGACAAAGGATAACAGGATTATCATTACTGAAAGAAGCTTCTTCAATAAATCCTTTTTAGTACGCATACAAAATTCTCTAGATTTGTTTTACACAGCAAGTCAAGATGTAGAGAAGTACTGGAAGATGTCAAAACTGATGGTGTCTGAAACATAGAAAAGGCCTGTTGGTGCAGCTATATCCAGCTGTGCAAGAGCAGAAGATGACTGGGAACCATGGAACTTCTGCTGCATGCCATTGTTGTCATTGGAACTTTCCTTCATGGAGTGCAGAATGTTGGCCACATGATGGCATGCAAATCAATTGAAATGATGTCACTCAAGTACAAAACACCCTCAGCAAAAAGTAAGGCAATGGAGGCTTTGAAATGGGACTGTCATGGATGGAAAATCAGGAGATTTAAATAGGACTGTTATGTGCCGAGACTCATTGTCTCACCGCATGAAAAGACCATTTCACACTGTTGGTTAACCATGAAAATAAGCCTCAGACATGATGTAGCCAGGATTTCCTACTTTTGTATCCTTAGCTGGCCATGAAATGTGTTTCATAGCCTTTTGAATCCTGGAGGCAAAGGGGAAGCATATTTTAATGTATTCTATAAACTGTGATTCATTCAACCTCACTTGTAACCTGTGTAGATACCCAAGTGATTACAAAGGGGAGGATAGATTACTAGATAAGGCCCTTGGTACTAGCATGACGGAAGTGGGCAAGAGGGTATAACTTTTCAATGTCCGAGATAGCTAAAAGTGTACATTAGAATAAATGTTTTTTTTTTTTTTTTTTTTTATATGTATATTTGGGGTGTTTTCAAATGTTTACCCTGTTCACTGAACATAAAATTGGATTTGCTGTGTAGTCACACACTCCCTTTCTTTATCACTAAAACTTGACATATTTTGCCAAAGACTGCGATTCAGAGCAGTGGCCCTCAAGTGCATTTATGTGCGTGGAAATCAGTCACTTATAAAAAGTGCACACTATCCACAACACCCATCTGTGATGAATGTCTTAATGGCAAAGCTGAACACATTGCACTCACTTTGTTGTAGTGTATATACCCTGTAAAGAACTGAAAAGAAGCTGTGCACTATTTTAAGAGATTTTATTTAGCATTTTTATTAAGAAACTAATTTGAAGTAAAAGTAAAATGGGTGTGAAGTTTGATTGACCATGCATAGCAAGTGGATTTTGTCATTTGTGGTCACATTTATACATAAGTTACACTGTATTCAAAATATTTCTGTAAAATGGTACAAAATTAAGAGTTGCAATGTTCTGTGTGTGTGTCTATATATATATATATATATATATATATATATATATATATATATATATATATATATATATATTTATATATATATATGACTGATCAAAAACCCTGTTTAGTTATTTTGAATACTGCTGAAATTTTGGGAGAAGATATACATTAGATTATCCTCTGTATATTAGCTCACTTTATTTTTTAGAAGATTTGTATTTCCATTTATTATTAATAGTGGCCAAATCACTTTTATATGCAATCATGTTTCATTGAACATTGCATATTCTTTACGTGCACTTTCCGTTGCATGTGAATTATGCTGACACGAGTGAATATTTACCATAAGAATTCTGTTTAATGATTGTGCCTTCTAACATTTTTGTATTTCTACTTAATTCTACATTAATCTTTTGTAGACAAGGTTAAAGAGATTGTTTGCTGAAGGGCCTTTTAAAGAAATGATTGCCACTGAAAGAAAGTTTTAATGTGTTTCTTTTCTGAGAAAAATATGGTTTCTTTTTTTCATTGAGCAGTCAATCGTATATTAGAATGGAACATATTTGTTATGTGATGGGTGCAGCATTTTTTCACTGTAATACACTGTAATACTAACCTGATTCAAATTCGCACTAATTTTGAATGTGCTGGAGTAACCAGTCACATGGTATAAAGTGTAATATTGAAAAACTCCCTAGTGCAAGTGCAGTTTTACCAAAAACACAATAAACTTATTGTTGGTATAACATTGGAAACTACTGTGTAATAAACATCACAGGGTTATTGTGCAAAAGGTAATGTTAGGTAAAACTGCAGTGTCTTTTATGAAGATGCCTGTTACCTAGATTTTGTCAGCATATCTTGCTGTTGTAATGACAGCTATTTGGTGGTTTATTAAATAGGCCTGAAACAGTATTTTCTTTCTGCTACCCCGTGCTTGCATCTGTACTGTCAATTCCAGTTCCCTTTCGAGTACGAAATGTAACCATTATATGATGGGATATAGTCTCTTATATCAAAGCTGTTCCTTCAGGAGTCCCGCATGTGTCGGACGTCGTCTCTGCTTCCAGGTGATAAATACGAGTGACGCATAAGGCTCAGCCATTTTCTCTTTCAGCCTTGCCTGAGGAAGGAGTGAGCTCTGACTTCTAAGTCATAACTATGGAGATAAGTTGAATATTCTTTTTCTCTTTTATTTCCTATTTTGAAATAATTTTGTTTTATAAGCGGTAATTCTTCTTAGCTTAGGTTCTGATTAAGTCCCCTCCGCAGTTGTGTGTCCTGTGCGAAGCCGGCAGCTCTCCGCCCCTTCCATGGGATTCAGTCCCTTGTTGTGGCTCATATAAGTTCACGCTGTCTTCCTTGCTGCTCGGCTCTTCGTGGGTCAATATTAAAAATTTTGCTAGCGCCTTTTCATATATATGTATATATAACTACTAGATATATTTTTAGCAAGTGTCTAATTATTTTCTGATTATCTTTCAGAAACCCAGCTTGTGCATAGGCTTTCTCTGTGTACTAAAGTCCGCCTCTACACCCAGTATACTGAACTAGATGTCTGTTTTTTCCCAGTTAGCTTTTCGCGCTACAGAGACACTGCCAGTGTTAACAGCTTTTTAGATACACTGACAACAAAGTCTTCTAGATATTTTCTAGTTAGCAGGCAACTGCAATCCCTGTCTGTTTCACAGTTAATGCTTGCAGTTTACCAGAGCCGGTACCAGTTGGTGTCTGAGCCTGTACTAGTGGCCTGATCGTTACCAAAATAGGTACCAGTCATCTGGTTCATACCTGAATTGGTACCAGTGACTCGGTTGGTCTGGTTTGACACCAGACCTTTACCAGTGCTCCATTTTTGTGTACTTTGTGTACACAACAGTTTTCAGCACCAGTCAGCTTACTTTTTGTTCTTGTGCACATACATTGCACAGCTGAACTGTTTTTTCAACCTTGCACCATGCCTGGATTTCACCTTTGTGCTGGTTGCAAGAGAAACAGCAGAAGATATGCACAACAGGTGCATCCACTACCTGGGAAGGGAGCATGCAGAGGGGCAGTTAAAGACCGCAGCTCTTGTGCGTTTTGTGGTAATTTTTGTAAGAGGACACTGGAAAGCAGGCTGGACTGCTGTTCCAGGGACCAATCTGTATCTCTGACACCGGCGCAGCATGACCCCATTCGTCCCCTGTAGTATGTCAACAGATTTCCCACTCTGTTACACCAGGTGCTAGGAAACGATCCTCTAGGAGTAGGTGCAGGACCAAGAGCCCATGCTCCTCTAAATCCTCCTCTTCATCATCTGGCTCTGAGATCTCACCCTCTCCTCCACCAATGAAGAGGAACAGGAGCTGCCGTAGCAGCCATATGTTTATTGACCCGGGTTTCATGAACCAGCAGCAGTCCCTTTTGATGGAGCTTTGAAGACCAATCCTTGACCTCAGACAGCTCAGTCTGTACTTGAGAGTCTGGTTCAAGATGGAGGCACTGGCGTATTTGAAAACACCCAGAGTCGGTGGCAATCGGAGCAATTGTTTATTTCCTTTGGGTCTCAGTTCCATGGACAAGCCCTGTCTAAACAGCGGCTGTTCAGGTGGATTGCTGACATGGTCAGGATTTCATATGATCTAGCCACCCTGCCCCAACAAGAAAAGGTCACTGGTTACTCAACAAGAGGCCTTGCAACCTCTTGGGCGCTATTCCAGGGCACATCTGTCTCAGACATTTGCAACGCTGCAGTATGGGCCAAGCCACATATTTTTATCAAATTATACCGAGTGATTGTCATAGCTCAACAGTACCCTAGTTTTGGGACCAGTGTTAAGAGCAGCTATTCTGCTTTTGAACACATTTTTTTTTATTATTATTATTGTTCCTGTTTAAGTCCTGGGGTAGTTAGCCACACACTTCTTGTACTTCTGGTGTCAAATGCTGAGGTTATTGTAGTGTAACCTTGCAGCATATACACTGCATGAGGATCCTCCCTATCTGTACTGTAGACTATATGCCATGGATCCTCACAGGTCATCGGCCAGAATGCTAAAGGCAGTTATCTTCCTTTTTAGCACATCTGATTGCTTTGGTATGTCTACCCATGAGGTAATGGTTACATTTCATACTTATTCCCTTCCGATAGGAGAATAATGATAACCTAAAGTTTTATTATGTTCAGTTAAAAAAAAACTACCACCAACCGTTGTTATGTTGCATTTTAACATTATACATGTGTAAAATACTATATGTAAGATTTACATGTTTTGAAACACAAATTGTGCTTGTGTAAAATGATGGTGGGGGGTGGGGTAGGGGGGTTGAAGGAGGTCTGCCTTTAGTCCAAACATGTAATACTTGGAATGGACTTTGAAGAAGAGCGTTGAGACGAATCCTGTACAAAACACTGTATGAAACCTGCAGTATGCAACGAACAGACCCCTTATGAAGGGAGAGCTCACAGTTTTTATGTATCGCTGTATTCCTTGTAGCCTCCAGTGAACTCTTCATATTTGCTGTTTGGACAGTTATTTGGCCTGTTGTACCTTCTATGTTAGTTTGGATACTTTTATAAAACGAAACAAAAAAAAAAAAAAAAAAATAGAATGTATGTGTAGGAGGTACTGCTATCAGATTGTAGTACATACTGATATTTTTAAGATGAAATAAATTGTGTTTTCTTAGTTACGTCTCAAAGGTTTTTTTTAACCAGCTGAGTACATCTATTTTATTGTTTTGGTTTTAATATATATATATATATATATATATATATATATATATATATATATATATATATATATATATATATATATATAAAATATATACATATATATATACTAGGGACGTCCTCCCCCAATTTTCCCTGAGGGACGGTTTTGTGACACTCTTACGGTGTAACATTTAATCTTGGTCCACGTCCCATAAATTTTCTGTGTTGGTCTGCTGTGCAAGTCCCGACGACACGTTTCTCGGGGAAGACCATTCACAAGCGGGCTTCATCTTTTGATTCATGTCAGAACACAATCACAACTGTATACTATGTAGTATTTTTCAAGGTCTTTTACAGTTGATGGTTTTAAAAATACACTTGATTCAAGGTACACTACCTATGAAACATTTTGATGCCTTAAAAGAAGTGTTAAATTTGTCTAGTTAATCAAATAATTAGATTTGGAAATATTTGACCACTCTTCTTTACAAAACTGTTCAAGCTCTGTCAAGTTCCTTTGGGGGAGCGTTGATGGACAACAATCTTCAAGTCATGCCACAAATTTTCGATTGGATTTAGTTTGGGGCTCTGACTGGGCCACTCAAGGACATTTACCTTTTTTTTCCTTAGCCACTCCAGTGTAGCTTTGGCTGTGTGCTTTGGGTCGTTGTCATGCTGAAAGGTGAACTTCCAGTTTCAGCTTTCTTGCAGAAATCACACGCCAAGTTAAATTGTAGTGGCTCACATGATTTCAGGACAAATTCAGCAGTTCCTGTAGGTTCCCTCTGCTGGGTAGTTGATTTCAAAGCAAAGACTCAACCATGAGCACCAAGGCGCTTTCAAAAGAACTCCGGGACAAAGTTGTTGAAAGGCACAGATCAGTGGATGGGTTTAAAAATTATCAAAGGCCTTGAATATCCCTTGGAGCACAGTCAAGACGATTATTAATAATAATCTTTATTTTTATATAGCACCTTTCATAGTGGACCACCATCACAAAGCACTTTACAAGAGACTAGGGTGTGTGAGCTATGCATCAGTTGTAGAGTCACAAGAACGTCTCACCCGAAAGACAGAGCACAAACGACTTGCTCAGGGTCATACAGTGAGTCAGTGGCTGAGCCAGGGACCTCCTGATTAGAAGCCTGTTTCTTTAACCACTGGACCACACAGTCTATTAAGAAGTGGAAGGTGTATGGCACCACGAAGAACCTGTCTAGATTAGGCCACCTCACAACAGAAAATGGCTGAACACCAAAAATACTACAAAGATGCTCCAAACACTAAAATGGTGATTAAAACGTCACTGTCATTGTTTTCTGACAAGGCAATGTAAACAAATATGACAGCCGGGATATCAACTGTATTATGCAGCAATTGCAGGTGTGTTGCTAACTATGTGAACTTGCCTCACGCACTGAATGCATACCTGCCGCATGACTCCCCTGGGTCTCAAAGCCTGCTATGTAGAAACGGTGGTTGCAGTAATCACAGACCAGCCATGAATTTTGTAGACATTAAAGGTTTGCTGACATAAGAAGCCTTAACAGTAGAATTGGGGAGAGTTGACAGTTTTGAAGTAAGCCAGCGCTGGACGCCAAAAACTATTACGGTATGAACTTCAAAAAGATTGTGTTATTTATGTTATTTATTTACTTATGATGTATCAACTATATTTAAACAAAATAATAAAGTCGTATTTACTATCCAAACTTGCCTCGCTTATTTTCTTGACATTTATTTATTTATTTTTACATAACAAATGTATGCTAAACTTTCTTCTATGCCTAAGACAACATTTAAAAAATAAGTATCTTTTCTACCTATCTGCACTAAACAAACACCATCGTGTTTGACTAAGGGAAACACAATTAAAATTACCAGCATCTCTCTTACTAAGAATATTACATTTATTTTTAACTTTTTTTTTTTTTTAACAGACTGTTAAACAAAGCACTTTTTATGCCCATTAACACATTAACAAAAATTAACAATCGAACATCAAACCAAGACGTGACACAAACACATTCTTCAGTTCTTACCTTGAGAGGGATTCAGCTGAAACGTGGATTTCTTTTGAACATTCATCGTAACAGACCAAAGCAGTACCCGGTACTAAAGTTAAAACTTAGTGAAAGTTATTCATTTATTTATTGATCGATTTATTTAATTTATTTATGGCGCACATCCAAGGATGACATATTTTGACGTTTTATTTTTTTTTTTTTTTTTAATGCTATAGGCTAAACTAGATATGTTAACAACTGTGTTTTTTAAGGTATTTTTTTTCACCACCATTTTCTAATGGTTATGCTATTCTAATATGCATTCTAATATGTTATGCATTTAACACAGTTTACCTGAGTTTGCAAGTTTTGAAATATGATTTACCACACTTCGCTATTTGCAATACTTACCTGTACATTGCCATGCTTTTTTGAGTGTAGCCCTTTTGAGTGTAGCTATAAAATCAGTCACTAATTAGATGATGATTAAAGTTTAAAAATAAACTTTAATTAAACATATTAAATTAGACTTTTTGCAGGGCAGAATCAATTCAGGTAACCATTCTTTTACCATTTTGAATATTAATTAATCATTTTAATTACATTTTACCAGTGTGATGTTATTTTGTGGTACGCCTTAAAAAGTGGTACACTGTGCACTGCGCTTTCCTGGGCATGCTTATGCACAAATACTTTTAGCTCAGAAAACAAGGAAGCGCATGATGTACTAAGTTTGGTCCTTAAAGCTAGTTTATATATACAGTTTGTCTTGTTAGTAGTGATTTGTGCAATAGTCAATCACAGCATTGACAGCATACCATTTTCTGGCGTTACACGGGTCAAGTGTTACCACATTCTGATGATGTACCACTTTCTGGCCACACCAGTGCGTATTTTAAAATTCCAATCAACATGTTGGTTTACGTTGTGACAGAATATGAATATATTCTACTTGCACAACATCCTTGTTGTCTAAGTGACTGAAGAATATAATTATTCTTTGCCTCGGTCACCGAATCTTTTCTGCTGTTGACCTGCAGGCACAGCCGAGCTCTGTCTGGGCCAGCAGAGGTAAGATGTCCGTTGCCGGTTACCTGAACCTCACGTCCTGGGGTCTGCTCTATGTTCCTCCGAACGGTCCGAACCATGGCGATTTCATTTTCATCCCTGTAAACATCTCCAACCTGGATTACAACAGCAAACACCCGAGAAGGATTCACTGTCATTAAGACAACGACTGATCACTATAGTAACATTAATCAACAGTTTCAAAAACGTGTGCATCATGGGGGTTGTAGTGTTGTATGTATGTATGTATGTATGTATGTATGTATGTATGTATGTATGTTATTTATTTATTTAACATACCAGTACTTCAAGTCCCAGTATCCATCTGGTCATTTTGTGAGTAGACAAAAATATCCAGTAGATGAGGTTGATGTATTACTGTGCATAGCAAATGGCAAGTCAATGCAAGGTACATCAGCACCTCTAGACCTGTATGTAATTTGCCCAACATGAATATTGCAAAGTGTTATAAATAAAAAAAAAAAAAAAAAAAAATGATACTCACAGAAATCATAACAAACCAATCCTTCACAGTTTCTGTGTAATTGATTATCTGAATCTTAAAAGCAGTTTTAAAGTTTGATATTAGTAGTTCCACACACTTTATAACAAATATATCTACTTCCTAAAAATACTACTTTAATTATTGCGTGAAATATTGTTTTGGATATGTTTTACATTCTATTTGTATTGTTCAAATTCTACATAATTGTTTTTAGAAGTCTCTTATTTATATAAGAAGGTAGCCAAGTATTCATGGCTATATTTATTGATCCTTAAATTGATCCAATTTTGTGTTTATGCATTGTATTGATTCTAGATTTAATGTATCCTTGTTGTGTGTGTGTGTGTATTTCCAAATCTTAATCAGTTAAGTGTTTAATGATACCTACACAACCAAAACACCAACGTCTGGATTTATGCACCCCTGTTGTACTATTTAGCCATTCAAGCATTGTTATAAGTAAAGCCATCCATAAATTAACAGTATACATTAAAAGTAGTTTAGTGGTATGTATAGTTAAAACTAAAATGATTGGGTATATCAGAATGACTAACATTATGCATTTTGTTGTGTCTCAGTTTATAAAATAAAAGAAGCTTATAAAATAAATTTAATATAAATCTGCAGACTATCTTGTTTGAAGATGGCTTCTACTGAGTTACTTATGTTCTCCTGTAGAGGTCAGTAAAGGATAAACTAATGAATGCAGAAGTACATTTTTATTCAAACAATCAAAAAAACAACAACAACAAAAAAAGGCATAAGTAAGCAGATTTAGTTTAGGAATATGTATTTTGCCTTGCAACATCTTTTCCAATCACTGATATTGTTTGAACAGATTATTTTATGTAAAGCAAAAAGAGAAAGAAATAGTTTTGACTTGATTCTAAACTCAGGTGTATAGAGATATTCTGCTGCTTTTGAGTGGCTTAATAATGTAGTGATGAGATTTATAAAAAAAATATATATATTTATCATTTGATCCCCATATGTGTACTTATTTAAAATAATGCAAAAGCTAAGCATTTAAAAAGAAACATTTCATTTCTAATGTTGGCACACTAATTGGTTCCACCATGTATCAAGCTTTCTCACTGGCTCAAGCTTTTCGACTCTAGGTTGTTGCAGTGCATTTGTTTGTTAGAAAACATTTGTAATGGTTTATGATTCTTTTTTATTTTTAAATAAGATGTTATAAGGCAGTGCCTTTAAATTAAAACCATGGTTTCAATTGTCACCATTACAGAAATCCAAGGTTCCATATTGTCTCATACTCATTGGGCTTTCATTTTAGGTGTTTTTAATTTAATTGAGCAGATGTTAATTAAAAAGTGAATACAGTTTAGGGATACAAAATAAATCTAGTGCACTGAGTGGCTGTAGCAATGGTGCAGTAAAACTAATATTCCCCTCCCCCAACACTCACCTTCTTCACAGTATAGAAATTATTCAAGTAGAGCAGGGGAAAGGTAAATGTGTTTTTACTTAAAACTTATGGAAAGGAGGAAAATGCATTTGAAATGTAATACAGGTTTCTTTAGTCTAATTTTAGTGAACCATAATTCACGTTATCAGTCAGATCAAATAGTGGGTGTCGGAGAACAATTTGGCAAATTTAGAAAGAATGACAAACTTCATGATAGTTTTAAAAAGCGACTGGCTACTAATTATTCTGTCCTGAGATCCTTAACTAGCATGAGATCGAAACAGCAGGGCGTTTGGAAATAGTTCTGCTGAAGCAGATTACATAGACAACTAGCTTCCCTCCAGTGAAAGAGGCTAACTGAAGGTGTTCTTTGAGGAAGCAGAGGTCAGTTAGGTGGCTGATTGATGAATTAAAGGATGCCCTGATTTGAGGTATTCCTTTTGAGGAACGGTTTTTTGTGTTAGCCTCAGCTTCAGTGAACTAATACATTTTACAGGATGTATACACTGTTTTAAATGGAGCAGAATTAAATACAGTGCTTTCTATTTATTATGTTATCTGACTTACACAGTGAACTAGTGATGGGCTCTCATACAGGGAAATATGTGACTATTACTGTTGATGTGGCCTAACAGTAAACAGTAAAACTTTTTTTAAAAACCGAGCATAAGATGAATTCAGCCAGATCAGAATTTTGAACTCTCTTAAAATTTGACCTTAGGCTCAATTCCTTCGACAGAGATCTGTGGGTATTTTTTTGTTTCACCTGTCATTTATTCAATGTGTTATTTTATCTGCAGTCATTAAGGACATCTTGACAACGATAAAACGTTATCTTAAAGTCCTAACCAAGGTTTTTAAATTAATTTTTTAGTACTAGAAATATTATGTTCCCCCCCCCCCAAGATATTTCAAAGGCAATGCTATAGATAGAAAGTCGCAGCTGGTTGCTCCTACCTTAGACCATGTAACCTATAGCATATCTGATTTATTTTTTAAATTCTAGTTGAAATATTTAAGCAATAATGATCAAGGCACACATCATTTACTGGGGATTAATGACCATTCAGGCGAGATGGTATTATATGCTCTCTGGTGAAATACTTTTAATGATTACCATTTTAAATGGTTTTACCTGTGCTCAGTAACTGTTACCCTATGTGTTTCCTAAACACACACTGTCAGATTACTTGTTTTAGTTTCCAACGTTCTAGATCAGATATATAATTGCTTATAACAAGCAAAGGACAAAAGTAAGAATATTCTTATCACAATAATGGGGAGTGGGTAGGGTTAGTATTAAAATTGATTTTACAGCACTGGTTAAAACACCTCTCAGAGTTCTATTCTGTAAACATAAGTAAATCAATTTCACTATAACTGGTTATAATAGTGGAAAATACAAAAACTTGCAATTTTTGGTCTTCATATACTGGTAGTTTAGATTCATGTTCTCATACAATGGACAATGACAAAGCAACTTCTTAAACCAGTACTGTTTGCTTTTTCCTGTAATATTAAACTGTGAACCTTTCTTTATAAGCACAGCTAAAAAATATGTCATACATATTTATTGTTATTGTCTCCAATTTCACATATCTATGAGTTTGGTTTTGAAACTGTATATCTGATCTGTTCCCCTTGCCAAAATATATGTGGTGAGCTTTTATTTTTATAGCAGTGTGGGTTATACATTTGGAAATGGGCCATCCTATTGAAGGAGCAGATCTTTCCAACTGTGAGGAGGGAACTCAGCCTAAAGATGGTGCACCCTTTCTACTCTTCAAAGCCATTGATATGAAACCCAGATAAATATGGATTCAAGTTAGGTCAACTAGATTGGGAAAAAGAGATATGTTAATAACCAGAAGAGCTCTTAGTTGCCATTAAAAATATTATTTTCTATTACACATCTTTACATTGTTGATCAGGTCATAACATTTAGAGAACATTGGAGCTTTTCTCACAGAAAAGGTAAAGCTAGAAAAGACATTGATGAATCCTTTTGTGTAATACAACAGAATATATTTGTATTTTTCATTATGCTTTGGTTGGTTTGCATATTATGATCATTTAGTTTGTCTGTATGGCAGTTGGTCTGATAAATTTGTTTGAGTAAATAATATAGACTATATATATAATCAGTTGCTGTAGAGTTTTCATTATTAATACATTAAACACAATAATATTTATTTAAGGGTTTTTCTAAATATATGCGTTGTAATGTACCTGTGTGTGTACCTGCTGGTTTGCAGGAGTCCCTTACCTTGTGTTCCCACTGTCACCACAGGGGGATTCAGCAGCCTGGGCTGTTTGAGGGCTGATGGCTTGTTTGGTGCCTCCAGGGGAAAGAAGGTTGGATGGAAGAATTCTCTCTAAATAAAATATTCTGAGGGTATCTGTCACTGTGCTGCTTATTTATTTATTGCATTTATATACTGCTTTTATACAAAAGTATCACAAAGCACTGTACAGTACATAGCAGAAAAAAAGAACAAACTATAATGCATTTGTATAGCATGTCACACATACAACTGCCACAGTCAGACCATTTAAATAACAGTATGCACATCATATTATTACAAAAGCAGCAATTTTAAAGTTACATTAAAACCCACTAAGATAAGAAAACCATTTTATAAAAGCGCGTTTTTAGTCTTGACTTGAATACTGCTTCTCTGACAAATTAAGGCAGAGCATTCCACAATTTAGGAGTGCTACAAGAAAAAGTCCTCCCTCTTCCCGTGTTGTGTTTGTTGACTCTAGGAATAACCAGCAGCCCTGCAGCCTGTGATCTCAGAGTGTGGTCTGGAAGATACAGGGTCAGTAACTTCTGCAAATAACTAGGTGCTAATCCATTCTTGTAAGTTAACAGCAAAATCTTAAAATCAATTTTATACTGCACAGAGAGCCAGTGTAAAGAGGCCAAAACAGGGGTAATATGTTCACTTTTCCTGGTTTTAGTCAGAATTCTAGCAGTGGTATTCTGAACAAGCTGCAAACAGGATACCACATGTTTTGGGACACCAGAAAAAAGTGCATTACAATAATTATTTCTAGATGAAACAAAGGAATACATTAGTCTTTTGTCATCAGATATGGAAATAATTGGTCTAAGTTTGGCTCGATTTCTCAGATGGTAAAAAGATAGTAACTTCCCTAATATGAGTCTCAAATAATAGATCAATCAATCAATATTTATTTTATATAGCGCCTTTCATAGTGGACCACCATCACAAAGCGCTTTAGAAGATAATGAGGAACAATGCATAATACATTAAATACAGGGCATAGTACATTAAATACAAACAAACAAACAAAAATACAAATACATTAAAACAGGCATAATAGATTAAGTAAAAGGCTAGGTTGTGAATTCTGAACATTGTGTGATAAATCTGAAATAGCCATTTACACAACAGCTAATAACAGATATCAGGCTTAGGATCAAAGCTGACCCTAAACTCTTAATTTATAGTGTAAGTTTTGATGAGAGACTGCAAGGGTGGAGCTCATGTAATCCTACATTTCCTTTTAGTTGGATCTGTGATCCCACTAGCACAATCTCTGTTTTATCTGAATTCAGCATTAGAACATTCTGTGACATCCAATGCTTGATGTCTGTAAGGCAAGTAGCTAATAACACCCAGGCAGAAGAAATTCCTGGCTTTAGGGACAAATATAGTTGGGTATCATCAGCATAGCAATGGAAGTTCACTCCATGTCTGCGGATAATGTCACCTAACGGTAGTATATATAAGGAAAACAACAAGGGACTTAGAACGGAGCCCTGTGGAACACCACAGACAACTTCCGATAATGCTGATTTTATCTCCCCAATAGAGATGAACTGAAACCTATCAGAAAGATAAGATTTGAACCAGGATAGGACAAGGCCAGACAGTCCTACTGTGCGCTCAAGATGATTCAGTATGGTGGAAATGTCTACAGCTTATATCCTCACCATTCACTGCATGACCCAGATTTAGTACTTAAATGTGCACCATGCACACAGGGAAAGAAAACAATGAAATAGCACTTCATTTTCTTGCACACTTGTGAA
The DNA here is from genome assembly GCF_017654505.1 of Polyodon spathula. Taxonomy (NCBI): domain Eukaryota; kingdom Metazoa; phylum Chordata; class Actinopteri; order Acipenseriformes; family Polyodontidae; genus Polyodon; species Polyodon spathula. The sequence goes on along the minus strand of NC_054538.1, from coordinate 32,362,167 downwards.
TTGAATAATAATGGAAACAATAAGACTGATAATAATAATGCAATAGTATAATTGTTTTAAACGCTCAAGTTCTGAAATTCAAATAAGAAAATAATAACTCAACCAATACGATAAGTAATATTATTTACAGTGAACACACACACACACACACACACACACACACACAGTCATGTTTAATCTCTTAGAACACATTCTTTTTACAGCATGTTGAAGTACTCTCATTTTTTTTAACAAAGTCTTGAAATCTGGATTATCTAGAATATTTTAAGTTACAGATAACATTCGCACCTTAAAAATATAAATGTTTAAGCTGTTAATTGTCTGGGTTTGAAACATTTGATTAAGTAAACACAATTTGCTTCCAGTAATAACTAATAAAAGAGAGTAAAGAACAGTAAAGCAGGAACTAATTGGACTAATCATATCCAAACATGGTAAAAGTTTTGTAGTGATCTCGGTTAATGCAGGCTGGCACATCACACAGGGACGAGACAATCCACACACAGGCATAGGGCGGTCGTGAACCTGGGACTTCTACCACTAAAGCATAGCGCCGATACCGCTGTACAAAAGAGCTGGCTCCTTTGCAAGGAGCGTATATCGGGCTTATGTCTTTGTATGTGATTACGTCACCTACCACCCCTGCTGCTGCCTTCCCCCGTATATGTTACACTACGTTAAAGCATAGCCAAACAAAGCTTAAAGCATGGTAAAATTGGGGTAAAGAGTGTGAAATGACCACAGAATACCATTTACCATAAATGTTTTTAGGACAAGCAGAACAGTAGACTTATAAATGCATTTAAAAATGTCAGTGGCTCTCCTCTAGGTGTTAGAAGTAGCTTCCAATGTGTTGCCTTTAAAATGTTGAGAGATTTTATTTCTTGTCAAATACGGTTTAGGGCCTTTACAAAGCTAAAATGAGTACAGAGTGCTGCCACCTTTTTTTTTTTTATATGATCTCCATCCGTATTTCTCTTTGACCTTTTTATGGATAGTTCCTTATTTTCTACAGAAATAGGTTGAATCCTATTGGGGGAAATGGGGGGCACAAGTCTTTTATCATTTTGGGGAGCCAAGAAAGTTTCAACTTGACAGTAATCATAAAGGTGATGCCTTTGAATTCTCAACTAAGCATATACCCAGAAACTTTGGAAGACTGTACCAGTATGGAGATCCGTGGATCACCTGCTAAATCTCATTCTTTTGATTCTGTGCCAGTCCATGAAAAGCTAGTTTTCACACTTTATTGCTTTTCCTGGATGTTCCTTAGAAGTATGAAACAACTTTATTTTTCATACTCATGAAAGGAGAGGGACAATGACACTGGCTGCATTCAGGCACAATGTTTCTTGAAAACCCTCTCAAACAGATACTGACAGTTGTGCCAGATGCAAGGTGGCCTTGTAGCTTATGGGCTCTATGTACTAATATTACTTATGTGTTCGTAAATACCGTGAATTTGTAGCTTCAACCCGTCATAGAATTTTTCCCCATGATGTACTAAACAGCTCTTTTTTGTGAACAACTACAGTAATAGAACCACAAGTTTATGAACAGCATATATTACTGCTCATTATACAGGGGAGATAGGAATTGCTGAAAGTCAAGATTTAGAACTTCCTTCTGGCAAAGATAAATTAGTAGTATAATGAACAGAAAAATAGTAGGCAAATATAATAGGATTGAGCTATGGCTTCTGCAGAGTCCGACCTTGATGAAACTGTGGCACCGGCCAAAAACAAAAACAAAACAAATTTCCACAAAGACGAAATTTACCTGTTAGTTAGTGGGAAAAAAAAAAAATCAATAAATATTATTTAACACTTTGCAGGATCGAAAAACATTAAGAAAAGAAACATGGATAAACAGCCTAATGCCCACCTTCCTCCCTGAGCAGCGTGTGGGGCGTGAGCTGGTGTTGCATCACTGCATGTTGCGCCCCTGCCCACTTCCTTCCAGACAAGAAGTATTAAGGGGGAATGTGCCACGGAACCATGTCTGGCCCTTTGTTTTGGCCTCCTTATTTTTCAGCTCCACCAAGGGATGTGGCCCATGAATATTGCAGCTGCAGTGCCACCAAAGGAGCCCCCGCAAGAGAAGGACAGTGATTACCTGTGGATGCAGGAGAGGTAGTTGATGCTGGCAGAAGATCAAACCAGACCACTTGGAGGGTGCCCCCTGTGAGGTATAGGGAGGGAGCATTCTAGTAACTTTGGCATTTTGACAATGAGGAAATGCTCACAAAAAAGTAAGGAGGAGGGGGGGGGGGGTGCAGTGCTAGCAAAAGCGATGTGTCTTCTTGCCTCGCACTGCATGCTTTACGTGTTCCATGCCAGGTTTTCCTTTTGTCTGAGGTGTGGGTAAGGTTGATATAATTAGTTAGCTAATTCATTGTTCCTGTGTTTCAGCCTGCATAGACATGGCAGAAAGCAATGGAAGCCAAGAGTAGATCGGGAAAGTAACCAGGAGGAGGAAGCATAGAGACGCAGTATTGTTTTGTCAGTTTTATTTGCTGAGAATGTTTGCTTGGTGCGATATAGAGTAACATATTTGTGTTCTATGACACTAATTTGGTAAATTGATTTATTTAAGTATTATATTGTTTAATTGCATGATATGTTTCCTTTTTATTTATGTTTGTCAGTTTATTCACAAGTGTTATGGTGTTGCTTTTGCCTTTTTCTTTTTGTTTATTTTGATTAATCGTATGTTTTTTTTTAAAACAATATTTATTGTGAGGTTGGCTGTAGGGTTGTTTTAAGACTTACTGCTGTATCCTATAAAAGCCAGATTATAATAATATCTTTATATAGCACCTTTCATAGAGGACCACCATCACAAAGCGCTTTACAGAGGTAGGCTGTGAACTGTGCATTATATGCAGAGTCACTTACAATAGGACACTGATTTAACATCTCATCTGTAGGATGGAGCACAAGGAGGTTAAATGACTTACACAGTGAGTCAGTGGCAGGATTTGAACCGATGACTCTGGTTATAAGCCCTTGACTTTAACCACTGAACCACACTGCCTCCTATTACATGACTACACAGATCAAAAGAAAATGTTTATTGTTGTCTGTTCATTTTCTCTCTCACTTCCCAAGATGGTCACTATACTAGCTAGAAATTACCAGGCATTACATAAGCACAGACAAAATTTAGACAAAAAACTGATTGTAAGATGCATTTTTTTCACTTGATAAATATTAAATGTTACATTATTATATAAAGTTCAGCGTGATAGGAATATATGGTCTTTCACTGTGGGGTGTAGCAAAAAAACATTGAGTGAGAATATATTTAAAAAAAGATACACAAAAAACCCCACACCACATTATATCTTATATATTTGCTCCCCTGGTCTGAAGTCTGAATTAAAATGTCTTTGACTGAATGGTCATGTGATTTAGATTATTCATTTTTCCACTCATCAGTTAACTTTAATCTCCTGACGTTCCAGAAATGCTGCTGGTTCTCATACTCATAATCAGCCTGGGTGTTGTTAATAAAAAGGATGAACATGAATTTAGGAAAGTAAAATAATTGATTATAAAATTAAAAGTATGATTACTGGTACTTTTTTCCTTCTGAAGTGCTCTGTTGGGTGCTAAAAAGAAGAACAAAAAACCTTTATATGTAAAGCATTCTTCAAAGAAACATAATGTACAAACATCCTTTCATGTTGGCAGGTCAGGGTATGGGAGAATTGGACAGTGCATGGAGACCAACAGTTTAACTAAAGCAATGCCTTTTTAAGTGATCTGAGGTGGTCTGGCTGCACTGATCTTTAACAGTATCAGTGTTGTAATTATCAATGGAAATGTTGTTCTCATCGACCCTCAGGAGCATATCTTTAATAAACTGGTTGATGTAGCAGGTCCCAGGAGTGGCCCTTGGGGCTTCTCACTTGGCTATTTTTAGTTCCCTCAAAGTCTGGGAAATAAAGGTTCTGACCCCTTGGAATGGGCTAAAAGAACCAGCTTCAGCGGGGGCCTCTGAAACTGATTAGATAAAACAACAAGGAGAGGTTTGGTTGGGGCAGGAGCAGGAAGAGCTAGGGTGGGTGGTAAGATCTGTCAGAACCGGGGATGAAAAAGGTTCTCAAAGTGGCTGAAATAAAAGTATATGGACAAAAACAACATAACGTCACGGGTTGCTGAGATATTGTTTTCCCATGTCTTGCTTTGTTCTCCAGTGGATTTTAATTAGCATCCTACTACCCTGCCTTTATTTTACGTGTTTGTACAGTATCATATTCTTTGCTTTCAGAAAGATCCCTTCTAAGGAAAAGAAAAAAAAAAAAAGTTCTTACATACAAGGACCCATGAAGCTGGCTTTTTAACACCATAACAGTTCATGGCAGGAAACAGAATATTCAGAGTACTGAGGCATCAATGAATCTCACCATGAAGTCTGTTTGATTTACACCCGCTACTTTGTGTTCTGTAAATCTCAGGTTTCAACACTGGTTTGTAGTGTAAAGGAAAGTTACTTGTTCCCTGCTCTTAAGGGAGGCTCCTAAAATCCTGTGTTGTACAAGGAGTCTCTGGATAATGCATGTCAAGAAGTCTGAGCATTCAACAGAGGGTTGGATTTTAATGACACGATTACTCCACTGCTTAAGTACCTTCCTTTTGTTTTACTTAATGCACTGACTGGTAACTTATTATTTTAACTTAAATAACATGGCTGTGTAGTGTAGCTAGGAACAAGAAGAGAGTATTTGTGTCCTGAATCACTTTGTTAGTTCTAAACAATTCTACATTGCAGTGTCCTGAAGGTTCAATTCAGTACAGGAGAAGAATGTGTAAGTCTAAGATTCTAATATTTGGGATTCAAAGTGTCTTTGTTACAGTTTCTCCAAAAAAGTTAGCTGTTACATTTATAAACAAGTTATTTTTTATATACTTCTAGCTTACTCTTTTTATTTATAAAAAAATATGACCCAGATTATTAGGAATATTAACGCTTGTTTACACAGTTACTACATTTTTACTGAATACATTCTGGGCCTACAAAATCAGTTTTCACCTGAAATTTGGTCCACTCAAGCATTAATGTAAATAAATAAATACATAAATAAAGACATAGTTTTAGTGCAATACATGGCTGTCCGATTAACATTCTGTTGTACTGGTACAGGTTAACTTCACTTTTACCATACGCTATTACCCAGAAAACTGAGTATTATCAATATGGACCTTTTTTTTTTATAAATAAACTATTTTATGGCTTAATGAAAAATAAGTTGCACATAATTTGAAAGAATGGTGCTGCATTAACATAAAGGTGCTACATTTAATTCAATGTGCTATAGAGTAATACAGAACAGTTTCATTGTAAAACAAAAAATGAGTTGAGCTAAAATGTAGTCAATAAAAAAGGTTTATATAAATAGTCAGATACTGAAGATTGCTTAAATCGAAGGCATCTATATACTTAGACAACAGAAGTGCGTTAATACTGTGCTGATGTAGACCATGGCACTGAATACCACAGACCCAGCTAAAAATCCTGTAGATTAAATCATTACAATCAGTCTACTAATGCTGTAGAGCTGGCAGGTATGGAACGTTTTGGGTTCTTAAACAACAGCTGAGAACAGTTTTGCCTTGCCATTGTAGGCCTTACATATAATTAATTACTGTCTTAATTTATTAAGACAATATTTTTTTTTTAAATGATAAGAGGTAGCACTGCAACATGCTTAATTCAGAATTGATCAAACACATTCGACATAGTTATAATAATTCCTATTTCTATATGTCGACAGCTAACCCACATGACCATTGAACATAATATATAATATATATATATATATATATATATATATATATATATATATATATATATATATATATACACACACACACACACACACACCACACACACACACATATATATATATATATATATATATATATATATAATATATATATATATAATGTTGTATTTGATGTACCAAATTATTAGTTCAATTATGATATATTAAAGTTTCACCAGTTCAAAATGTTAAAAAACAAAAAAAAAGTGTCTAGAAGTTCTGTTATTAAAACCTAGGCATGATTTGGTTGATGATAACCTGATAGCAAATGTGCGCCTCCATTAAAACCTTATGACAAGCCTCCTGTTATTCTATCCAGTCTTAGAAGTAACAACTCCATAGAAGAACAGGTTATAAACTAAGAATGAAACAGCAGGCGCTTAAAAAGATATTTTAACTGCTTCCAAATAGTTTTGAAACTCTTGGAGGGTAAATAAAATGTTATAATGTCAGAGGGGTTAAAATAATAAGGCTTATTACTCCATGGACACATCTTTAAACATCTAGTGTACATAGAGCCTTCAAGGTCCTATTATTTTTAATATGGTTGTCTATAAAATCTTGGAGCTTTTAATATGTATTTAAAGTCCCCCCATTTGCACAATAAATATAATTCTTCAAGCCTGTATCCATCAGTTCAATGACTATGGGCTAAAAACAGTGTTACTACAGTTGGGGAACCACTGTCAGTCAAAATAAACAGCTCAGGGCCTTTCATAAAAAGACATGATCATATCTTTCATCATGACAGGCCAAAGCCAAGTCACACAATAGTATCCTGTATAACTGCAAAGTTCTGTGCAAATTAGATGCTGCAGAATCATCATTATTATTATCACAAAAGTATCTTCTTTATATAAACAAATTAAAAAACAAACAAAAAAATGGTTAAAAATATATAGCAATGACATCATTTTACCTGCTGAATAACTGTGAAACTTTTGCACTAATTTTCTATTCACACTCATCAGTATTATTGACACGGTCAATAAAGATATCTGAAGTGCTTTTTCGTGATGAGGAGTCCTGCTTTTGTCTTGTTCTAGTATTGTGAATTGTCAGAAGTATCGTGTTTAGAAAACGTATATGAGTATTTTCAAAATATACATTTTTTGAAGCTCCCTTATTTGCAACAGTTTCCTATATAAATACAACATTTTTTCCTAATATCCCCTCTTAACCATGCATTTTATATAACCTTTACCAAGTGTTGAAACCACTGGTTAATCCTGGTTAGTCATAAAATAAAAAGTCCTCAGTTGAGCAATCCTGACTAGCACTGGCAGCTGGACAGGGTGTCAGACTGTAGGTCTGCAGAGTGTCAGCAAGGTCACAGAGAAGCTATAACATGCAGACCTTCCATCCTGAATCTTAATGCACCTGTTTTTTTCTTTCTCCATTTCACTGTATACAGCCCCCCTAACCCCCTACCTAAAAGAAATGATCTAAAACAGTTCTTGCTTTGACTTTGAGGGACTTCTAAGCATCATCTAGGGAGAACTGGAAGTTAAGTTTTTTTTTTAAGGTCTGTTTTGGTTTCACAGTTGTATTAAAACATCAAACTTCAATTTAGAACTGCAACAAGAACTACTCAAGATAAGAAATAGCTAATGAGTTGACTAAAGCAAATGGCTCCCTCATGGGATTTCCTTTTGTAAAATGGGCATTTAACACTTTTTAGAGACAATTCAGGGTCATTAAGTTTATAATGGGCTAACATTATGGCTAATAATATTTTATCACCTGCTCTGTCAGGAGCTTAACAATCATTTCACACTGTTTTTTTACATCTAAAATGTCTTGTTTCATAGATGTAGAGCTATAACTAATGAAAGCACAGAGTGTTATATAAAGTTGAACAAAAGTGTCAAAGCAAGTGTCTGTGGTAATAACCAGGCATTTTCTTATATCAAGTTTCCTATCTGTGTGGTGCAGTAGGTATTAGGACCCACTGGAGACTTACAAATTTGAGTTAATTTAAATAAGTTACTCTAAATGACCATAATCTTAAAGCTATAATTTGTACCTTGTATATAATGTGCAACTTGTACTGTATACTACCTTAGTAACCAGTTATCCAAAATCAGAATTTGCAACATCATAAAAAGACTTTCCTAAGCTTGTGAAATGGAGGTATCTATTTTATTTTTCATTAGACAGTATGTGTCAACCAAAGATTTTCAGAATATGCTTATTTATTATCAATCCATGTATCAGCACCTAGGATGCCCAGACAAAAGGAGTGGGAATAATTTGTATAACTATAAAAGTTAATGCAATTTCAGCATTTGTGTGCCTATTGTGTGCCTTGCACAATAGTAATGTGCCAGGAAACTAAAGGAATTTGTTTTAAAAAGCATGTAAATACTTTTTGAACTGCCCTTCTTGTTACTAGACGTGTTAAGAAATATGGGGTCATATTTTATCCTCCAGTCTTTATTTTTATTATTTAGATTTTTTTCACAAGAAATCTGTGTTAATGATACAACATGGCAAAGAAATAACTTCCTGCATGTAAATTAGAATTTGATTACATTCACGTTCAAGGTGGTCATTTTTGACCCAGAGTAGGTCTATAAACAATTTCTCTACCAAATAAAACAAGCTCACATGAAAATAAACAGTTCTTTTTGGCATTTTTATTTTTGAAAACCTTGAGCTCCAGATGACTGATCCAATGTACAGTAAACCTTCACAGACCCAAAGGAGTTATGTTTTGTGGGAGTTCTTCCATTTAAAACAAAGCCTTGAACCTCAAGAAATAGACCAATTAGGAGCTAGCGCCAAGGGTAATATAATAAACAAAAGCAAGGTTTATGTTCTTGCTTATGATGTTTCCTCTTGGGACTGATTCAACAATCTTTTAGATTTGTGTGTTGAGGGAAGCTGTCGCAGCCCTTCATGGGTACAGCTTGAGGTTGGGGGAGATAGGGTTCAATACACCTGGATTTGAGTCAATGGAAGAAAATGTCATCAGAGATAAATTGTGACCACCCCATTTTTTTTCTTTTTTTTTTCTGATGCATTGCTGTTTTTTCAAATGTATTATCCTGAAACTTTCGTTTGGTCATTTTTTTCTGACAAACCTGAAATGCTTAATAGACAAATAATAGACAAAGGAAATGTTTATGAGATAAAATTGTGTTTACGCTTTTTACCACAGATGTTTTGAACATGCTGCTCATACTTTTTTAGCATGTACAGTACATAGCAACAGAATATGGAGTCACTGAAACTAGTAAAACCGCAACAGATCAAACAAGACAGCAAACATTTAACCATGTGAGTGGATTACAGTAAAAACTCTGTTTAATTAAACTTGTGAGAATACTGATAAAGTGATTTCCATGTAACCCTCTCCAGAATATTTTCCCCTCCAATTCTGTTCCGTCATGGTTTTGTGCAGCTGATGAAAAAGAAGGAGTCTAGTAAAGCCGGCACACTGAAGTAAGGGCAGCTGCAAAGGGCAAAAAACTGACCAGTGTTTACCATGAAACTACACCTGTGAGATTGAGTTCCAGTGACACCCTCCATTTGATCTGCCTTCAAACAAGAGAAAACCACAGAGTGTGTACCATTCTAATACCAGGGGATATAGAATCAGACAGCAGAGTTGCACTTTATGGAGTGGCCTCTTCTCCCTGGATACCAAAGATTAAACTAAAAGGATTTTAGGGACTGAGATTAAGGGGAGCGCCATTTCAGGAGAAGTCACAGAAGGGGACAGAACCATGGGCCTTTCTAATTAGTTGTTTCATCTTTATTATGGCTTTGTGGGTTTAATCCAGCAGTCGTTTAGGCTGCCACTGGCCCACTGGGCTCAACAGGCTTAAATATTTATCTGCTGACACCATTGTCCATTTTTTGTTATCCAGAAATCCTTGAAAGATATTTTACAACTGGACCTAAGGATACTCTTCACTTCCTCTGTATGTAATTGGTCAAAAAACTATTCTGTACCAGCTGTTGGGCAAGGCAGCTAAAATGCTACTTTGCTTTTGTGTCCATAACATAAAACTCTTCAAACTAAATATCTATTATATTGTTCAGTAAGGTGTGTGATTTATCTTTTTTCTAAATACTATGAAATCATATAGGGAAAGGATTAAAAACAGTAAACACATCTTACTAAATGATATTTAATGGTAATGCAGTTTAACTACAATGGAACAGGTTCCATATAAAAAGAAAAATAAGTCTCATATTTTTCCTCAAGCTATTTTGGTAGTACCTTTTCTGTAGTGTTGGTTTCCATGTAGTTTTCTTTTAGCCAGAGGAATTCTCCTTCCAAATGGAAATAACCTAATTAATATTAAAATATGGGAGTGTATTTAAATGTTTCTGTCTGAGTTCTAATTTGGCATTGCTTGACTATTGATGTCATACAGCTTTCTTACACTGGGTTTACAAGTTTTTAGGTTGTGTTGAAGCACTGCAAGTGCAGCCTGCCTCATGTGGCCACCAACATTTTTTTTAATAAAAAGAGCACTTGGAAAAAAAAACAGAAACATTATATATATATATATTATATATATATATATATATATATATATATATATATATATATATATATATATATAATATATTACATACGGTTAATGATAAATAAAATTACTATATTCAAAATGTCTAGTTTTACAGTATCATTTTTAAAAAAATTTTATATCTTCATTTCAGCTTCGAACTCATGAGTAAGTATAAAGGGTGATATATCATAAGAATATTTATAGGGAAGTTTACTTATGTGATATTAGGATAATAATAATAATAATAATAATAATAATAATAATAATAATAATAATAATAAATAAAAAACAAAAACCCAGTTACTGTTATGTTCAATGCAAGGCTCTCATCAGTTTCAAATGTGGTTTTATATATATATATATATATATATATATATATATATATATATATATATATATATATATATATATACGTGGCGAGGGATGCACAAGTTGTGTCAACGTTTTAATACCGCTCGTACCGTGAAAGACCTGTAGCAATCCACTTTCTGGGACATCGTTATGTAAGTCTTGCAGCTGATGTTAAGCCCTGTATTTGTCTTTTTGAACAAATTAAACAGCTTTTTTTTTCTGTCCCATGTTTTTGTTATTTTAAAACAAATCTTGCTTAATTAGATTTAAGTGATTTTATTTCACTCTACAATCGCTCAAGCCTGGTGCTGTCGGTCCCCCGCAGCAATATATAGCTATACTAATTTAATACATTTTTGGGTACAAATGTGACTTTTTTTCCTCTTGACAGTTACCCATATTATATGCTACTTAAGGCTAGTGTACAGTTAATTGCATCTTATGTCTAAGGAACAGAAAAGTATAGACTTAAAGCAGTTAGCTATCTGATAACCAAACAAAAAGATAACAAAAGTGTAAAGGATGAAAAAATGTATTTCTGTGATTTGCAAAGGGCTTATTTATATATGTATTTATTGCAAAGTGTATTTTTTCTTTATTTGTAGCATAACCTTGCTGATAAAACTATAAAGCCAAATGGCAATAATCTGAACCATTGAATAAATGGTGTCACATAAAAATAAAACCACTGAAGAGGTCTCTTAACCCCTCGTACCGTGTGCTTATATTTTCCTATTTGATCACATAATAAACGATTGCTTGGTACGGCCTGTAGTTATAGTAGAAAGTTGAACGAGTTGAAGAGGATTTTCAGTGAAGTCTCGTAAGCATAAGGAATGACTTTTGGACATGTTTTCATGTTAAAAAAAAAAAAAAAAAAAAAAAAAAAAGTTTCTGATCAGTTGTACGGCTTTTTAGCATGAAATGGCATTTTAGCCCCCTTTAAACTCATATAGCGTTTTAGACACGCACTTCCTAGCGTGAGGAATGTGCATGATATGTGCGTATGACGGTGGAGGGAGCTTTGACTTTCTAAGCCGGGTAGAAACCCAGCCAAATGCATGGCAGTATAAGGGCTGGTATAAGCCATTGGTAGTATAGTAGCACAGTATTAATAATTTGGCATGACGGTGCTATCACAGTAGTAAACTCATAACTCATTCATCAATGGGAAGCAATGTGTTATCTACTGTCTTAGAGGCCCTAGTGAAATACTGTACAGCAGACATGCAGTACATAGTCACTACAAAACAATATGGAACCTGGTGATATATAAACAAATTAATAACTTCACAATTACATACTGGAATGAAAAAATAAATAAAAATAAAAAACAACATAATATAAAGCTGTTTGATAAAAATAAAAACAGTGAAATATTTGAATAACTAGAACAACAAAAAAAGCACCATAAAAATCAAAAGGTACCAGTAACCAATAACATCTTAAAGGGGAAGAAAAACGTTAGCTTTTTCCCTCATGGCTGATTTGATCAGCGAAGCACAATATATTAAAAACTATGCCCAGCAGCTGTGGTATAGTTTTATGATACTCCTGCCACCAACACAGACTCACACTGTAAATAGCGATTTGCTCTGCGGGGCTGTGACATGAGGACATTCTTTAAAATAAAGTTTATACAGAGTGTTGTGTGGTGTGGTGAGTTGCAGTAACACTACTGCACAAACCAACCTAAATAAGCTGTTCAGTGCCCTGTACTTAGTTCTAGTTTGGTTATCTTATCTAAGAAAAGAAATAATAATAATAATAATAATAATAATAATAATAATAATAATAATAATAATAATAATAATAATAATAATTACTACATAAATAAAATAAATCTATGAATACAATTTTAATTTAATTTAATTTTGAAGTTGTATTCTGCATATTTAATCACTGTATCTTTAATCACACAAGTTTGAAAATATGGCAGGATGAAATACTGTACAAAGTGACCACACAAGTTAAGAGAAGGAAAATAATTCTAGACAAGAGAAAACAATTGAATAGTTTTAACTAATGGGCCTGGTTTTATAGAGAAAGGGACCAAACTTCTAAATGTACAACCAGTGGTCAATTTTGGGGGTAGCCGAACCAGCGCCACCTGGTGGCTAATAAAGAAAAGAAAAGAATAATAAAACGGCACCAGAGAGGTGTTTTGAATTCCCACATCCTCCCACAATAAATATACACCTTTGCTTATTAATTTAACACAGTCGGTCCCGAATTTTCCCCATATAAAATATATGCATCCTGCCTCTTTTAGTTTTTTAATTCAACAACACGATTTACTCGTACCTCGACACTTATTACAGGTATAGTGTTATTTGCAGGTACGCGGGTAGCTCATTGCTCTTGCTCGTGCATGCAGGGCCGGTTCTAGCAATTTTGGGCCCCCCTGCGATATAAAAATGTCTCACCACCAGCTAGAACTAATGAAAATCACGTTCTGTGAAACCAGCCCTAAGTTTAAATCACAAAACAAATATACTGTACGTGTATAATTTAATAGCATTTTTCGGTTGCCTATTTCAAAACCTATGGTGTGATACATGTCAATATATAAAACAAAAGAAAAGTAAATAATATGTTTTAATTAATAGTTGTAATACATTGCACGGTAGCATACAGTACTGCAACTACGATTCAAGTAGCCCATTGACAAATAGTCTAGCTGTTTACTTCCTTGGTTATTTATGATGTCTGTTTAATGTACGTTATTCCTAGCCATTTACTTTATCAAATATAACCAGTTAATAGACAAAGGAAAAAAAGGAACGCACAGACTGAATTAAATGCTACGGTTGCCTTTTTTTATTAGGTATTTACCCCGATTTCGAGGGTACCTAATGCCATAATCGTACACGCACAACAATCTATTGTGTGTATGTACTGTATTTTAAAATAAATAAATACATTTAAAAAAAAAAGAAATCTAGTGCCCAGGGAGCCCCCCAACCTCGGACCTGCGGGTGCCTAGCGCCGACACCGCGCGCATGACTAAACAACTTCCACTTAGAAAGCATGGAAGTGTCCATTCAAGTCTGGTACATTGTGCTGTTTTCGGTCTTTTGCATCATTTTTTTTTTTTTTTAAGAATTTGTCACATTGTTCCACCATTGAGAAAACAGCATGCAAATATTTATCATATGCAATACGTTGGATCTTGTACATTTTGTTTACTTCTGCAACTTTGCGGTGTTTGACGGAGGGCAGTAAAAAATATTTGCTTGTACGAGTGAAGTCCAGTAAGAGCACATATTAAGTACGATGAATGGGTGAGAATGATTTCAAATAAGAGCAATTACAAAAAACATACCTATAAGAGTAAAGTCAAATACAAGATAGGGGAAGTAGTTATAATTAAGAGCAGTAGTAGAATACGGTAAGGCATGGAGCAGTTCAGTGCAAGTACAAGCTGATGCAAGTACTGGTACAATTGGGTGCCATATAGTCCAGACACATCATATCTCAATTGATTGTACCTGTACCAAAATCTCACTTTCAGTGTGACAGCGTACCACTTTTTAACATTACACAGGTCAAGTTTAGGCACGCATACTGCATTGTGAAGATGTACCAATTTAAACCACTACACCAGTACCGAAGGGTTTAAAAACTATTAAAAAGTCAAGTGGGTTTCACGTGACTGATCTCTGACGAAATTGATCGTTTGTTCATTCATTCGCAACTACCAAGTGCAGCTGGTTACAGTGTCACTGCATAATGAGAGAGAAGCGAAAATGTAGTTCTCGTTCAATTGGTTTTAAAGCTCAGGTTATTTGGGATATCAAGCTTGTCAGCAGAATTTTCAAAGCGTGTGTTTTTGCATGTGAAACATGTAAAGCCCTTGCTATACGAGTCAATCTACTAGCAACTTTTATCGCCTGCGACCAAAAACGATCATGTGCATGCCCTGTATTGCACCTTGCACACTGAGTCCGTAAGTGTGGTATGGCGGTAATGCGTCAATTTTAGAATCTAAACAAGTTCGATTTGATCAAAATTGACGTGCGTTAAAAATGACATTGACCAATGAAAAACGACTGGGAAGACACCATGAACAAAATGGAAAATATAATTGTGTGCTGCCGACCAAAAATTACTGTATGATAAATTCAACAAAGATTACAAAGACTTTGTGTAATAAATAAATACATAAATAAATAACTAAATATGGAAATACATTGCCGTGGACTTGGGCATGAATGATATGTACTATAAAACATGAAAACGTGGATTTTGTGCACTATAGGTGATTACAAGCATATACTTTTTATTTCAATTATAGTCGAGGATGTAAAGAAACAATGGCCTAAGCTGGAGACACACATCAGAGAAAGAAGCCAGAAAGGGCAAGAGCGTTCAGGGCTTAACAGTCAGAAAAGAGGGGCAGTACATGAACATGATGGAAAGTATTTTTGGTAGCTCATTGCTAGTTTCCCAACTTTAAGATATATATATATATATATATATATATATATATATATATATATATATATATATATATATATATATATATATATATATATATATATTTAGAGCCTGTAGTACGTGTAGTCAGTCGGCGCTGAAGCACGATATTAACGCATCTAGTGTGCAAACGATTGACGGACGAGTTTTTAGGATCCAGTGTGCAAAGGCCTAAAATGCTAAAATGGACATGAAAGCTGCAATTATCTGGACTCAGGATAAATAAATACTTATCATATAGTTTTAATTTGGTAGTGGACTATTTTGATAATAACCAATGCTGGGAGAGTTTCTTTTAACACGTTTTTAAAGCTACTCAAAATCTTTGGTGTAACTATCGTTAAGTATGTGCAAATAGAAATGTAGCTGCTGTAATTCTGCTAAACCGATATCTATATTTTATTATTTCGTTACCTTTTTTTAACTGTTACGCAACAGCACGGAGTGATAATATTGTAACCATGAAAGGCCGTTTTTCATTATTCATAAGAACAACTGAGTAAATGCCCTTGTAATTATAGTAATGTCAGCCACTGTTCTTTGGTCGCTGAATTTTAATATGCTTGCTGTCTAATGCTTCAGTGCACCTTGTTCCTCAAACTGCTTTGCAGTTGGTTGCCAGGCTGTTTCAGTACTCGGCACTGACAGGTACTTTTCCTTCATCACTTCGTGCTTCACACGTTTCAGTTATAATTTTTGAAATGGCAAACGGCTAATCCTAAAATTAAATGTGAGAGATGTAAATTGTTCCCCAGTCGCTAAAAAGCGCAGTGTAACTAATTGCCAGGCGTTCAATAGGGCTGATGGACTCTTGCGTCACTGTATCTTGTTTCTGGATGAGTTGCGTCACCATGTTCGATAGCTCTTCAAAACAAACACGATCCATTAGACAATCTGTAATTAAATAATGGGATAATTTCATGGAGTAAAGTTATGCAGTAAACCTGTAATATATAGTATATATATATATATATATATATATATATATATATATATATATATATATATATATATATATATATTACAGGTTTACTGCATAACTTTACTCCATGAAAAGTGTGCTGTGAATGTGCTGTTACATACAGTGGGTAGTATGTTTACATTCAGCAGCAGCCTGATGTGTTTAGTGTGTGCCACCAGTACTTTTGGGAGTAGAGAGCTGCCACAGAGATGGTCACCAGTATGAAACCCTACAGTTTTCCATGTGGGTGTTCAGAGTGGAGAACATGAGAGACCAACATCTGCAGGCATTTTCAAGTCTCTGGCAGCTTCCAGTTGAATTTGCTTTACACACCTCATCCTCTCCTCCTGCTTTTGCACCAGGTTGACTACCAGCTTCCTCTGAGCTGAGGTTGCCTTTTGCCTTGAAGGAGGAGCTGAATTGAGACCCCCTCTTCTATGCTGAACTTGCCCCATAATATCATTGATTCGAAGGGCAGCTTTAGCATCTTCCATTGCTTTCTTTGCTGCCCACTTTCTTCCAGTTTTCAACACAGGTCCTGCCTCCCTTGTGCATTTGTCGCATTAATCTACTAATGTCGTTTCCAGTTGGACCTTGGCGCACTTAAACTCCTCAGTTAGAGCAGAGACTGGTAGCTGCAGTATTCCTTTACCATAAAGTTCCACTCTGCTGAGGGATCATGGAACTCCCAACCATTTCCTGATGTAAGAATGTGCTTGATTTGTCTCTTTCTCTTGCCTTAACAACTTTTCTCTGTGGAGAAAGTGTGTTTAAATGCAAATTCGGTTAAAACCTGTTTAGACTGCACTTACTACTGTGTATTGCACTTGCCTGATCTAAGCACCACATTACTGGATCCTCAGCTGATCCACCACCCTTGCACTATTGCTCTACTAATATGTCATTGTAGATATAACTTGTAATCCTGACTAGTCCTAGTTGACATATTTTAGCAGTATTATTTACACTTCCTGCAAACAGTACTGTAGTTTAATATGTCATTGTAAACATGTGCTGTACTGCCCTTTAACACCTGTAAGTCCCCTTGGATAAAGAAGTCTGCCAAATAAATAATATGAAAAGTGTTGCTGGTCAGGATATAAGAAGATCCTTTTGATGCTGGGTGCTTAATGTGACACCCCCCAAGCTCTCTACCTTTTTTCTGCCTCCCCATTTTATTTGGCCATAATGTTATATTTATTGAAAGTTTGAATAGTTTACAAAGATTTAGTTAAAATATGTATAGAGAAAAATGAAATAATGTGAGTAATTGCTGATGTTTACCTTTCCATCGCTTCTGCTCTGGAGCCGTGCATTGCGCTGTTTACAATCCTTTACAACTATTTCAATACCAGCCTTCAAAAGAAGCATTTTTTGGCAGCTATGAAGGAAGTAGAAAGTCATTTGACTTGACACCTGGTGACAATAAACTTGTTGATGCTCTCCCTTTTCTAGTCTAGGTCTGACTTGAAACAAAACACACATGAAATATGCAGGCATGACTGTGATAGTACTATGTGACTTCATTCTTACATGAATTTTAACGCGAAAACTCCAATATGCTTTTTATTTTTTACAGAGATTAATGAGATCAGTTATTTTAATAATGCAGCATATAATGAAGGCATCTAAATACATTTTGGCCCTAGGCTTGCTTAGAAATGTCAGATCCAGATGAAGTTAATTGTAGAAAGGTTTCACATCCAGTAAACCCATGAGGAACATATTGAAAGAATTGTGTTAAACTGACAGGAAATGGCAATGTTGAAGGTTATTGCACCCATTTGCCCGTGGCTTGCTTGTTATACATTTTTTTTGGACTGTGTAAATAAAACAGATATGCAGTGGGTATTGGGCCCGAGGAGTCTGCTTGGAAGATGATTGCTCTTGGGCGGATTCACCACGAAATAAAACGGGTGGTGACAGGTTTTGACACCCACTGAGCATGCCTGGAAAATGCCACAGGGCCTGATTGAGAAGCTGTTGCTAGATTGACAAGTTCATGGTTGGCTGAAACTATTAAAAACAGTTGTGCCAGTGGGAAACAGTTCAGTTCCGATGACAAGGGCTGGAGTCCATTTGTTTTATTTGTTGATATAATGTGAACAACATAACCAAAATGGGAGTTTTGATTGCAGGATTTGGAAGAACACAGAACAAAAACAAGGTGCAGCAGGAACACTGAGAGACCTTGTAGAATGTGTGGTATTATGAGGCCAGTCCTTTGTGAAGTAGTTTAAGGCTTTTTTGTTAACCTGCTTTTCTAAGCTCGAAGTACAGGCCCAATTGTCCACAAGTGGACAGTCTTAAGTGGTAATAGGTTGTCCTTTGCAATACATCAGTGAAAGGAATTTATCTTCATTATCTCTCTTGTAACTTTACATTTAGATAAAAAAAAGAGCAGATTTTAAGTTTTGTAATACTGTTGGCATTTATGGGGATTGTCCACTTGGATCTGGGTGGTGTTTTTACTTTTAGGAAAGCACGTCTGATCGTCTCGTTTGAATCGAGTGGAATGTACAAAGTGGGCTGTTGCAGTTCAGTTTGTGTTCTTGCATTTAAGTTGTATGAGCATTTTGAGAGCTCTCTTACACTGAGGTTTATTATGCTGAGGCAGTTGGACTTATTTTGAAAAATAAATAAAATAGTTGTAGAGGTAATAAGAAATCAGTTTTTTATTTTTGGGAATCCTGTGATCACTTAATCAGAATTTGTCTGCAGTAGTCCAAATATTTTTTTTTTTATGCCTATGGTTTGGCTTTTTGAATTGGACACCTTACAAGTTCTATACATCTGTCCCCTTGATTTGACAATTCTGTGAATCGCATCAGAATGTTTTTATTGAATAGGTGGCATTTGTGATTCAGATTTATTAAATATGCATTTACAATGCTAGTAGTTACGCACATTTCATTTTGGAGTTTAACTAAGTTTACAATGTCCCGAAGTCTCAATCATTCTATGACACTAATTTACAGCATTAAATGTGCCACTAAGTATAGTTGCGCATGGTTTATTACTCGACATTTTAACTATGGCCTTAATGTCCATTTCCTGTCCTCCTATCTAACATTTTATTGTATATTCTTTACTTTGCTAAAAACTGAGAATCACCTTGGGATTTAGTGAGGTTTTAGATCTTGATCAAGAATTTGCTTTTCTCCGCCCAGTACTAACTATTTAGGATTTGACAAAGGCAACCATTTTAAGCTTTCAATACTATTGTGTGCATATTTGTTTCAACCTTAAATGTATCATATACATTGTTGTGGATAAAGTTTAGTATAAAGACAATTGAATAGAAAAACTTGTATCTCTATACATGCAAACCTTTTACTGGATGAAGAGATCAAACAGACCAACATTACCATTGGACATAGATACCAAGTGGACATTTTAAGATTACTTTTAATCTCTGTCAATTAAATGCCTTAACAGGATTATGCCAAATAACCTTAAGTGAAGTTGAAGGCCCAGATATTCAAAGTGGTGCACAATCCCTTCACAAAATTTGTGCCTAACAAAACTTTTTGCACAAAAATTGATATTTTCCAAGATGGCACAAAACAGATGCGCAAAATGGGAAAATAGCAGTTTTTTGCTCTTTGCAAATGTGTGCATCGCAAAACCACCTGTGCATTCTATACCAATCTAGCATGAATGCGCAGAACTGGAATACTACACGATAATGTAATGGAAAAATTCTGCGCATTGTGGATTTAGGACTCTGTATTGAGACTGCTAGCCCCAAAGACAGACTGGGGGAACAGTTACTTCCAGCTCAGACAAAATAACTTTGTAAGCTAATTGAGGATTTCAAGGATGTTTTTTTCTGACTAGCCCGGTAGAACTAACCTTGTTGAATGTTATTATCACTCCCCCAGGCGTAATGGTTAAAGAGAGATCTTGCCGGATCCCAAAAAGTTGACTGGGTGAAAACTGCATTTTCTACTCCTGATGGTCTGTTCCATTTCATAAAGATGTCATTTGGTCCACATGGTGCGCCTGCTGCCTTTCAGAGACTGATGGACCAGGTCTTACGCCTACATCCTGAGTACACAGCAGCATCTATTGACGATGTGGTTATCTACAGCTCCACCTGGAAAGAGCATCTGGCTAGGATCACGGCCATCATAGTCTCTAAGGATAGGCCGGCTGATGGCCAACTTGATTAAAAGTGCATTTGCCAAAGTAGAGACTCAATATTTCATATTTTATTATGGGAAATGGGCGGGTGAAACACGTAGCCACCAAATTCCAGGCTTTGAACGTGGCAATCCCAATTTTCTGCTGTGTTTACTAGTGAAAAAATCCTTTGTTTTTACTTGAATAAAGAATGTAAACATTTGAGGTAGATTTATCAGTCTTAAAATAGGACCTTATTTTGCAGTTTCAGATGCATGTTAATTGCCAGGAATTTACTCCCACTCCTCCACCTGGTGAATCAGCTCCTGGCTCTTGCTAAACTGGCCATTTTATAAGACCAGGGAGCGTGAGATCACTGGGTGAGGGGTGTCTCTGATTGACTGTGGAGCCATGTCCAGGGCCCTGGTCGGCTCCAGGATTTCTTTAGAACACGCCAACGCAGAGCACACTGGCGACATAATGGCCTTTGTTGACAAGTGGGCTCTAAGTGGCATTTAATTGGAGTGGAATTTATACATTTAATTTTACAGTATTTTTAAACAGACTTTTTTTGTTTTTAAAATGTTAATGGTTAGTCTTTGTTGGCACCCCCATTTTTTCATGAACTATCACAACAGCAACATCACCTTGAGTAAGCCTGATTTTGTCTGATCTTAAGCTAAGCAAGGTTGGGCTGGAATACCAGGTGCTGTTTGACAGCTGATGTAGTCCCCCTACTGGTCATTAAATAGGACTACTACTATGACTTCCTAAATTCTTGTGACGTCAGTTGGCAGGCAGAAAGAAAGAAATGTGGTAATGAAGTGAAATGAAGACAGCCTCAGACCTTGTACTTTTAAATGCAGTATGAAACTTCCACAGTAGGGGGACATGTTTACCTCTCAGCCCTGTCTCTTTCACACCAACATTTGATATGTGAACAATAACGGTGTTGCTTATAAATAACGCGTTTCAAATGCAGCTGTTAAAACCTGGCAGATATTATTTGCTGCAGTGTGTTACAGTAATGGGTCTTGTGGGATTTGTGATTCGTCTGCAAGTTATCGCAGTTCATCAAGGTTCAAGGATATGCATCATAAAGTAAATTGCATCTTACAACTGTTAATAAAACTCACTTGATGATTGGTTAATGCTTATAGTACAGTAAAACTTTTTTTTTTTACATTCAATTAAAGCAAAAGTATATTGGCCGATAGGGACTTAAAGGTTTTGCACAGTAAGGAAAGAATGCAACTGAAAACTGCCCTTTTAGTGCATTTCTTACTCTTGATATACATCCCCAGGTCAAATACTTTTTTCCAATGGCTTTTTTAGAAACCTGTAATGGACATTGGAAGTTGGGACTTATGTTAAGCTTCAGTTTTCAAATTCTATGTGTAGGACACCATTATTAGTTATTAGTCATGCATTTGTTGTAATTGCTTTACTTAAAAGCTGTACATTTACACGTTGTGGTTTTATAACTTTGAAAATGTTTTAAAGATTAATCAAGCAGTCCTAACCGGGTCAGAATTAGAGTACATTTACAGTAAGTTATCATTTTCATTGCTGCTTGTTGTGGTGTGTAAGGTGCCTTCCAGTTCCTGTTTAAACGTTCACTGTCACAAACTGTCCTTGTGTACATGAAGTCATCTGGTAACTCTACTCTGAAGTAATATACACTGTTTATTCAAAACTGGCTAACAGGCATACAAGAAGGGGGATTTTGATATTGGTAGGATAGTGCATACGTATAAAAGGGTCTGGCACCATGAGCACAACTAACCACAAGTCAGCTTTTTAGCCTCTCTCTCTCTCTCTCTCTCTCTCTCTCTCTCTCTCTCTCTCTCTCTCTCTCTCTCTCTCTCTCTCTCTCTCTCTCTCTCTCTCTACCTATAATAAAGAGCAAATAGTATTATGTCAGCACTCCGAGGCAAGGTAGGAGTTCCTGCTTTATTCAAAAAGAAAGACGGGAACTTCCGGCCAGTTAGATTGTAATGATATACAAGATGAATGTCCAAAAAAAAGGTGTCCTGGTCTATTGTTTTAAAAACAACAACAACCAAAATAGATAAACATGGCATTATCTGGAATCTAGTTATCATGACTACCATCTTCAGTCACAAGTGTACCTCTCCTGTCATACCACTGATTTGAGGTCAGGTCAGATCATATGAATGCTACACCTGGCTTCATTTTTTTGAAGACTTACTATAGCAAGAGACGGTATAATGGATGTAAATGTAAAAAGGACATCTAAGTACGTGTTTTATGTGAACAGTTTAGGCGAAATAATTGTCATTATTAAAGAAAATAATTTTGCCCATTACAATTTGACCTGTTCCAAAATATCCATACAGTACAATTATCTATCCATTTGAACACTCAAATAATAAAGTATAAAGAACAGTGTTAGAACATATTCCTAGAGAGCTATACAATATACAGCAATGTACAAATGACACCAATACTATTCTAATGGTGTTTGTTTCAATATTTCTGCAGTAGAAAGCTGTCAGATTAACTGAATTGTTTTATCATTTCCGTTGGACAAAACAGACTTGCCGTAACTTGCAAGACATTTAGGTTCTCAAGTACGGTGTCAAAATAGCCCACTCTGTTTGTACTGCTGCAACAACCCTATGCTTGCCAACACTAGGCGCTGTAGGGAACTCTGGATGCACGTTCAGATTTACTGCACTTGAGGGAGACTGTTTGGTGTAACTTGCAAGGTACTTGGATTCCCAAGGAAGGTGTTAAAATGAAGGTGTGAAATGAGTGCTGTTACTTAAAACACTTCATTAAGTTAAAAAAAAAAACAATGCTAAATTATTTTTCCCTATATACATACTTAATGTTTTAAATAGGGTTGAATGACAAATGTATTACATTTGCAAGAATGCTTTATCACAAACTCATCAGAAATACAATCCTACAAAAAACACAGATATTATCCCCCTGACTAAGTATGTTTTAGGCAAAGTTTATATGTGTTAATAAGTTTAATAAATTTAATTCATGGAGTTCAGGTTGGGGTTTAGAAATTACAGAAAAATAGATCAAGGGAATTTATTTCTTGCTTCTTTGTCTCAATTAAATTCATAGGCCAGCTATGGACAGATTTCATCCTAAAACGTTAGTGTATTAATCAGTTTGAGGGCAGTCGTAGTATGCTACTGATTTTACAATCTAAATTACATCATAAAGAAAACAAGCACGACATCGCTGTTCATTTGAAATCACCCTGCTTGGCTTTGGTACCTGCTGACTGGATATAATGGAGCATAGTTGAGATATATGCCAACGGTTAAGGTTATGGGCTTTTAATATAGCACAAGAGCACAAACCTCATCAATGTTTATGGTTAAGGGTGGAGGTTTATTTAAGAATAACAAACATAATTTGATTCCAATATCCTATGAAATCTGCTACTGTAATTGCTGAGTTCAAAATGGAAGTAAAAGATGTTGAAGGATATGAGTACTGTGTAGTGTTAGTTGCTATTTTGAATATTTGTAAAATGATAAGTTTGACTGGAATCATACAACTTCTAGATCTCTCATGCAACTGCATGAGAAAAAAAATACTGAGAAGTAAAGACCGAAGAGACAAGTGCTCATTCGTTGTCCAAAGATTTAATCAGCCCTTTTCCTTTGAGTCTAAGAGCTGCTCTTGGGCAGATTGAAATTGAATTCAATCGTATTCACTGGGCTTATATTACAAGATCATCAGCTGTATGAAGTTATTGTAGTCACAACAGAGAGAAAGTGCCAACAGAAACAGAGCCTGAATTGCTTCCCAAAACAGGATGACAGAAATACGTTAGCGAAGACCACACACAAACACCCCCTTCATCCTGCATATGGGCCCCTGCGAAAATTCACATTTCTTTATTTTACTGTATAAACAGTCAACGTTTTTTGCTTGACTTCCGATAAATAGCTTTAAAGATTTGAGACAGCGTTTTGCCCCTTTCATGACAAAATGGGATACACGTATTGCTCTTAGGATAAACAGTAGGATAGTGGTAATGTTAGCAAGGCTAAAATTAACAGTAATTATAATGGTTATAAGATATTTTAACTTCTACTCCTAACACTAACATGGTGATTTCATGGTTGTTTTCTTTTTGTGATGTAACTTAGATTGTGTAAGCTATAACATAATAGCACTCTCCTCAAACTGACCATTGCAATAACGTTTTAACTCCTCCCTCTAACACTCACCCTAACTCTAACCCTAACACTCACCGTAACTCTAACCCTTAAAGCCATTAACAGTAGGCCGCAGTGGCATCCTTACGTAGTAAAAAAATGTACCTTTTGTAAAAACTTCTGGCCTCAAACCATTTTTGGAATTGAATAAAGTTGACATTTCAAAGGAAAACATTATGACTAGATAACAAAATTGCATATTCCTCATTCTCCTCAATAAATATTTGCACTAAAACATTTTGTGACTGGTGTTTGTCCCGAACTACTGAAAATATATTCATTTATGGGTGTCCCTGAGGGGCTCGCCTGTCAACACCTTGGACGTGTAACACCTGCTCGGTCACACGGGCTATCAGCAGAGGCGTTGGTTTAATATGTGGTCCGACTACGCAGATTCAGTGCGATAAAACACAGAACAATATTAGATAATTGATCAGATTCTTTTTATTCAGATACAGCGCTACAGGGAGCAGTGTCACCAAGAAAAACACACAATCGATACATATAAAATCAATGAATGCTTTTACTTGACAGCACTTTTAAAAGAAGCAGCAACACATTGTTCAATATCTCTATATATGACACAACTATTCAGTTCACCAGCAAGTGATCAATTACAGATCATCGTAATTAAGATTTGTCGAAAGCCATTTAAATCACCAAAGTGCAAACTGCAATATTTTTGCTTTAGGAAGTGCTTGGTGCATATAGTAAGGATACAGTTTGTTAAGCAAGCATAAAATAGAGGAAAATAATAAACACAAACACTGACCATTGTAAAAACAAAACATAACACTTTGTCTGCACATGGGAGGAACATTAGAGTGAGAGAGAAATCTGTATAACAATTTCTTGCTATACTATCGGTTACGATTAGCTATCATCACAGGCTAAACTCTTAATTCACTCATTGTTGAGACCGACAGACTGTACGTCAGCCAAATACTTATCAGCTGTGTGGTCCAGTGGTTAAAAACAGGCTTGTAGCTAGGAGGTCCCCAGTTCAAATCCCAGCTCAGCCACCAGCTCATTGTGTGACCCTAAGCAAGTCACTTAACCTCCTTGTGCTCTATCTTTCAGGTGAGAGGTTGTAAGTGACTCTGCAGCTGATGCATAGTTCACACGCCCCAGTGATGGTGTTCCACTATGAAAGGTGCTATATAAAAAAACATATATATATATATATATATATATATATATATATATATATATATATATATATATATATATATATATATATATATATATATATATATATATGTTTTTATCATCAGGAAAGTTCATGTACAGACTCATTTCTCTTCCCGTTCCAAACACTAAAATTGTGTTCCCACTCCTTCACAAACAAAAGCACAACAAAGGACAGACACAAACCCCCAGGATGGCCATCAAGTATATTCAGATAGGTAAAACTATCAATCATTCAGTTAGTCAGTACCCAGTAAGGCCTAGCAATTGAACTGATTGGAAAGGTACTAGAAATTGATAAATCAATTACAAAGTGTTAGTCAAAAATATATAAAACATGCACTTATCTAATTAGTGTAAAATTATAAAAATAAAACATACAAGTGACAAATACGTGAAAGATAACTGGGGCGTTATTGACCCTGCAACGGTTGCATTACATAGAAACTGAGTCAGTGTCGGAGAAGCGCAGGTTAGCGTTCTAGCTGTGGCAAGTCACTGGTCTTTGTTGTGGTTTCCAGAGGGAATGTCACATTGGCTCGCTTCAATTGGCACGATATTGGCACAAAAAAAACCAGGAAGTGCAGTTAACATATTTATTGACTGGTGAAATACAATTCAAAGCTGCTGCAGTATGTCCACTGTTTTGCCATTTCAATTTTTTCAAAAAACAACCATTAAACTTTAAGCTACAGTGTGAAAAACCACATTTATAGGTGAAAAATAAAAGTCGCTACATTTAAAAAAAAAAATGTAAACATGTGAAATTTTAATTCCACTAAAATAAATGGCTTTACATAATCTCTGTAAGTAAGAAATAGGAGTGTCCAGTGTGAAAACACAACACAAAATAATAAATTAATGTAGCATCCAAAAAAAGCACTGTAGCATTAAAATGGCTGAGTTACAAACTCTTGCAGTGTCTAAAGAAAAAAAAAATTTAAAAAATGTAATGTAGTGTAACAACAACTCAACTTCTTCATCATCTGAAGCTTCATTGCTTCAATTGCCTGAACTATTAATGCACGGAGCAACTACTTCTAGGCAGATTTTTTCTATTTACGTGGGCCGCAATATTTCCCCTCAGGCATTTTGTGCATGGTTATTAAACGGAAATTAATGGTGAAAATATTTCAACTAAAAGTTGGAGGGCAGAGAGGGGAGGGGCGGTCTTTCAAACTGGGGCATTGACTTGGCAGAATCTGGCAACTTTGTATTTCACCAGCCAATAAATGTTAACTGCACTTCTTGATTCTCTAATGTGACTGCGTCTTGCGCTCTACCTTTTAATTGTAAGCATGCCTAATCGTATTGTTAATAATGCCCTCCCGCCAAATACTTTTACCCTTACGACAGGCAGAATCTGGTATGTAGAGTATATGACGTGGCCCAAGTGAAAATCACTAATTTTATTTTATGAGTTAGCCTTGGCCTCTTCACATTTAAAAGGTCGGGCAAACAAGTAGATGTAAAGCTAGTTATATAACACTTCTATTGGTTTGCTTTATGTATTATTATTATTATTATTATTATTATTATTATTATTATTATTATTATTATTATTATTATTATTATTATTATTATTATTATTATTTTGTTATTTCTTAAGTTTAAATTGGGACTATGCTGTCCTTCTGCAGTCTGCCCTGATCTATTGGTACGCAAGTGTCGTACAATCGGTTCTGTGACCAAAGGAAATTTCATTTTTTTGTTTCTCAGGGGGCGAGGATTGTGGGAATGGTTTATTTTTGAAGCTCAGTTGAGCTGAGTCACTTGAGTGTTACATGTGCTTCCTGCTTTCAGAGCTGTACTATTTGTGGGTTCCTGTTCCTTGTTCATTTGTTTGTAATTCTCACATGGACTCAGTTACTCCACTATTTTCATTCTGATAGTTCCTATTTGTATTGGAAGGGTCTCGATCAGACTTTAAATGTTTGAAGTGAATGATGAGTCTTTGTAAACGTTTCCCTTTTTGTCATTGCAAGTTTTTTTTTTGTCTCTGTTGCTTTGCAGAGCTCTCAGGATGCACCCTGAACTTTACAAGACCCTGAGCTCCTGCTTGCACTATGCAGAGTTATGCTGGACAGTGCACTTGGATTTCGTGGGAGCTGGCCCTGTGTCAGTGCATGCGAGTGCATACCTGGCTCCCACATAGAAGTACAGTATATGGGTGCAACTTTGCACCGGAGTTGACCTCTTCCTAGCACAGGAAGTGGCCAGAGGAGAGTAGGACCATATTGTCCACTGATTGGCAGAGGACACGGAACAAGTTGCAACAATGTACGGGACTGTTGACTTTTTAAAGGACAGCCTGCGTGTTGTTCAGGTGATATATAATGTGAATGAGAATCTGCGTATTGCTGTTGGGCTGCCAATAAAGAAAGAACTGCTGTTTTGAATTGCTAACCTGCTTCAAGCTCTTCATTTTTCACTCTTACAGAAATCTCTGTGAATTGCCTCTAATAGTAAATGCTGTCTGTCAGTGGCACAATACGCAGCCTAAATACAGAATATTACAAAATTATCGTGATGAGAAATTACAATTAATTAATTAGCATGCTTTGATTTTGTAAGGCTACTCAACACAGTTCTGCAGTAAACAATTTACTTTCTTAGGTATTTGTAACAGGGGAGGTCGGTACTGACTGTCTGGTGCATGCCGTAAGATCCAGAGATCTTGGGGATCATGGCGATGACACGGAGAGGTGGGGAAGAGGGTGTGTGGGCTTTCCCTCTCTCTGAGAGGCAGGCCTTGGGATTGTCGGCCCATAAGTACTGCGCTTGGTTGTGCATTCTGGTGGCCGTGATTGAGAATACACAGAGAAAATACCTGAAATACTGTGCAGGTAAAATCGGTTTTTTGTAGGCAGGTAATTTGAAGAGGCAGTACAGTTCCCTATTATGTTTTGTGTGGCAAAGTGGTCTGTGGTGTGCAAGTGTAGAGGTGATGCAGTGCTCAAGAGAATTATAACAACAACATTATTGGTGAAATGATGGTTTACTTGTAATCCAAAGTCACTTGACAACAGTAAATAATGTTAACTGGCATTACACAGCGATGCATATTGCTCAGTGAAACCACTTGGTTCAGTCCCGAAATAAAGACAATATTTCAGATACACGCAATATACAAACACGGTCAAAGTCCAAAGTGAGTGCTGTAGTGCTTGAGGTGCTAATACAAGTTTATTGTGAAACAAGTGCAGTGTTGCCCGGGTTTTGTGCTGGCCTGTAGTGACAGCTTCGGATTGCGTTAGCCATCGAATAATAACAAACAAGTATAATTCGACATGACAAAGCAAACAAAACACTCAAGATACACAATACTATTCTCCTTCCAGTACAGCTGTTAACCATAAAAGGAACAGCTCACCTTGCTGAGTCACCTTATATACCCTCAATCACGCCCATTGGTTAACGATTGCAACCGCTCCTTTTCTAGATGGCCGACTTCTGCCTAACCCTGGGAATGAATTGTTTGACCATCCAGTCCAGGGCACTCTATTCCCTTTACAAAGCACCCTCACAGGTCAGGAGGGATATTTATCACAAAGAATCATTCTGTCTCTGTCACAGTCAGCCAACTGAACAGCTGATGTAACTATACAGTGGAATAAGTTATTATACTCCAGATCATCTACTGTGAATTAAATAACTGCAAATGACATACAAAATCTGTCAAACTACTGCATGATTACAACAACATTAACTTTTTTATGCCTTTGTAACACAGATGTCAATATTGTATACATGCAGATATTGATAAATGTTGTAGAACAAAACCTCTCAAGTTCAAAATTCTAACCCATGAGATGACGTGTTCAGTGTAAGAGCTTTTTAAAGAACAATAGCATATTCCAAAATTGAAAGTGAGTTTATTCAATATCGGGTTATGCAATGCTATATTAACTAATGTATGTCATTTTTTTTTTTTTTAAATAGAAAACAAATAAGTTTCAAATTCAGAAAATCTTGTTTTTAGAATGAGTTTATGAATTGGGCCCACATTGTTTGAAGAACGATCAGTAGTTACTCTACTCTCGAGTTTTCAGTTGGGGCTTCATCAGAGTAATGGGTAGAAAAGGATGGAATACAACTCAGAAAGGGTGGGCATGTTCCCTTAAAAGTAAACCATGATTTTCTATTTTATTTTTTTAATTTAACTCTATATGGGTTAGCTAGAGCATGTATCCAGAAGCAGTTTCTTTAAAAATGTACATATGAAGCCTGAATCTGATCCTGCTGGTGAAAGATGCCTCAAGGCATCTGTACAAGTGTTTAGCGAGAGTGGAGGTGGCAGAGAAAGCTGTGAGAGATAAAGGTTGGGACGGGGACGACTGAGGATTCCTTTAAGACACACCCAGAACATTTGATATTTTAAACCAGTAAATATAGAAGGAGGTGAAGTCAAGTTCCATGAAAAGTTTCTGCTACAGACTGGGATGTTTCACAGCCAAAAATACATTTCCCCCATAAATATCTTACAATGCGATTAGATTGGAAATCTGGCAAAAAAATTAATTCTGCCATTACAAGAAGCTGGAGTGAAGAGTAGAGAGAGCAAACCCTCTTAAGATAACATGTATAAATAGTGCATATTGGATGCAAAGGCTATATTCAAAAGTTGTGGCATAATGATTAAATGAATCCGACATCCTAACTCAATAGGATCACATATGTAGAACAAATGTGTGTTTGTGAACATGTGCTGTTATTAATAATGCATGTGTCTATTGAAAGGCATTTGTAGCTGCTGTGCATCTTAAAACAACTATCTGGCATGATATTACTTCTAGAATGTGAGGGATCATAATTTTATGATCATACTGCAGCTGTTCACAACAGTAATGATTTTTATTTTCCTCTTGGTATTGACTGAAGCATTGCTTCATTACTCAAGGGCTTAAATACACTGTATAGCTTCAAAAACAAACACAAATGATACAATTTGGTAAGTCTGTGGTGGTCCTGTTCAAACTGGTCAGCAGCTGGAGCTTGGAGATCCATAAGAAAATCATTTTCTTCAGTGTCGATGTGAGAAGTTGCTCTCCAGGGGTGGGGGAGAAGGGCTATTCACACTCTGTCCAAGTCATTGTGTATAGTTGACCTGGCCTGTCGTGGTATTTACTCTAGAACATTTCAATTGGACAAGAGGATTCATCAACTAAACTAATTCTAGCCCTATAGCTCCTTCTTGGTTGTGGGTTCCTGGTTTATGAAGGTTTTGTTTTGAGGTCTAGTGTCGTAACATCTGCCAGTAGGGTGCCTGCCTTTATTAATTGTCACTAGCACTCCAGCTAATTTGCTTGCAATGTAGCCAACCCTTGTTTGCTAATCTGCATTTATCAATCTGTGAATCAGCCAGGATGGCTTTCAACCCCTTGTTTGTACCAATCTGTCACAATGTCTCCTCTAATAAAGCATGACGGCATGCAAGATCATCTGACACTGAGAAGCTCAGAATTGCAAAGGATATGAGCTGGTGAGATGAAGGGTTTACTATAGACTACCAGCAGCCCAGACTTACGAACAAAATGCTATCCAGAAATCTAATGCTAACCCTTATTTGACCCATACTTCATCGATATTTGTTTACAGCTGCCAACACCATATCTAAGCTAAGTTTCTGTCACCAGAACCAGTATTAAGAGTTGAAATGTAATATTTAAGTTCACTGAGTAACTCGATCAAAATGCCCAATTTATAGAGGCACTTATACCGCAGTGTCACAAAGACGGCTGTAGTGGGTGATGTCAGACCTGGAACAATAACACAGGACAGACAGAGAGACGTGGATTTTTGGTGAAGCTGAGCTGTGCTCGGCATTTAATAAACAAAATAAACGATTTAAACAGATAAACAGCACACCAAAACAGGACATGGCACTAAAATAAACAGACAAACAAAACGAATTAACACTAAATGAAACACACTAACAAACAGCAGACGAACAGACAAACACGGTGAGTGAAACTAGGATTTACTTGACGTTTTCACTTTCTCCTCTCCACACCCGTTCTCCACTCATCGAACACACAACCCCAAGTGAGTAAAAAAAATGCTGCTTTTATGCCGAAAGTCTCGGTACAACTGCACGTGAATTAATAAAAGTGCAATTCCCCGTGCTCACATGTTATTTTACCTGCACGTGAAGTGCTGTGCAATCCTTGTGCCTAAATACAAATATACGTTTTAAACACTTGTGCTCGTAACTCATATTTGTATCCCGTGTATTTTATACTTAAACACCAACATTAACACACTACATAAAACACTTAAACATAAAAGGGCAGGACACTCCGCCACATGCAGTCATACTTTGATTAGACTAGCAGCAATGCACTAACTACAGAGTGCATGTGTAAATAGCTACATTTACACTATAACCTAAATTATTACAATACTGCCTATACACGTAATTATTATTTTTGTTGCATAGAAATGACTCAATACTGGTTCAGGCAGTATTGTTAAATTTGAGTTTGAAAGAAAATGGTAATAAAAAGACAGCGGGACAGAGTTTGTAGCTAGAGCAAAAACAGTACAGCTGGTTGTAGGCACATCTGAATAATGTAGCTGTATTAAAGACCATACAAGTATTCTTTTAAAATAATACAGAGTCAGAAATACAGACACTCATAAGAAATAGGAAAGTTGTAACTGCATAAGAATTTAAGAAGATATAAATCATAGCTAAATTGAAGACTTTATATGACACTTTATGGAGTTATTGTTGTTTAACATATTGCTGTACAATGGAAGGATTTTCCATCCGATTGACTGCCAATTGTTTCTGAAGTTTGAAAAGTCTATATGCCTGGAATTATTCTATACGAAATAAGTTGAACTAATATGCGAAGCACAGTAACTGGATGATGCGTCGTAATGTATAAGCAACCTAGACTACAAACCCTGAAGTGGTTCATATGTTTGTCCTGGTGATGTATTTCAAGTACTGCTTGTACCAAAATCTCCACTTCCATATTGGGGTCGTTTCAGTTTTCACTTCCGAGCATCCTCATCACCATGGCTAGTGCCAGGCTGAGGTCTTTGTGTGCCATTCATTTTCCTTTGGAATGTGTAGCCTACACATGCAGGGTTGACACAAACCCACTATTTATTGTGAAAGGTATATAATTCTCCACTGCTAATTGCGGTGAGAGGTATTTAAATTGTTTCATTGCGGAATCGCCTGCTTTACCTAATTAGTCTTATAAAATAGGTCGTTATTTTGACGCTGAGTGCGGCCGTACTGAACACACGCATTACATGGCTTTTTGCGGTCGGTTTTTCCCCTTTTATAAATTTGGGCCTGAGTCTGTTCTGGTGGAGACCTCAGTACGTTTTGAATTGAAATAGTCACACAGGTAGTGCACATGGAGGAAACCTATGGTTTCCTGGGACAAACAACAGTTGCATACCACTTCTGTTTTTCAAAGAAGCTCTGTAAAATCTCAATACTTATGTGGTTTCACAAGAAGATTGAGATTATTTTATTGCCCCAGGATTCCAGGAAATTTTCATTTTACTTCCTCAGATCACTGGGATAAAAACAGGACAGGCAGTGAAAGAAGTCTCTGTGCTGTCTTGTATTACTTTTCTGCAGTGAACATGTTTGGTTTAGGAGCTCTGACTCCCAGTGGTTTATTTTTAGCTTAACTGCTGTATTATCTTACACCTTTTTTCAAGTATTTGCATACCAACATTACCATGTACATTCCCTATAATAATATCATATCCACCATGGTATATATAACATTTACAATGGTATCAACAAGTGTTCTTTAGATACTGTACATTTTATTATCCACATACAAAAGGGAGCCTTAATAGACATTTTTGTTTCTTTTCAAGAGTTAATTCATTAACATATATAAATGACTTTTTAGAACATTAATAAATCGTTTTAATAATTCCAGTTTTAAAATATAATGCAAAAACAGTAAAGTTTTGGAAATGTACATTCATAAACAGAGCAACAGACATTATCCAATTTATGATTATATGTGTGTATGTATGTATGTATATATATATATATATATATATATATATATATATATATATATATATATATATATATAAAATACACTGAAATTTATTTCCTACCCCTAAATCATGTCCTTCTAATGTTTTTGACAGGATATGGAGTAAAAGGCATAACATTGTTTTCTCATGTTCACCGTTTGTTCGGACATATGTTTTTCTTCTCCAAGGCCCTATTGGTGTTTTGTGCAGTTTTCTAGTTATACGACAGCTTTGAGTGTGCACTAAATCATGTGCCTCACACATAGCTAGCTCTAACTGACACATTGTAAAATTTTACACATGCGCTCATCCAGATAATTACACAATTAATTTTCACTTAGTACAGCTGAAAGGGGGATAATGAAATTTCCACTGGTGTTCCATTACATCCCTTGGGTCATAGGTCAACTTCCTGTTTGGATAAGGGGAAGTTTAAAGAGGATTTTTTGACAGTCTCTTACTTCAGCTGGGCTGGCTCATGCTACGATGGAATTTCAATTTGCCGCTCGCCTCAATGAAAAAAGCAGATGTTAGGAGTGTGTCGTGACTATTGCGCAAGCAATTCTGAACTGCAGGTGTATGCATGCACCCAAGGTCTAGTTTTATATGGATACACTGCTTTCACTAGCCTGCAGCCTTAGAGTGGCCTAGCTCATTCAATTAAACTTTTATCAGTCACTCCTGGACCGCAAAGGATCTAATCAAACACAGATACAGGCGAGGTCAGGGAGCCTGCCAGGCAGAGTCTTGCAGAGCAAAAACAGTTGAATTGTCTTGAATACGTTTGTATTCATGGAAATATAGTTTCTATAAATATTTAGAATGTCCCAGCAAACTTACCATGTACATTCCCTATAATAAATTGTGGCAGGGCAAGGCCCTGTCTATAAATAATATTGTTGTGTGGTGATTTGATGGTGGTTGGCAGGGATGGGGTTAATTTCTATCCCTGCCAAAATACATGTGAGAAGGTGGCTGGAGCTAATTGAATAATTGATAATTAGGCTCCAGCTACATGCTATAAAACAGGGGGAAATTGCTTTGTTTGGTGGAGGTGTTTTGGGGTGAGTGTTACTTTGTTTGGTGTTACAAAGTTCAGTGATGGCTCTGCCCAGCCTGAACAGTTTTGTTTAAACTTTTGTTTTGGCCCTTGTGCCAGTTATTTTGTAAGTGTTTATTGTATGTGAGATTTGTTTTTGTTTGACCTGTTGATTAAAACAGCGCAGCAGCACTTTCACTGCAGCTTCTTTGTCTCTGAGTCTCCTTGCCCGCCGATACCACCTGGGCCGCAATGCTATCCTGTCACATAAATGTACATTCTTTTAAATCAGTTTTGTTGAATTGAAATGTCACCTCACTGCTGCAAGCCACTTACCGATCAGTAGTCCTGAAGATCAATGGGCCACCTCCATTTCCACTGTCAAACCAATTTCCTTATTTCAACCAGTTTTTAAATCCTGAATGCATATCATTATCCTAAGAAGAACCCCCCAGATTAGCTGAATCAGGATAAGGTGAACTATCCAAACACCAATACAACACTCCATGTGGGCCCCCAAGTCAAGATTTGCACCAGCGAAATACTGATTGCATGACTCACCCTGCACTCAATGCGCTAATTAATTCTAACATTTTATTACAAAGTTTCTTTTTCATATTACTTCAATTTACAAAATGGCCTGATTTACCCTGCCATTTGTATAATTCCTGCAATCTCTCAACAGTCGCAACTACGTAAACATTTGCCAACCAGTTCCTACAATTGTGATAAAACAGGAGTGTGGAATGTTGCATGAATAGATTATTAATTACAAACTATTTCATCTAATGTGAA
Organism: Polyodon spathula; assembly: GCF_017654505.1. Taxonomy (NCBI): domain Eukaryota; kingdom Metazoa; phylum Chordata; class Actinopteri; order Acipenseriformes; family Polyodontidae; genus Polyodon; species Polyodon spathula. Next base: position 32,326,634 of record NC_054538.1, on the reverse strand, counting down.
TTCAACAGGAAGCAAAGTGCAGGATCATGCATATAATAACTACTTTGAAATTGTTTGTTTATTTTGTTACTAACAAATAAGTAGGTTACTTGGCACTTCCTGACAAGTGACTTTTCAGGCTCATGCAGTAGCCTTCCTGTCTTTTACCACGGCTTCTGCCTGTTTCCAGCTTGTTCACTAACTCCATTGTAATTGTGTCTTTGCACTCCTAAATAGTTAGGGCCATATTGTTACATTTTATTAGACCGGCACGGGTCTCAGAAGAATGATCACTTTTATTTGCTTGAAGGCTAAAGGATTCTGAATCTGTTAACGTGGTCTGCTAGCCCTGTAACTTGGACTAAGGATGGGTGTTTCTCAGGAACAAGATATACTGACCACATCTAATTTGTAAAGCAGAATTCACTTGGCATCCAGCGGAACCAAATGGTGCAACCCCCTTACAGAGGGTTTAAAATGACCCCAGAAGGGTAATGCAGCGATGACCTTAACATGAGCTTGAGATGGAATTTATAGTCACTGGCTCTGGAGTTCAGTCTTCAGCTGCTGACAGAGCTCAGGGATCATCTGCTTGTTCATTTCATTTACACACTCAGACACAAGTCAGCCTCAACAGCTTGGGGACCTTATCTTTGTCAATCACCATGGAGAAAGAAACTCTCTGCTGTAAAGGGAAGGTTTAAAGTGTTTCTGAACAGTTGAAAAATCAAAGTTTGATTTGTCTGGAATCAGGAAGTACAGACAATATCCAAACTAGATTTTCCAAGCAAGCTCAGAGTTCAAAGACATTACATTATAAAAGGGGTGTGGGGGGGGGGAGGGGTGGAATTGAAAATGTACAATTATTAAAATGGTATTCTAAGTTATATACCCTTATGTAAAGAATGCCATGGGAAAACAAAATGGTTCATTTCAGGGGTGTAGATGGTAGAATTTTTATAAAAAATTATTATTAAAAAATATAGAAGTAAAACATATTTAATAAAAGTGTTTTTGTAACATTTGCAAAACATTATTAATGTACTTACTTAAACCTTCACCGATAAAAATCAATAAATAAGGAAAGTCAACAAAACTGAACTTATTTGGGATGATTTTTTTGTTATAGATATTAGAAGCCTAAGTAACCTAAATAAACAAATGATACAGAACATTCAAGTACTAAAAAGTTTCACTCAGTTAATATACTTGAAGATTCTGCTTCAAGAAACTAGATAATTCAAAATACAATTACCTGTATTAAATTATTGATGTTTGGCCTGGACTTGAAACTAGACTATATAACAATCTGTCATGCTAGCTATCTGCTTGGAGTCTCCCTGCTAATGTTATCTTTGATCTTAGTACCATAAGCAAAATATATTAGTTGGTATAATGTTTTCTTACATTGAGTGCTTAATGTAATATCTCAGGTCCGCCTGCCAGCTGTGATCAGCATTTGCTTGAAAGCAAAAATCCATCTACAGCCCTGGTCACATGCTGCTATCACTTCCACTGTGCTGGGTGTCATTTCAGCTGCATTAAACACTAGACATTATTGGGAATACCTCAGCTAATAATAAAAATGTCATTCATAAATTATCTCAAGATGCAGCGACCCACAGTCACGTTCAATATTATACTAAAATAGGGATTCCAGGGTGGCAGTTTCTTACCTTTTTCTCAAAGTTACCCCTCTGTGCACTTTATCACATTAGACAGCAGAAAACATCAGACTCTAGGTTTGTTTAAATTCTGCAAAAGTAGCGTCAGTTGCAGTAATACACCAGTCATTCTAATGTAAACAGGCATGCTATTGCTACTCCCAATGGCAGCATGAGGGTATTAATGTCAAGCACCAGAGCTGCTGTGACTTAAAATAACAAAACAAAAATGTAAGGAAAAAAGTGTCTCTACTTCTTTTTCAAAAATATGTATGCTTATTGATACTTACTTTATTAGATGATATGAAATCAACATTAGTAGTACTTTACAAATGCTTTAGATATACTTGAGAGTCACATTTTAACACATTTACTAGGCAGGTAATTTTTTACCTGTCTTGTCTTTGATTGACAGCTTGGCTATATCACTACTAAATAGGTTGCCATTATTAGTGTGCTTCTCTCTAGTCACGGCACAGGCGCCTGTTGATAGCGCATCAATGTAGTTTTTTTTTTGTTTGCCGATCAACCGCTAAGTTATTCATTGAAAACATATTATATTTCAAAGAGGTTATACTTGTAAAATAATGAAAAGATACCAACAGCAAACAATTATTATTTTTGTAAATTTGAACTACAGTTGTCAAAAATAATTTAACAAATGGTATTATTATTATTATTATTATTATTATTATTATTATTATTATTATTATTATTATTATTATTATTAATGATATCAGGCCATTTTGTAATTCTTTAATTCAAATGTACCCCACACTTAAACATCTTTAGAATTGAGTCCTTTGCACTTGCTGAAATAACAAGCTTTTTGTTTAGACTGTGGGAATTAACCTATAGATCATTTCAGTTTTCAGAGGGTTATTGGCAGTACTCTAGTGTAAACACGCACTGAAGCACATTACATAGGACAGTCAATTTATAAAACCCACTGGTGTTTATGATCACTTTTTTATTTCTACACCAGTGGCAAATGAGGTCAGTGTTTAAGCGTTTATCACAGGTTATTAGGATAGCTCTTAGGTGCAGTGCTGGAGGGCTGCTTACATATCTGGTTTATTCATCAACTCCCATTATTTATCAGGGTGAATGTGCTGCAGAAGACTGCAATCCTGGACCCCCCCCACTCCTGGGGTTCTGGGGCCAGTGGATGGTAATGTTTATATGAGCTCACTATGACACCCTGTAGTCTAATTATTTTAACTTCTTATGATCTCTTACATCACCAACTCACAAATGGTGCAGGCCAAAATGTTGCATATTTTATGCAGCGCCATGCAAATGTTTTAAAGCACAAATAGTGCAATGTCAATGCAAACAAATCAAATTTGGGTCATGTGTTTTTTCAATTTCTTTGTGATAAAATAGACTTAATATCTGGGTACTAAAAAAAGAAAAAGGAAGACAATGGAAACACTTGCTGTAAAACGACTGCAAAAGCAGATGTGCAGTCCTTTGACAATTGTCAAATCGTACTGTGTAATCTCTCTTATCCTATTACATAGAAGAGCTATAATAGAGTGCATACAGTAGTGCAATGGCTCAGTATATCCCAAGAGACTGATCAGCAAGCTTTCCATCAGAGATGTAGATCCAGAATAATATCTCTAATATTGCTTCTTCTTATGAAGGGAATTGAAATGTCCTTGATCTGAACCAGCAATGATGTGAGTATCCGCCTTTTGAGAAAATCAACCGTTGCCAAATGATCTTCAATGGCCAGGTTTCCACGCAGCTTAGAAAGTCGATACTCTCTCCACCGTCGTGATTTGTGTGATGAAGCAGCACATACCATGCACACTCCACATGCTATAGCAATATAGGAAGTGCCCATCTAAAACACTGTGACTTTAAAAGTGGGTAACCGTTCACCGTTCTCATGCTAAAAAGCCGTACAACTTACTTACAACTTTTTTTTTTTTTGGCATGGAAACATGTCCAGAAGCCGTACATTATTCTTACAGAACTTCAAAAGTAAAAATCCCATTTGTTGCGTAAGTTTTGCATAAATTTCTACTGTAGTAAAGGCCATACCATGCAATCCTTTATTATCTGAGATCTGCTGGAAGTAGCCATTGCAAGGTTCTTTGACCAGATAGGAAAAAATAAGCACACAGTACGAGGGGTTTAAAAATAAACACACAGTACGAGGGGTTTAAAGTCCTCCATTCTATATTTTTGTTTTTGTCGCACCATTTATTCAATGTTTCAAATAAATGCCTTTTGACTCAAAATGATAGTACTGTACTGTGTATGTATGTAGAATTGATTGATGGGTGAGGGTCCTATGGGGGTTATTCGTAGGTTTTATTTGGGCTGTGATAGGAGGCTGACTCCCAAGTGGGTAGAATAAGGGAAGGATTAAGCATGCTTGGGGTTCGCCTGGGCAGAGTTAGTTAGCTACTAGTGATGAGTTCAGACTGGTACGCTACTAGAGGGGGCCAGCGTGTAAAACTAAAGGTATTAAATAGATAATTATACATGCAATCTTCTCGTTCAAGTCATTACCCCAAGGGCAATGTTACAGTACTTTATAGCCTGGTTGTTTTATAAGCAAGATTATAAAAAAAAAAATACTGAAGCTACTATAAATAATAATAAAAAAGTAGCCCCTTGCAATACATAAATACATGAATAAATAACGAAGCTCTTTGCGAAGCACATATTTTTTCCTTACACTTTTATTATCTTTGTGTTTGGTGGGCTTAACATCAGCTTGCGGCACGACCTAATGCAGTTCCAGAAAGTCCAGGGTGGTTTAGCATTGACTGGATCCCCAATAACAGCAACATTTATATAATGGAGAGATCCTCTCACTGTCCCTGCAGAATAATAATAATAATAATAATAATAATAATAATAATAATAATAATAATAATAATAATAATATTGTATAATATCATATGATTATCTGTTGTTGTTTCAGCTCGGATCCTCACTCCCCATGCTTACTAACTTTTACTTAAAAATGCCCTTTTCAACCATTAACAGTAGTTTAAAAACACCTCTGTGTGATTTTTGTGTAAAGATGCAGAGCGGGCAGCAATTACAGTTGCACGCCCCTAGTGGTCATTTCTGAAACCACTCCACTTCAGAAAGTCAACATTTAAAAGTGGTTGAAAAGGGGCATTGCAATAGTAAGCTTGTTAAAAAATGATGGAAGCAGAAACAACTACAGGATGAAAACACATATAATAGAATATTAAAGGTAAGAAATGAAATATTATAAAGTATTTGATATAAAGAAACAATTTTCTTAGTTTAATATTTAAATAGCACTGACCAAAATCCCCAAATCCAAAAAATGTAATTGCAGTATAAATGAATTGCATGTTTTAGAAGACAGAAAATGGAATTTTATATATATATATACACACACATACTCACACACACTGAAGTAAAAATAATTTAATAACAGATATTCCATTGAATTACATTTTTTTTTTTTTTTTTTTTAAAGAAAGCCTTTCCAAAATGTTTTGTAGAAACAATTAATCCTCTGTGATAAAGTACTGCAGTAGGGCCTGTCTCTTAGCGTTGGTCTCAGACCTCCATAAATTCCCTGAACACATTCACTTTTTTGTTTATTTGCCTTTTTTTTTCACTCCAGGAAAGGGCTCTAGAGTTTTGATGAAATCCTGTTTATGTTCTTTTGTTAAACTGCACTGGCTTTTTCAACGTGCAGGAAAGGGGAAGCCACAATCTCAAAGCATAAGCCGTTAATAAACAAATAGAAAACTCACAAAAATATTCAAACAGCCTGAGCTTTTGGCTGTATAAGTTGAGTTCCTTTTCTCGTCTGTGCGCTACTTGTGTCTGTCAGTCAGCAACAGGCTTTGAATATTATGGCTTTGTGGGGAACACATCCACCAGTTTCAGCTTAAATTTGGACTGTTTAATGAGGCAGTAGCTTAGAAAAAGGAAGTACATAAGCTGTGTTTACAAAATAAACCATAGCACATTCATGACCAAGCCTTCAACACTACAAAACGTGACATATCTTCAGCACTTGTAGCACTAAACATTGCAACACGTTGTGACTAGACAGAAAGCAATATTGAAATATAGCAATACTTTTTATTGTAGAATGTGGCAGGCAGGTTGAATACAAGTACAGATCTGGTGCTGTCCCAGTTGTGAAACCTCCATGTTTTATTGGTATTGTTGGGCTGCATATGCAGATATTTGGAAAATATAAAAACCCACCCAGATTTTTATTTGAAATCTGTGGTGACAATGTAAAACTAATAAAAACATAACTATGCATTTTGTGACAAAATATTTGGCAAAAATGTATTACAAAATTGTGTATTTCCAAATGGTTCTTAAACACACTAACAAATTGACACCAGCTGACTTTTGATCTAATTTAGAAAAAATGTCTCTCTAAAAATGTCCCTTGTGAAAATCAAGCTGACTGTTTCGCTACGTCACTACAGGTAAGACTGTGGGTAAGAGACACACATTATTTTATTGCTGTAAAGTGCATTTTATGCCAAATGTTTTTGTAGCAACTATAGCAGAGGTATGTTTTCGCTTTTTTCTGCTGCATTTCTTTTTAATACAGTGAGTACAATGCTGTTATTTTGTTGAACCATTTCACACCAGTTTAGCCTATTTAAAATGGAACAGATGAAAGTAGTAACTGAACACAGTACTGTTTTTTTTTTTTTCATTAAAAATGCAAATCATTGTTTAAAATTTCCTATATAAAAATGGTCAAGGCCAGGTCCAGAATATCAAATCGACATGGAATGAATCACCAAGGGAAAATAATTAAAGAAATCTATTTCTTAAAAGCACCTACCCATAGTACAATGTATCATATGGGTATTTTGCCCACAGTTGAAAATCTGGCCCTAGGTGTTCAAATAATACAAATTCAAATACATTATTAGGCACTGAAAGGGTTAATATACATCCAAAAAATAGATGCGTTTCTTTTTCTTGTCTTTTTTTTTTATATCTTGTTGGAGTTAAAGCTACACTGTAGTACCAGATGTTGAATTGATCCCTGGTCTTTGTTTAATCCTGTGTTATATCTTTAGCGTAATCTTTACAAAATCTGTTGAAAACAGCTGGAATAAAGCATGCCAAAAAGTGCTGTTAAATATAACCCTGTTTAACCATCAGTCCCACTAGAGATGAGGCAGATTTCTTAAAAATATGATTTACCCCAACAACAAACCACACTCACAGTAACCTGCAGGAAATTCAATCAAATGTATAATGGATAGCAATTGTTTTTTTTTTTTTTAAGAAAGATGGATATTTATGTTTCTTAGTATGACACCAGAAAGAGCGGGATATGTAATTAGAATAACCATGATTTGCAGTATGTCTTTACATCTCTTCAGTCTCTCCCTTTAGCCTTACTCAGTAGATACATTCTGAAACAGATAGACATTGTTCATTTGTAATTAAATCTTGGGACACATTTGTAATAAAATGGTGTAAAGTTTATTTCATTCAATTAAGCATGGCTTGGTGATCCAAATAATTGTTCCTCATTCACTCTGTTAAATAAATTAAATTATCATTTCCCCAAATGTTTCACTGCTTTTAAAATATGAATTTGAGTTTTTTATGGGACTAAACTCAACATAATGTATTTGTCTTCAATCTAGGGTATTAGTTTTCCACAGCTTACCCTTAAGAATCTATATCTTTTGAAAGAGACAAGGACACCATCCCTTCTAATAAATAGCCAATCCCTTGAGTAACGTGAGCTCTCTGTTCCTCACACCCAAAATGGACCTTATGTTCTCACTTTGTCAAATCATTCCACATTGTGACAGTATTACTTGTAAGAACAAGACACAAGGGTTTGCTTGATGTGACAGTGATGGCAGGAACAAGCTAGCTGATGTTGACCACCTGGATGGGTGAACCGGACACTGCACTATACATCTGATCTGCCATTGCAGGAAACTGAAACTGATAGCAAATAGCAGTCCTGGGGGTAAGATAACACCAGCAGAGAGGCATTTGGAGATCTAGACAGATGAAACATGGAACACCCACACAGAAAAGCCAGTGTTCAAGAGCAAACAACAGACTGTACATACAAAGAATTCATGCTGGGGACCCTACCATAACACTATGCAGCACTATCATTACCAGGCCCATTACAGAACATTTTTTATCACAGCATCAGTTCCTAAGGAGAAGATTTTAAGTAGGGATACAAGCAATATTTTGTTCTTTGTATTTTTAAGAAAGCCAAATGTGTTGAAGATGTTTATTTTGTACATACATTTAACATTATTTAAGTGAATTTCCTTGGGAGATGTTTTGAAAGGGATCCTTTTGGAACCCAGTTTCAATGCAAAATTGAACAAATGATTTTTTAATCAAAACCATATTAATTTGAGCTTTACTGTCATGAAGATTAAATACTGTTACACTATATGCACAGGATGCCATACATATTAACGGTGCTCATTTTTATATACTGTATGTTGTTTGTTAGTCCAGGTGCCTTTGTCCAGGATTGGCAGCATAACCATTTCAAGACGGCCTCTGAAAATGGCTTTGCCAATAGCTGTCATTTTATGATCATTTATTTTCTCAAAGCTGGCCCAGCAGATGTACCTTAAAAAAGCAGATTGCTAAAGCCAGCTGTCATCATCATCTGCTATCATTTTGGCATCAGTATCTCCTTTAAACAAACCGTCCAGATTATTTGTTTTTTCTTTTCAACTTTACTGACATTAAAACGCAAGTTTATAGGAAATGTAGTGTTTGTTTAATTTTTTTTTTTAAAGTCACTAACAGACCTGCTGTAAAAACTATTGTAAAATCTGCACCATGTTTATTCTTTCTGTCAAATCCATTGTTTTTTTATGAGTGGAGGAAGTAACTAATAGGTATGGAATCTATGAATTCCCTCACCAGTGATGTCATTGGCAACTGAACAGTACAATTAGTAGTGTGCAAAGCACAGATCTCATTTGCACAGTATACTGTACAAAATAGTCCTCTTCATCCCAAATTGACTATATGGACCTAGACTTGAAGAATCCTAATGTTGTGCTAATGGTAAAGCTACCGACCGTCCTAATTTTCCCGGGACAGTCCCCTTTTTGGGGAGCAGGTCCTGGTGTCCCCACAGGTTTAGTAATATTTTACTTTTGCCCCGCTTTTGGGTAGTTATCCTGCCTATGTCCCATTTTGGCCACAGACTCAATGGTAATAAGGCACCACCATGATGAACTGCGGTGAATCTAAAGCGGAACCGAGCCGTTATGGGTTCTTTCTGAGCTGCTCTGACTGGGGAGGGTTCAGTTATTTAACGCAGCCACTGTTGCTTAATTACCTCTTGTCACCATGACGATCCTAGTTGCAACTTCCACCCTACATTCTGTTTCCTGACAGGCGATGTCAGACAGCTCGCAGGCCGGGGCTGCTGCCTAGAAGCTCCGCAGCACGAACAAAATTATTAAGGTGGTGGTTTTTTTTTTTTTTTTTTTTTTTTATCACAAGAACACAAATTATAGTAAGAAGAAAAGGTCTTAGAGAGAGAGAGATTGATCTATCTCTCTCTCTGTCTATCCAGTGGGCTTCTATTTTGCATAGATGCTCACTGGAACTTTGAAGTGTTTAACTGTGAATTACATTTTAAAATCAATCTGTGCATAATACCGGCTTTCTCCCTTAACATTCTAATCTACACTAATCTGATAACATAAAAAACTACTGAAACATACTTTCTGACTCTGGTCTAGAGACAAGCGAAATCATATCTTTGACAGGACACTGTAATGAAGGCTCAATTCGCAGTTACTAGGCAACAAATCAACAGGGAAGACACGATTGGTCCACAATTTGGTCATCGGCTAGATCCAAACAAAACCCTCCATTAGAACCAGCCAGTCAAACCGCCAACCCTGTTTCAGTTCTTTCCGCACCAGCCAATCCGCTCCCCGTCTACTTGAATGACGGCCCGCCTCCAACAACAAGTTTCGAGTCAGACTCAATGCTACATGGACTATTCAACAATTGTACAGATAAATTATAACAGGAAAGAGCAAGACCCCAATAAATAAATGTTAGCAATAATAATAATAATAATAATAATAATAATAATAACTTTTTTCTCTACGTGTGTGTCGTTTTTCTATTCTAAATATGTTAGGGACTATTTTCCTCAGCGGAATGTTACCTGGTGAAATATCATAAATTCAAGGTACATATAGGTTTTAAAGTTTTTAGTTTTTTTGTTAAAGAGAAAATAAAGAAATAAATCGTTTTCTAATAGCGATAGAGCCCTCGCGAGCCCGCATTGAGTGTCTCTATCGTGTGTGCATATTATATATATGTAATGTATATATGTATGTGTGTGTGATACAGATATGCGGTTTTATAAGGTTAATAAAAAGAATAATGTTTTGCTGCTGCCGCCAGTTGCTCGGCCGCTCATCTAAACCCAACCCCGCCCCCTGGACATGTCCCGAGTTTAGGCATCACAAAGTTGTTAACTTTATCTAATGGTTTTCAGTAGTAGTATACAAATGAACATGTGACTGAATTACTAAACAAGTTAATATGAATAAGGGTTTAATATCAATAAACCTAGACTAGTGAATTGTATGGAATTCATTAGGAAAACATTTTACTAAATGTATAACTATTAAAAAGTGCTAAATGTTTTAACTTTGGTACTTTTGTAAAACTATGGGTAACAGAGTGACATACATGCTGCATGCACTACTCTAATATACAGATATAATATATCTAATATACAGCCATCAGAAATAATTCAGCTCAAAATATGGCCCATTTTTCTATGAGGAAACTAAGCATTATAGGAAAACTCAAAAGTCAGCTGTTCTTATCTTTTACCTACAGTATATTATTTGCTATTGATATCATTGCATTAATCTATTTAAGCACTGACAAATAGTGCATATGTAACATACTCATGCTTCAGCAGCAATGCAGACTGTTGTAATCTATATATCATCCTATTCACCAGGAGCTCTTTTTTTATTACTCTCATGATACATAACATACTAGCTTCAACACAGACAGCGTTAGATGATTCACTGTGGAGGACCCATCCAAGTCTGGCTTATATCAAAATGAAAAGAGAACTCCAGAAATGCCATTATCATACATAAATGGATAAGGTTAGATATTGTAGATCCAGAGGTTTATCAGTAAAACTACAGCATGCCATGATTATTAGGGTTATTGGCTTTAATCCTACTTTTAAAATGGAGCGGAAATCATACACTTTTTATTACTATCTGGTTCAGCTCAAATTGACTTTCAAACCACGGATTTGGGTGAGGATAATTCTTTTGCTTAAAAAAATTGTCATATCCTATATTAAAATACAGTGTATGTTGCAACCTATAGTTCACTTTTTATACCTTTAACACATGGTTAATAACTTGCACAGGCACATGCCTCCTTCTGCACTACTTGTCCTTCTGCACTACTTGTCCTTAAATAAACCACATTTATGTCTGTGCATGCCTCTTATATATAAAAACTATATATATATATATATATATATATATATATATTATATATATATATATATATATATATATAATATGTAATATATTATATAATATAAAATAAACGTAAAATACATACTTAAGCATATATAAATATATATGACAAATAAAACATGAATAAGTAGTAAAATAAAGTTTGGTGACATTTTAGTCCAATAACCAGTAGTTGCAGTAGTTGATTTAAATATGATTGACTTTAGGAAATATTAGGCAATAAGGTTTATAATTTATTAAATTCAAATGTGATCTGAAATGTGATGTATACAGGCACATTTAGAATACATTAAAATTGTTTATTATTTCAAACTGTGCTTTGATAGACTGCATTACAAAACCAACACTGCTTGCAGAATTGTGTTTTTATTGTGCTATTTACGCTTTGTAAAAAAAAAAAAAAATCCAAGGAAATAATCTAGTCATGATTAAAACAAATGGAGAATAAGATGATAATTTGGGAGTAAAATCTGCAGCACTTTTGTTCAATTAAATTAGATTAATTAAACGACTATGGAAGTATTGCAATTTACAGTACATGCCTTTGATGTTTCTTATTGACCTTTTCTGGCATTGGAGCATACGTTTAGTAAATCAATCAAACACAGTTTCAAAATAAAATAAAATAAAATAAAACAAAACAATGCACAGCTTTACTGCTATTAACATTAAGTGCGGTAGAGCATTTTCTGAATACCTTATCCCTGCTGTGAAGCAAGTGCGCTGCTAACCTCCTGATCAAGATGGTAATGAGTTTCCCAAATCCTGACCCAATGTTGTTTACAAGTTACTAAACAACCTTTGCAACCCCCACCCATTTAATTACTGTGAGTGTTGGAAGGACGTTGTCATGGGGCACGGCGGTGGAGGCGGTGAGTGTTTTCTTGTTTGTTTGGTTACAGCACACCCCATCCCTCCCTCACTGCAGGAGAGTAGAACGTGTGCTGCTTGTTACTAGCAGGCATGTGTAGATCAGCTCAGAAAGCCTGTTCAAAGTGGAGTCCAAACAAACTGTGCTGATAAGTAATGACAACATTCTCTCTGTGCTTTTGCTTGCCATTTGTAGCCAACAGTGCAGTTTGGGCCCCCTTTTTAAAAAAGTTCCATTTGTCGATGGGTCTTGATGATCTGCACATCTGTGCTGAAATCCAAACTTTAAGAATGGAAAGTAAAAAACAAACAGCAACAAAAATAAACCTTTTGTAACTTAACCTCAGCCAAACAAAAGTTTTTTTTTTTTTTTTTTTTTTTTTTCCCGGCATGTCAACAAACAAATGGTGCAAAAAGGAAAATACACTTACTCTATAGAAGTCAATGCATGTGCAGGAGTTTGATAGCTAAAGGGGAGGCCAAGTTTCTTATAGATGAAATAAAGAATTATTCATTTGTATTATGTTACTTTTTTGTATGCCAGTAACTGCAATCAGCATTTTTTTCTTTAGTGTTTCTACTGTACATATATTTAAAGCATACCAGCTTTAGTTGTTGCATGTTTCGTTGTACCGTGTTAAGTTTCCAAGCTATGCTATATGCTATAATGCATATGTCATTACAACTTTTATCGTTTTAAAAATGTAATTGAAAAAAACATTGTGACTGAAGTAGATATTAAATATATGGAGCAATTTTAACAAACATAGATACTTAACACTGATATCTGTGAAATACTAACATGTTTCTTGAAGTACAACCAGCACTGCCTGGGTGCTATTTTGAACCAAAGAGGCAAAGTGATATTTCTCCGTATATATATATATATATGTCATTATATATAATATATATATATATATATATATATATATATATATATTAATATATTTATTAAATTAGACAATTTCAACAGTATAGTTTAGTATTTTATTCCCTTTTGAAACTCTACTGTCCTTGCTTCATTGTGAAAATCTGTAAAATACTCCTGCTGTAGGCTACTTGCTAAGTTATTTTGAATAAAACAATATGCCTTTACAATTTACATGTGTTTTGTTTTTTTGAATTGTTGATATTGTTTAGTTTTTTTCAGTTGATACCCTATAGTTATTTTCTATAGTTGTTTTCTTCGGCGCTAAAGGAAACATGTACTCTGCAGAAGTCTTGGTGTTACAGTATGGTGAGCTTCTTCATACAAGCTCGCATATTGAGGCTTTTACTGAGGTATGTGGTGGTGACTTTTGACTATTAGTAGTGGAGTGGCAAGGGCTGTAAAACTATTAACATTTCATCAGCAATGTGCTAACTGATTCTAAATAGTGCTCTGACATTACTCTGATAACTGCATGACTACAATTTGTCAAAACATTTCCCCCAGCTAAATGTGAACATGTCATCTAATTAATTCAAATCTAGGATTAATGTGTAATGTATTACAAAATACAAAAAAAGGAAGACCAAAACAGGTTTAGAGGCACATTTATCTAATTTAATTTTTTTTTAAATAAAGAATGGTGGTAAATTGAAGGTGACAATACTGTATTGTAAATAATAACTATATTCTACAGTTTGTATTGCCCCATTATAAAACAAAACATTACTCAAATTGTTAAACTAAATTCATAATAATACCTTAGGGTCTAGTCTCAAAATACGTACAGTACACAACTCGGAATGCAGCTTACATTGTAGATGCATGGTGTAAGTGGCCTCCAGGAGAGGAAATTAATTTTATAAAGATGTGCTGATCACAGAGTAGGTAACAGTTCTCAATATACATCTCAGGGGATGCCTGATGGGTAAAATGAGGCGTGATATCGTTAGAATAGATATTCCCTTTAATGAATTAAATGAACATAAGGAAGATACTAAAATTAAAATTCAACATTTTAAAATGGACTTACATGTATTAAAAAATAAATCTGATTTATTTTGGACAGTATAATTGCATAACACATGGTAAGTGTTTGTGCATATTGAATGTATTTAAATAGTGCTGTTAAATAAATATTTAAAAGTTCTAATAGATCATTTATCTTGTGCTCTGTTTTTATTATCCACAAAAAATGTGAAAGATATCTTATGCTGATGGAAATTTAGCATGTCCAGTTAAATGAAAAATACAAGATGAATTCTAAAAAGTGTACAGCTACCTAAAGCAAGGTTGGCAAAATTATATTCTAACAATTTAGTAATGCACCCACAGTGCATTTTTAGCATGAAATGCTCACATCACAGCTTATCTTATTTTTTTTTCCCTTTAATTATACTATATGTCTTGGGGAAAGCCACATCCAATCACAAATATGTTTAGGTAATGCACACTCTTTTGAAATTTTTTTACAATGCTTTACAATTTCAATTACATTTCTAAAAAAAGTTAATAAGTGCACTAAAAAGGCAAACTAAAAACATGTGTTTTGTTTAGGAAAGAATCTCAAAACATTAAAGCCTATAATTAAACAAAACAGCTATACAAATGAAACCCCACAATTAACAAACAAATGCCGTTTTCTGTTGAAAATATGCAGAGTATGGACTGTGTGAAGTTTGTTCATTAGACGTCTTGTAAAACATCTTCCATAATCACTATAGTTTATTCTTTTCATGTGGCAGGGGGGCTTCAGTTCATTATAACCTTGGTTATATCAAAATATAAACTCATAAACAATCGCCTAAATTTCTGTGGGGCCTATGTTACTTTGACTTAATCTCCTTATATCAGATACATCCATACTCTATGAAAGAAACCGTCACGTTTGGCAGTGCAAACTGCTTGATTTAAAAAAAAAAAAAAAACAAAAAAAAAAACATGCCTTTCAACCAAGAAGAATTAAATAGTAGAGATGTGAGATTTGCAACCTTTTTACTCTTTTTTTTTAAATAGAAATGGCTTTCTCTAATCAAAGTGGTATATTTAAATTTAAAGTCAACAGTATTTAATAATTTACATTTAATAAACTTCTCCCTCTTCCCCTACATGTGCCGGTGCTTTCTGATCATTTGTTTGTTTCCAGTTTGCAGCTTCTCTTATGTAGCACCAAATTCCTGATGGGAGGGGAGATGTAAAGTACCAATATTTAATTTTTTTGGAGGGCACTGAAGTTTCCACGAAATCAGACCTACTTTTATTAAAATAAAGGTTGAGGCTGGAATTGTACCTCATGTTGGGAGCATGGAAACAACAGAAAGGAAGAAAACATATATTTCTCTGAGTTAGTTTTTATACAAGGTGCAGAGCTGGAGAAGCTGCAAAACACCAAGGAATTGGGCGGAACTGTCATTTGATTGTTTTTGTATCACATTTATTCTGCCTTACCTGAGGCATTGCACATCATTTTTATTTAATCTGCCCTACAGAATATTAGTAGTTGTGTAACATTTAAATGTTTTATTTTATTTTCACAAATAAAATGGGGCAAATTGAACTTTGGTATAAAAACTTTGACAACAGCTTCCTTGAATAGAATTTAAAGCAGGAAAAGAAAGTCTCACTTGTTTCAGATTAGTATTGTACACAGAGAATGTATCATAACTGTGCAGCATACATGTTGTTCATTGTAATAGCAACAGGTATTAAATCAATAAACAATACAATTAACAAATGACTAATGTTTACAAAATTACTAAGCCTTGTAATTGCTGCCAAACTAGCTGGGCTCCAGTTCTGCTAATTGCATTAACTGTCTCCTAAATGCATACCTTCCAAATGTCTGCAGATAATAAGCTGTCCAGTCCTCCTACTTGACTGCACAACAGGGAGACTCATTCGTCCTAGCCTGTCACCCTCCATCAGCATATGCTGGTACCTTATCAAACAACAGGGGGGGCAGGGGGAGGTGGACCAGGATATGGAGCTCATCCCACTGCTCCCAGGAGGCCATCCTATCTCCACATTTATCTGAAGGCCAGAGCATACTCCCATCGCGACAGTTACTGGTGGGTCTGTTTTTCAAAACCCATCACCATCACTAGGAGGGAAGCTTTTCACAGTCAGATAAAGTGGCACCAAATTAAGGAATCCTAATGAATGTCTTTTCTGTATTTGAAAGTCAGTAGCCAAGGGTGGTGGAAATCTAATCACGCAGCACAATTTGCGCGCTGCACAAACATGAACTAATGGTGTTAGCATGTGAGGCTTGCATGCCTCGTGTCAAAAATGTATCAAGTGTAATTTTCAGCCAGGATGAAAAATGATATAAATGACTCTCAACAAATTTTAAGAGGTTAAAGGTAGTCTGAGAAAACAAGATAACTTTTTTTTTTTTGGTATGGAGTTAAATTAAAAGTCAAGTGCTAAAACATAACTGCTCATTCAAAACCACATATAATACATTGCACTTATGGATTTAGGGAGACATGTATCAAGCATTTGTGATGGCGTTAACATCCTATATGTATCATGACACTTTTGGCAAGTTAAGGCCGTATTACCACCGTCAAAATGCGCTCTGCCGCTCATTAGTCATGCATTTTAAGGCGTGTCAAGCCTCAATTATATGCATGTGCAAATTGTAGGTGGAATTCATTTGTAAATTAAGTCTGTGTTATTAAAATTAGATTTATAAAGGGGCAGAACTGCAGCACCAGCCCTAAAAGGATCCACAAATAAGACTGATTTCAAAATATTTTTCATGGTAGGCCGTGAAATGCATGATTTCTGTGAAAAGTGATATCATGAATGTTCAGCTGCATTTCTTACAATGGAAAGTGCAGGCTGCCAACCTTCCTGAACAACCCAGGAACAGAGAGAGAGTACTGAGAGGAAGGGAGAGTATTTAAGGGCTGCATTACCCTTTGTGATCTCCCTGAAGATAAGTATATAGCTCGATACCGGCTATTTCATTATGTACAATTGGTTGTATAATAAACTTGGTTCATTATATCCTTTTCATTATGTATATGTGGTTTTATCAGTCGTATAATAATAATATAATATAAAGTCAAGACGCTTAGTCAACACAGGTCATTGACTCTCCAAATAACCTACCTATTGTTCAATTGAGGTAGTTCATGTGGAGGGGAGCCGCTATTTTTCAGATTAATCTGTTAGTCTGTGCTACTGTAGCCCATTTTTTGTGTTTCAGAACACTGCTGCAGCATAAGTTTTGTATTTAAATGTGGCTGCTTACGCTATGCCTCATTCGTTTTGGGCCAGTTAATACATTCGGGATGGGGTCAAATTTGTGCTGCGGCAGAGCGCTACTTTACACTCCACCAGGGCTGGGTCATTCTATCTTGAGACACGTCCCCATTAGAGTTTTATACTCAGACTGCTGCCTTTTGTTTAGGATTAAAAAAACTTTGTGATCTATTTCAAGTTCTCAGTTTGATCTGTTCAATAACAAAGACAAGCTGTTAAATCTTATTCACAAAATCAGATAACATTTTATCTGGAAGTAAAAAGTGGAGATGGGTCATTTCTTAGCTATAATTATCTTGCTAATTTTTTTATATACGAGTCCATACATCCCTCCCAAGCTCATCATTCTTCTCATGAATGAAGAAAAGTGATATATGATTAAAACATTCCTTTGGTGCTGTTGCCAGAACAAAAAAACCCTGTATTAAGAAAGGCAGCAAGACATATGTATTGGTCAGTTTGCACAAGAAGTGATAAACTGTTTATGAAAGCACTGGAGTCAGACCTATCTGGGTACAGTTTGCAGAAATTGATAACATGCAGTTTTAAACTTATGCAGTGAATATGATTTATTTTCATTTACAGTATTTTTGTACACACACATACTGAACATATACAATATTACTGGTGCATTTACTTAATAAATAAACACATGCAAACACCCATGTCATCTTTTTATTACACAATATTACATTTTTGTAATAATGGATGGAATATTTTGTATTTTAAAAATATTAACAGCCTGTATCATGGCTATATAAGTTAAAACACAAGCATAAGATATATTTAATTTTTTTTGTTTTCTTTGCATTTCAATCCTCCAATTTTGGCCAGGTCTATATTGGCGCTACCACTCCAGATGTACAATCCACTTTCTTTTCCAGTCAGGTAAGAGAAGCTGTACCTTATTTCTCACTGGCATGATAGAGGCATATAATCCACAGTGGCATTCTAGTTCCCTAGATCTAGTCGTGCTGTCTGTTTTCAAAAACAAATTATGTCTAGTTGTGTTTGCAAACCTAGAATTATGGCTCAGCCTTTGAACTTGAATATACATTTGGACGAACAAAGATCAAGCTCTTAATTCTTCTTGAAACCTTATGTGGCAACATACCCTGAGAATAAGAAAAGTTAGGCATTTCAGTGTTAGGAGGTCCATTGGCAAAGTGACCGTAAATAATGAGGGACAACCCTTAACCTCTAAATGAGTCATACATACTCGAAGTAAATGGTACAAACTAAGGTAGAAACTAAGATTTGGACACCATGGAGCCCATAATCAAAGCGCTTTGGTCCAGTCTATAATTTACTCCTATATTTGAATAGGGGAAAAAAAAACAGTATTTAATTAATTTTCTCTAAAGTAAGCAAATGACTAATATTTCATACCATTTAATAATGAAATAAATAAATGGATCAAACACATTTGGAATATCATGTAGTAAAACATTTTGAGGCCACTGTATTTTTTTTATTTGTTAGCCCATCATTATTGACCAAAAAGGCCTCTGGTGCTGTCTTTTGCTACTATGGAAACCAAGTTCCTTTCAAATAATGTTAACTTTAGTGGGGTCAGGGGCGTGAGCCTGGGCTTTGCCCCTTCCTAATTTCACCTGCCTATTATAGACTCCCTATTTAAACCCAGTCACAGCCCCGCTATTTCTCTTGCATTTGCTTTTTCCTCCCCCCTCCTTTGCCTCACTTTTTTCCATGCCGCGTGTCTCTGTGCCAGTCCCCTCTGGGGGGATAGTGAGTGTCACTTCCCCGACTTAGAGTTACAGTAACTCCATAGGTTCTTTGTGTGGTCAGAGGGGGCCACCATCCACACTATTCTTTCGCAGCTCATGTGCTATATCTTGCCTCAAGAAAAAGTCTCTGTCTTACTTCCTCCTTTATCATACTCTTAGTGCTCGAGTCCCATAACTAACAATTATTTGTGCTTTTCAGATTCTCTTCTCTTCCTTACGTTAAGGCTTTGTATGAGCCGTTCCGTCCTCTGAGGGTCGAACCAGGTCGGTAACTGGGACCCAGTCGCGAGGCAATGCCTATAATGCCTCTCTGAGAAGTCAAAGGACTCTGCATTTTCAGGGGCCCGGAGGTCAATAGGGTTAGTCTCGACTTCATAGGGAAGGATCTCTGTTAGAGTCCAGCCCGTCCTTTTCTCTCTACCCTGTTCTTGAAGCCGATCTTCCAATCCTAAGTTGCAAAAACATTCCCTTCCTATCACGGCCCTGGCTCCCATCCCATGAATTCACATATATGAACATTCAGTATTCAGTATTGAGCTCCATACACACCTCCACTGAAATGGCTATTGCCAATAGTAATAGAGTTGAAGAAGCATTTTTGTTATTATTATTGTTATTATTATTATTTACATATCCACCCTTACTCTTGTCCCACCGCAGTTGGATATGTGACGGATTACTGCAAATCATTTGTCATAAATATTAGAAGCCGTAGCTTTCTAAAAACACCACATCAACAAAAAGAAGCTGTTAGTCACATTTGTTCAGCACACTTTAGCAGGCTTATCATATCTAAAATATAGGAACTTAAAAGCCTATAATCGCAGGATAATGTGTCAGGACAAAACAACTCATGGTTCATCCCTTTTAAGTCTTTGCTATCTTCTCCTTAATGACCCAGGAGCTTTCAGATTCACATGTCAACCTACGTAACTAACTGACCTACCCTGATTGCAGCTGCTGTGCAGGATGTATTGGAAACAGGTACTACATAATATGAGATGCGATGGAAATGCACTGACACCTGCATAGGATTCTGACAAAAGCGTAATGGGTTACTTTGCAGACAGTTGAAGCTAATTAAGTTAAAACAGTCGCTTTACGTAGTGTTTAGTAAGAAGGTCACTGGGAGCTGTGTGAAAAGTGACCGGAGAATGAACATGTATCATGTAGCACTTAACTTAGATAAATATGTGAGCAGTTACTGAATGGTATCTCGGTGCTTCCAAAGTCAACTGTTTCTGCTAAAGGCACTTACCGTAGATAAGGGAAACAGTTACACAGTGATGGTTTGTACTGTAGATACCAAGCTCTGGTGAGTAATTGGAGTGCCGTTTCATGAAGCGTGAAAGCGTCAAACAATAACTTTGTTAAGAAATGTGTGAAGTAATGAATGAGTTGAGATGTACGCTTACCATTTGTGTCTTAGTATTATTGTAAAAATAACTATAACAATGACTTGGTTTCCCAGCACAATTCAAGAAGCACGTTCACTTTTAATTTGGGATCAAGTCTCCTTCGCTTACTTTTCTAATACAGTCTATACCTTATGCAGAGAAGCAGATCCATGTCTTTGCCTTGTCAGGAATTTACGACTGCAATGACATTTTGCTGGCACTGCTAATAATTTGTTATTTCATCTTCAGCACACTCAACTGTTCAGGTTCTAAAAGATTATAACTGTCAATAGTCTAGCATCAATAAATCTCAACAAACTATAACTGTTTGAAACTATGTACTGTACATTTATTGGACATAGGACTTCTAATGTGTGAGAGAGAGGAATGGAATAAACAAAAAAATAAAAGCAGATAGCAAAGCTCTTCCTGCTGCCTTTAACCCAACAACAACTTTTGTTCTATCTACTTGAGCAACAATGAAAATAGACAAATAGTTATGCTACACAACTTATTAATAAAATGTTTTATTATTATTATTATTATTTTTAATATCTTACCCACTATCTCATCACCAATATATTCACTGGCAAGGCGATCAGCAATATCACAATTTGCCCAAATGTAACTGATGTTTGTACTTCCAAGGTATCGAATGACAGCATCTAACGCAAACATTGTGGCATATGAGATGGCTTGAATATTAACAGGATTAATATGTAGGACAAAATTGGTATTTAATTAAGTATTTAATCACACAGATTACAAAATGCTGGCACTGCTATATTTTTATTTATTTTTTTACCACTGAAACTGAATTTCAGCGTGCACATTAAATCCAAAATGGACTTCCGAGTTAATAAAGAGCTGATTTTTGCGCATTAAAAGGCTTTAATGTTTTAAAAAACTAATTTTTAAAAGTTTGTATTTAAAATATCTTTGTTAGGTTAAAATTTATTAACAAAATCAATTTGATTAGTTGTCTCCCTTCTTGACAATCGGTACTTTTATATTAATTCTGAGTCTGTATATTCAACAAGAGAATTTGACAGACACTAAATACTCTTTCCCTTCAGATTCCTCTTCCATGTCAACAAGGAGTTAGCAGTAGGAGTGCCATTCTACGTTCTAACAGGATCTGTGATAAAAAATTACTATATATATGTGACTATAGAAAGTCTGCAACCCCTTTCAAAATTTTCCACTTTTTGCTGCCTTATAGCCTGGAATGGAATGCATTAATTTTTTTTTTCATTTATCTACATATCCTATCCCATAACTACCAAGTGAAAAAAATATTCTAGAAATTTGTAGAAAATTAATTAAAAATAAAAACTGAAATAGCTTGGTTGGATAAGTGTCCACCCCCCTTGAAATAGCAATCCTAAATTAGCTCAGATGTAACCAGTTGCCTTCAAAATCACACACCAAGTTAAGTGGCCTCCACCTCAAAGCAAAGACTCAACCATGAGCACCAAGGTGCTTTCAAAAGAACTCTGGGACAAAGTTGTTGAAAGGCACAGATCAGGGGATGGGTATAAAAAAATATCAATGGCCTTGAATATCCCTTGGAGCACGGTCGAGATGATTACTAAGAAGTGGAAGGTGTATGGCACCACCAAGACCCTGCCTAGTACAGGCTGTCCCTCCAAACTGGATGACCGAGCAAGAAGGAGACTGATCAGAGAGGCTAGAGATCAATGGCAACTTTACAAGAGCTACAGGCTTTTATGGCCAAGACTGGTCAAAGTGTGCATGTGACAACAATATCATAAGAACATAAGAACATAAGAAAGTTTACAAACGAGAGGAGGCCATTCGGCCCATCTTGCTCGTTTGGTTGTTAGTAGCTTATTGATCCCAAAATCTCATCAAGCAGCTTCTTGAAGGATCCCAGGGTGTCAGCTTCAACAACATTACTGGGGAGTTGATTCCAGACCCTCACAATTCTCTGTGTAAAAAAGTGCCTCCTATTTTCTGTTCTGAATGCCCCTTTGTCTAATCTCCATTTGTGACCCCTGGTCCCAAGCACTCCACAAATCTAGTCTGTATGGTAGGGTGATGAGTCAAAGGGATTTCAGTCTGTGATTCAGCCTCCCGACAGTAGATGGCATCAAACCAACTCGGGACTTCCCTTACCAAGATCTCGTGACCATGGCAAAAGTCATCTTTTTGAGGGGCGGCACCTTGGTGAGGGGCGGAAGTACGAGTATGTAAATTCCAGCCACTGGAGTCAAGTGAAGGATAAGGACACTTGTCAGTTGGGGATTGGTGTTCCAGTGACTACAGAGGCGGGACATTACATACTAAAGGGAATGTACTACTGTGTTCGGGGTGGGTCCGAAAGTAAAATAGGCGGAGTAACGGGTGGAGGGAGAGACAAGTTTTGGCACCTAAGCAGATAAAAACAATCCAGTTAGTTACATTGGTGAATTGGAGGTGTGATTGAGGACTCAATCAACAAAGTGTATTCAAATCAAAAAAACTTGGTGCTCCAACTAAACAAAACAAAACCTAGCGAGTCCTCAATCTCACTTCCATTGGAGTTCAGATACAGAGCATCTGGCACGTATTCCATTCATTGAATAATCCCATTCTCACAGTTATCAAAGAAAGGAAATGGATTATCATTTTACAGGCTAAATAATCACACTGGAGCCATTCTAGATCTCCCCCTACCCCTCTCACTTCAGGCAGAGGAGGTGCCAGGCTAAGAATGTAGCAGCAGCAGCAACACATGAGCTACAATTGCTATATGTGGATACACACCATTGTTAGTATACACTACAGTTTGTAAACTTCAAACACAAAGTAACAGTTTCTCAAAAACCCTCCACCGCTCCTATTAGCCAGCTCAGCATCCATGCTCACACAGACTGCTTGTTATCCTGACTGTCCTCCCAGCTCTCTCTAGTTCTTTTTAATAAAGCTTTATAAAGTATCCAGCTACAAAAAATTGGACTAA
This sequence comes from Polyodon spathula, assembly GCF_017654505.1. Classification (NCBI taxonomy): domain Eukaryota; kingdom Metazoa; phylum Chordata; class Actinopteri; order Acipenseriformes; family Polyodontidae; genus Polyodon; species Polyodon spathula. Next base: position 32,303,272 of record NC_054538.1, on the reverse strand, counting down.
TTAATCAATTACAATGCAATTTCCTTACACATATTCACACATGCTTTAAAAAAAACATATCACTATAAAATAAAAGTGCAATAGAAAAACGACACATCTTAAATTATAAATACAAACTAAAGTGCAAAAAAAGATTAATCCTGTTACATACACACATTAGACTTTTCTTATCATGGTGTGTTGGCAGTATCCAGGCACAAGCATAACTCCACTGAGCGCTTTCTCGTGTTTTCCGTGAATTACTGATTACTGGGAGACAGCAGTCTGAGAAACTGTATTTCTTCTCATTATGTCATTAGTTATTATTTCTGCTTCCTTGGTTTTTATCTGTCATTACTGAACTAGAGATACAGACATATTTTCTGAGATGAGGGGTTTAAGAATAAGGTCACTGTTATTTTACTGTTGAGTTCTAGATTAGAAATTACTGTACAGCTGGATGAAAAAAAATCCCCACCCCTTTCTTTAAAAAAAGGAAATGGTGTGAGGGCTCAATAGCAGTCATATAAGCCACAATCTGTGATAAAGTCTGAACCTTTACAAATGCAGACATCTATTTTGGTTGGGCAAAATTAAGAAAATGTGCCACCTAGTTTTTCTGGATTCAAAGTAAATGGATATTATTTGGTACACCACTGCACATGTCACATGGCTTATTCACTGCAATCTTTTGTATACATACCAAGGTTTTTACTAAGCAAAGGGTTTGGCAACAAATCCCCCATCTCATCTATTTTGGAGGTTAATTAACATTTATAAAATCTTTTCGTGTTTGGTTTGGGATTGTCTTGTAAATGAAAAAAATTCACTTTACCCAAAGCCGATCTGAAGAAGATCTGATACCAGCTGATCCGATCTGTTCCTTCATGTCAAAGTGAGACTACTTTAAATTACCAATCGACATTTGAATTATTCTCGGGCTAGCCTCAAATGTGTTAAACTGTAGCTACTTTGTAAATATAAAGAATAAAACAAAACTGAGACACAACGAAGATTAAGTGCTTCACAGCCCCTCCACGTTACAGTAATGTTAACTACATGACCCCCCAAGTAGGCCTACTAATATTACCACTCAGAAATTTTAAAACATTGAAAAAAAAATTCAAACGGTAAAACTAATGCTCATGAATATTTAACCCTTTAAGGACCGCAATCATGTAAACACGATAAAGTATTTTGTTTTGATGACTTACAGGGCCACCGTTCTTTGCAGTACAGGCTTGAAGCACATATCAATGGATAGGGGAGGGACTGACGTTCACTTCCTGTGTTCACTCTTTTCATGTGACTGAGAGGGTCCTTTAGTGTCTAAAGGGCAGAGACAGTTTACAGCAGAAACAAAACATCACTGGAACTACTAAAAAATTTTATAGGAAGAGAGTCAACTATAGTCAAAAATATTATTATTATTATTATTATTATTATTATTATTATTATTATTATTATTATTATTATTATTATTATTAATTCTTAAAGAAACACATACCAGATGTTATGTCAATCTCTTAAAAATTTGATTGCAAGAATTATATTTTATTTAAACACATTTTGCTGACTGAGTGTCACATTGTCAGGACGAAAAAAGCATGACATACTTCAAAACGATGAAACAAGTGAATATTTCCAAAATGAACACCATTCGCTTAAGATTTAAGACTTGAAAATAACTCCTTTTGTGTTTATTTTTCATATTAATATGGTGTTTCTGCTATTGAAACGTTAGATGTGATGCTCATGAATAAAACATTTGAGTTGTATCCGGTAGTTTGTCTTTCATTTTCATATCAAAGCAGTTTTAAAATGTATCGGTCAAAATGACCCACGTGGCGGTTCTAGGTAGTTCGAAAATCTAGCAGTTCTAATGTTAAAACCCAAAAAGTAAGAACGCTAAGGTTTACAATTTTAAAAAGGCAAACTATAAAGGAATGAAATAGAAACTAACAGTAGTAGATTGGAGTAAAATACAGAAAACATCCATAGAGAAAGGACGGCTATTTTTTTAAAAAATGTAGTATTAGAGGCACAAAACAATTTCATCCCAAAAGTAGTCAAATCAAAATCTAAAACAAAATGGCCAAAACGGTTTAATAAATCAATTAAAAAAAAATATTCAGAGAAAAAAGACACTGTACAGAGTACAGTACACGGAAAGAGTACTTCTACTGCAAACGCAAGTCAAAAAGGAAATTAGAAAGGCCAAGAGAGAGAGAGAAATGAGAATTGCTAAGGGGGCTAAAACCAATTCCAACAGCAAAAGAACATTCAAAGAGGAGGTAAAATCTGTAAGAGATACAAATGGCAACATCATAGATGAAAAGAAAAAATTGCAAATATTATACATGATTACTTTTCACAAGTTTTTACAAAGACGACATGACCCACGTGTTGACCTGTTCCTATCCAGTTTTAAATAACTTTGGCATAACCGAGGCAGAAGTGTTAAAGGGATTAGTAGCTCTTAAAATAAACAAATCCCCTGGGACAGATGAGATTCTCCCAATAGTACTCAAAGAAATGAAAGAAGCTATTTACAAACCGCTGACTAAGATCATGCAAAAGTCTCTTAAGACAGGAATTGTACTGACAGACTGGAGAATTGCAAACGTAATACCGATCCACAAAAAGGGAGACAAAACTGAGCCAGGTAACTATAGACCAATAAGCCTGACTTCTATTATATGTAAACTTATGTAAAATAAAATAAGATGGAAATTTACCTATATGTTAACAGTATCCTGGTAGACAGTAGGCATGGTTTTAGGAAAGGGAGATTGTGTCTAACTAACCTGCTTGATTTTTTTGAGGATGCAACATCTACAATGGATAATTGCAAAGCATATGACATGGTTTATTTAGATTTCCAGAAAGCTTTTGACAAAGTCCTACATAAAAGATTAATTCTGAAACTGAATGCAGTAGGGATTCAAGGAAATGCATGCACATGGATTAAGGAGTGGTTGACAGTAGAAAACAAAGTACCGATTAGAGAAGAAGCCTCAAAATGGAGTGAGGTAACCAGTGGAGTAACACAGGGTTCAGCATTAGCTCCTCTGCTATTCCTAATCTACATTTATGACTTAGATTCTGGTATAGTAAGCAAACTTGTTAAATTTGCAGACAACACAAAAATAGGAGTGACAAAAACCTTTGCAGCAGCAAAGGTAATTCAAGAAGATCTAGACAGCATTTAGAACTGGGCAGACACATGGCAAATGACATTTAACATAGAAAATAATGCACACAGGAAATAAAAATGTCCATTATAAATACAATATGGGAGATAGTGAAATTGAAAAAAGAACCTATGAAAAAGATCTAGGAGTTTATGTTGATTTAAAAATGTCTTCATTTAGACCAGGGGTTCTCAAACTTTGTCATAGTGAACCTCCCTGAGCTATAAAAAAAATGTAAAAAATGACAGCGCCTCTCCAGTTTACTAAAACAATACAACAAACTGGAAATCCTACTGTATGTTGCAAAATAAGGAATAAAAAGTAGAATGGATATGATCAATATAGATCAGTATGAGTTTCAGAAGTATTAATCATGTTCAAAATCAATCAAAATGGAAGCAGCTGAAATAGAACTTCACAAATATTTTAAGAAACATTACACCAAACAATGATAGATTAATTCAGTATAATATCCATCAGTCCTACCTTATCAGTGGGAGGGGTGTGTTTGTTTCATTGCTGCACAAAGTAGTATAATTCAGAGTTGCAGTGAAGAAAGGAAGAGAATTACGTCATCTTCAACAGAAAGCCATGAGTGATACTGTGCTTTGATTGCAGTTAATGCTGAGAAGTCAGACTCGCATAAGTAGGTGGATGAAAAAGGAATGATGGCTTTAAGGGCCCAGTCTGTTAACTCATGAAACTCAGAAACCACTGTCAACCAAAATCTCTGCTGTAGTTACTTGTCGCTTGACAGGTTGATAAGGCTTTCCTCTTCTTTTGAAGGCAGCACATCTGTAGGGTTTGGCTTAAAGGTGAATGGATTCCTGATCCATTGATTACATTAGTCTTTTCCCACTAGGAAAGTATTCTCGAAACTGCTCCTGCAGGCCCCCTAAGTGCTGAACAATTACGTCCTTGATACTGTCAACTGACAGATCAGTGCACTGTTCCACAACGTCCCCCTGTGTTGAAAACATGCGCACAGATCCATGCTGCACAGTTCAAGTTTGTTAATGAATGCTGCTATCCATCTCTTTGCATAAAATGACAAAAATCCTTGAATGAACTGGGCGTGACTTTATCTAGTTTATGATTTTCACTGCAACAGAAAGAACATTGCTAACCTCCTCTGACATCTTCTTAGCAGCCAATCAATCAATCAATCTTTATTTTATATAGCACATTTCATAGTGGACCACCATCACAAAGCACTTTACAAGACGCAGTAACACCAAGAAAATCCAGAATACTTTAAATACAGAGAAATGCATAATACATGATATGGAGTACAAAAACAATGCATACTACATTAAATACAGTGGAAAGTGCATAATACATGATAGTAGCATAATACATGAAATAGTAGCAGCAACACAGCAGCTAATAGCAGATATCAGGCTTAAAGAGCATGGAAAGCAAGAGAAAACAGGTGGATATTGATTTAAAGTGAGTGACAGTGGGTGTCTGTGGATCACACAATGAATCCAGGTTGCTGTGGGGGCCACTTCTTGTACCCTTGTCACAAGTCCGCTATGCTGTCCTGTCATAGACCTTGCGCCATCGTTGCAAATTCCAAAACAACATCCCTAATCAAGGCCAGTGTCTCTTTTAATTCCTATGCTGTAGCAAAACGAATATACACCAGTAGCTGTGCAGGATATGATATATCGTTAGACAAAGCTGCTCTTTTACCAGTTTCCATCTCCTCATTACAGCATGAAACTGGCTCTTTAAGATGTGTAATACTTAATTTAAGCAATGCATAGACAGCAGAGCTGTATTTGTTTGATAACTGACAACATGATCATTCTATCTACGGTACAGTTTAAAACAATTGTGATAATTAGGATAATAACATCATCCTTATAAAAAAGTAGTCGGTCAAAATAGTACAGCCTAATATACTACTAATATACCAACAGTATACTAAAACCATAATATTTTGACCCAGTATACTTGAAGTATACTAATTTTAATAAAAAAAAATACTGCTACTTGCATTTCTCCCATCCAGATAATTCGACTTGTCCCCACTTCTTACTCTGAGTAATAAATGGTAGTTCCCTATTTTAACCATTGGAAACCGATATATGAGAGGAGTTCAGGGCCGGTGGTTGGAGCCTTCCTTAATCACACAGACATACTTCTAAAGTATGCATTAATCTGTTAGCAAACCCACTAAGAAAATGTATGCAGCAAAAGAGTGCCAATTACATATTAAAGTTAATATATATATATATATATATATATATATATATATATATATATATATATATATATATATATATATATATATATATATATATATATATATATATATATATATATAATGTGCTAATCCAAAAGGTACTGCCAAGTATATGCTGCTCAAATTGCTCCCATGCTTCAGTGTATATCCCTCCTGGCAGTTGCTGGGCCTGCTCATTAGGCTCGGTACAGCTCATTTAAGCTAACCACAGTTCTCTGACAGCCAAACCACGGCACTAAGTTTAGCTGAGATAAATGCACTTCAATAGTCTATTTTAAACCCTGTTTTGTAAGTCTGGGCAATTAGTCACACTCATGGTGTTCAAATTAGGCAACCTTTTGAGTTTTAGAAAATGTGCTGTTGATTTAGGCACTTCCTCGGACAATGGCAAAATTGTTTTATGTGAAATTCAATTAGCCCATTTCCAATGCCTAACCACATCTGGTCCTCTTTAGTTCAAGAATGATGAGGAGAGAAAGAGAAGTTAAAAGCCAGAACCTCCAGTGGCTGAAATCGGGAAAACCGCTGGGACCAGACCTCTTTCCCAGCTCCTGACCTGAAATGGAGATGTACAGGAAAGAGCAAAGCTGGCAACCTGTCCTAGTGATGCCCTTTCAAATAAATCACTGTCAGGAAATAATGCAGCAAGTGTAACGCAATATTACTCTCTCTATACTCTGGTACTAAAAACACTAAATGCGAGAAAGTTCAGTGAGGCAATACAATTCTTACCGTATTGAAAAAGGGACATTTTCCACAAAAAAAATAAATAAATTGGAGATTGTGTATCTTAGGAGTTCCAAGGCTTGGAAATCTGAAGCAAATGGCTGGCAAGGCAGCACTAATAAGGTTAGTGAGAGCCTGGTGCTGGACTAAGGTTTTGAGAGACCTGAGGGTTTTAACAAGACCCATAGGGGGAGAGATTAGAGAGTGGCGTGAACTGAACCCTTCCACTATTGAAACAGGAAAGGATATTTTAACATAGCAGGTAGGTGGCGATATTTGAAATGCAAATTGGCTGAAAGAATCTCTGATGTAGCTTTGGGCTTTACTCTCATTTAAAAAAAAAAAAATGTAATAGTATGAATTGCTTGTATAGAAAACACAAAAATATATTATTATGTATTATATAATATATATATATATATATATATATACTTATATTCTCAAACTTCTTTAGAAACAGTTTATAAGACTGTTGATGAACATCATGAAACCTTTACATTTAACAAAATTCCCAAAACAAAAAGTAAAGTACCCCAGAAGCAGAAATTCTGAGGTATGTATAGATAGCTGAGTTTAGACCAGTGGTTCTCAATCTGTGGCTCCCTTCAAGTGGTCCATGGAAAGGTTACATAACACCGTGTAACAATTATTATTATTATTTTTTTTGTTCCTGGGTAGTAAGTGTTATTTCCTAATTGCTTATGCCTCAAAAGTATAGAAAATGGCTATTATTCCCCACAAACTTTGCTTTTGTGACTAGGACAGTGATATTTCAAAATATCACTATTTCCAATGGGAAAACGGGCAAATGTGTGTCTTTTCGTTCACATAAAGTCAGAAAAAAACAACATATGAATCCAAATTAACATGTATTTATACTAAAGTAATACAAAAATGACTACAAAAGATTTAGAAGTGAGTAGTTTTTCGAGATTTACGATTATACTGTAAATAGCAATCTTAGAATGAATGTTCTACAGTTACACATCAGTGTTACCCATTGTTATATTGCTTTGTGGTGAACACTCAACAGCAGTAGGAATTCGACAAATAACTTCACATTCCTGTTTATTTTATAATTGAATTCTACAATTCAAGTTCTTGCTGTTCACCAATTACAAATCTGAGCTACCGAGAAGCATGTTTTATTGTACCCCTGTCTCTAATTTATCTTGGTTTTAATTGGTTTATTCCAATAATTGGAAAAGAAATTATGAAGCACAGTCTTGTTGTTTGTTTCTCAGATTCAGATTATCTCTTGATCACGGTGGAAAGTGTTTGGGAACAGATGTACACAGGAACACAAAATGGAAGCCACCACGGCACAGCAGGGGCAGTTCATAGGTAGCATGTAAATGATTGCATTTGTCATGCTGGTAGCTAATATAGGATTGTGCAGCTCCACTAAACCGTAGGAATACAGTACGTGGTAAAGCAATGCTGGAGTTTCTTTCTTGCTACATTTATCACACATTGCCTTATCCAGCAAGTTTTATCTCTGTCAAAATGGTTGAATTTTGCTCTGTTAGCACCCTGATAGTGCCTGTGTAGTTTGTGAAGATCAATCTTGATAAGATTCAAGGAATGCATGAAACAGACTTGTCAACACCATTTTAATGGCACCTAGGTACGTGACTGAAAATGAAAATATTTTCACAAGTGATAGTATTATTTTGGCTAGTAACTTGGCTAGTACTGTTTTTTTTTTTTTTTTTTTTTAAATAATGATATCAGAGAGGCCTATTAGACAAAGGTTATAGGTTGGCATCCAGGCAGAAGGTGCAAAATGCAATTGACAGGGAGCTTGAAAATACATTTTAAAAAATGATTAAGTAGGCTTTACTCATTATACCTTAGCATTAGACTACCCTCACATGTGTCAGCAGGTGAAGTGTTTACATATTTTACTTTCTAATTTTGTAACAAATCTCTTGCCAGCATGTGCCCATGCTACAGTGACTGCAAAGAAAAGGCAGAACAATAATAATAATAATAATAATAATAATAATAATAATAATAATAATAATAATAATAATGTCTACCAATAAGCAGGAGCTGTGATTGTGGCATGTAAAAAATGTATATTTTTTGCAATCCTTAGAAGGCGGAGAGTGGTGCAACTGCACCCCAAAAAATGACCATGTGCACTTTGAAGAAGGATTACTACCATTTTGTAAGAATATCCTGTAATCTTAAGAGTCATGAGATGTGTTCATTTCAAACATGCTGAGGTGCATTTGTACCCTTTCCCGCTGACAAAGGGATACTAATTAACTGTCCTTTTGGAGATGTTTAAGTGGTCTATGGTAAAGAAGCTTTCACAGCCCAAAATATGCCAACAGCACAAGTACCACCTCCCAACCAACCACAACCTTAAATAGCTGGAGTAGCACGTCATTCAAAATTTAAAAAGCTAGTTTGCAATAGTAGAACTAATTTGCATCTACTCAAGTAATGTGAAATAATTTCCATACCCAAATCAAAATTAAGAATGTAGTCATATATTATGAAATTATATATTCCAACATTCACTTTGTGTTGTAAATACAGATTAAACAGAAACCTCTAAATCCATGTGTCTTGCTACCATAACATTATGAATGAACCAGATTTAGTACTCTAACCAAGGATGGAGCTCTTGGGGGAGTTAGTTGTTATTGAACCGATTAAAGTTCATAACATGATATGCTTTGACTTTTTTTTTTGGAATCTGGAATTAGGAATAGTGATTGAGGCTTTACAATTCTAAGTCTGGGTGAAAATGGAACATTAAAAAAACGTTATGGGTTTCCACAACAGACATTTTGTTTCATATGAAGTCCTAACTACATTCTTCTCCTCCAGTAATCAAACGGCACAAAGAAAAACAACATTCTATGGAACAAGGTTTTGGCTTAAAAATATTGTGATTATGCTTTTATGAAGGAAGTGACACATGAACTTAATTTGCATATTTTGTATCACACCAGGGGTTCCCTTTTGTTTTGTAAGTTAATTTTAGAACAACACCTGACAACAAAACTCACAAACCTTGCTATGGAGTATAAAACATATCTAGGCTACTTGATGGATTTGTTGGAACTCCTTCTGCAATAGCCAGATATCCTACGAACGTGGCTTTGCCCAAGCTCTTTGAAAACATACTGTTGTCCAAAAAATATAAAAGATGTATGATTCAAAACATTACAACCAATGAAAGATATTGGGCTGAGGTAAAGCAAACAATAGGTTATACACATATTCATTTCAAAGGTATTGTTGCAGAGCTCTGTAGATAACGTTACACTGATTATTAACAATATGGTCTTTTATATACAAAGGTTATGAAAAATAACCCTGTATGTCACAGTTTTAAAATTCACTATTATTATTGGTAAATATTATCGCCCTGTTTTGATGGTTTAAAAGATGGTGGTATTTTTGGATCTTTAGATCGTTGAAATGAATTGGCGGAAATCAGTGGTGTAGCCAGGATTTTGTTTTGGGGAAGGATGGAGATTTTTTTTGATGATGGTTAATAACAGGGGCATAGCAAGGATTTCATTCCGGTGGGGGTGTGAGGGTGGTGGTGGCGAATTGCCTGGATTACTTATCGGGAGGTGGGGGTGTTGGTAATGGATCGAGATATTTACACATACAATAACTAATATTTTTTATTATCCCACATAGTTGAATAATTCACTTTGTGCGGGGGTTCAGACCCCTTAACTCCCCCCCCCACCCCACCCCCAGCTATGCCACTGGTGGAAAGAGTTTTGTTGTGCACCCACATGACTCCTATCAGTCTATCAATCAGTCTTTATTTTATATAGCACCTTTCATAGTGGAACACCATCACAAAGCACTTTACAAGATAAATACAATAAAATCCATAATACTTCAAATACATAGAAATGCAAAATAGGCAACTTAGTTGACCAGGGGTCCAGGGGGCATGTGGCAGTAGTTGATTTCAACAGTAAGCCGGGAACATCAGCAAAGGAGAGAGGGGAGAAGGAGGAGAGGGCAGGAGGGGCAACTGGAGGAGAGTCAAGGTGGTCAAGCAGTTAACTGGTTTGTGGTGGGCGAGCGCAGAATACATGTTGTTGATTTTGTTCCCGAAAGAGGAGAAATCATGACAGGTAAGAGAGGAGGATGGACGGGAGTTGGATCTGTCGGTGGCTGGATGTAGGATTTGGTCAAAGAGAACATTGGGTTTACCATGTCCCATAGATATGATTTTAGAGAAGTATTTCACTCTGGCTCACGGCAAGCACACTTCTGTAGCTCGCGAGATAGTTGATCCAGATTTCTCTGTGAACTGTTAGTCCAGATGACCTCCACTTGCTCTTGAGTTTGCAGTAGGCAGATTTAAGCAGTCGAAGTTCGAGGGTGTACCATGGGCAGTTTTGATTTTTCTTGACGGTTCTGGTTGTAAGTGGAGCAATAGTGTCGATGATATGAGTAAGGGTGGCATTGCAGTGGGTCATAGCATCATCAACTGAGGATGGAAGAGTACCAGTTATCGGGGATGCAGAGACACATTCTGAGTTTCAGAGGATTCAGCAGATTCTTGAGATAGAAGGAGACAACAGTGTTAGTAGCGGAGGAAGGAGCAGGGAGATTAATATTTGCAGTGATTAAGAAATAGTTAGAGAGAGACACATCTGAGACAGAGAGATTGGAGACATCAAGGCCCCTGGTGATGAGCAGATCCAAGGTGTTTCCTCGGCTGTGACTGGGGATGTTGACAGATTGAGAAAGTCCAAGACAGTCCAGAAGTGTGTTGAAGTCAGTCACTAGGGGGGGGGGGTGGGGAAGGCAAGTTAACATGAATGTTGAAATCACCTAGGGGTACGATTTTGTCAGTAGAAGTGCAGACAAGGGAGAGGAATTCTGAAAAGTCTACAATAAAAGCAGAGCTCTTAGGTGGACGGTAGATAACAGCAAGGATGAGGGACATGGGAGAGGGGATCCTGATGGCAAGATGTTCAAATGAAGAAAAGGCAGGCAAAGAAAGAACTGAGGAAGCGAGCACAGAATTAGCAATAACAGCAGTGCCCCTGCCTCAGCCAGTGAGGCAAGGTTTGTCCAAGAGGGAACAGCCCTTTGGGGTAGCTAGATGCAGCGAGTGCATGTCATTTACAGAGTGCCAGGTTTCAGCTAGACAGAGAAAGTCAAGATTGGTATCGGTTATAAGTTTGCTGAGAAGCAGAGATTTGTTAATCAGAGAGCAACAGTTGAAAAAGGAGATTTTCAAGTTTGTAGCAGGCAGTGTAAGGGGTGAAGGAGTTAGTAAGGGTATGTGGCGCAGGTACTTACCAGTGTTCATTCTGGGAGTGGAGAACGAGTAAGTCCTCTTTGTCCAGTGGATCCAGATGTTAGGTGTCAAGGTAGGAATGAGGACTCTAATAGCCATTGGGACTCTAGTAGCCAAGGGCAGTCTGAGCTATTGCAGTCCTCGCTTGGACTGCAACAGCTCAGACTTCCCTTGGACTTCTGGCACTTAAACTGGCTGGCGCTTAGAATGGCTGGCGTTCTAAGACACTGATTGCTAATTTATACTATCCTGTCGGCCTGGAGGTGTATACTTAACACATGTTTCTAATCAGCCTCCCAATTCAACTCAGCCCAGCACACAAAGGAAATCTAAATTACTATTTTTAAGTGCAGCCTGATTTACCTTAACAATCAACAATTTATCTATTTAATGCACTGGTATTCACTTACCTATTTCACTGTTGTTTTTCGCCAGTGGCTGGAAACACACAAGGCTCTGCAGTTACTCAAACTGAATCTCGACAATTGTGCCTCTGACAGGGAAGTAAATGGCAAAAGTTTTGTTTTACAGAAAGAAAGTATACATCTTAAATAGAATTATTGTAACATGCTGGAGACTGTCCTGTGGGGGAAAAAAAAAATACAAATGACAGTAGGCATCTATGATATTTTAACAAGGATGCTGGCATAGCTAATGCAATGTTTGGTGTTATAATGATGTTGTATGTTAATCCTTTAAGAATACTGTGGCAAGTCGACATTTCCAAAAATTTGATTTGTTTGTTGTATATTTATACAGACGTTTTCTTGTCACAACCTCTTTTTTTTAAATGTGAATGTCTAGAAAAATAAGTTTGCTTATGCCTTTGAATAATTTTTGCTAAGCTAGGGTAGTCACAAGCCTAGTATTTAGAACCACCTCTCCTAATTTATAGATCAATTTTTTAAAATAAGACATTATAGAGCAAGTTACCCACTGACCAACTTTCTTTTATTCAGAATGTAAATTACTATTTATTTACAGTTAGCATTCTATGGAGAGTCTATGATGAAGTAGAATTACTCTTGATTTGACATAATCTACTTAACCGGTAAAAGTGATTTATTTTCATCTTGTATATCACTGTCTTGCATACAAGGAATAACAAGACAAATGAGGCATTATTTTAAACACCCGTAATACCTTTCCTATCTCGTAAGTTTTCCATTGTGTAAAATTATCCAGCAAAGCTGATGACAGCATTAATGTCTGCTTGTCATCTTTTCCCCCATGGTCACCATGAAAAACTGTTCAGGAACTGGAAATCTATTTTAAAAAAATAACTTATGTAATTACTTTGAAGTATGGCATAAGCACTTAGTCAATACTCCCCTTTGCTGAAGTTCATGCTTTAACATTCATTTATAAAATGTTGTTTATTTGATTGTTTGTTCAGAATCATTTGTAATCTCGCAGAGATTATGTAAAGCCATTTATTTTAGTGGACTGAAAATGTCATGCATTTATATATTTTTTTAGATGTAGTGGCTTTTATTCTAGCGTTTTTCACCTATCCACATTTGATTTTTCATGATGTGCTCTTGCACTGCACACTATAGCTTTAAAATGTCATGCTTGTTTTGTGAAAATATTTGAAATGACAAAACAGTGGACATACTGCAGCAACTTTAAATTGCATTTTCACCAGTCAATAAATATGTTAGTTGCACTACTTGATTCTTTAGCGTGACTGTGTGCTACGCTCTACCTTTGAATTTTAAGCATGCTTAATTGTAAATGCAATCTATCTATCTAATGTTAATGGTTTGGTAATATTGAGTCAACGCCCCCCACACATAATACTTTTGCCTAAATGACAGCTGTATGTCACCTTGGTGTTGACTCGACAGAATCCGGTATGTTTCTTCACTAGAGTAGTTTAAATTATTATTATTATTATTATTATTATTATTATTATTATTATTATTATTATTATTATTATTATTATTATTATTCATAATAATAAAAGCAACCAAAATAACTATAAAACCCTGATAACATGATTGCTGTTATAAGTTTATGCCTACAATCACTGAAAACAGCCAGCATGTGTTGCCTCCCCAAGGCCCAATAGAGGGAAAGCACAGAACAACTACAGGTAACAGGAGAATAATTACGTGAGACCTAAGTTAAACATCGGTCACTGAAGAGCAGTGGGAAAAGGTCACGCAGATTGTCTGTAGCTATGTTCCCACCTTTCACTACAACAACAAACAACAAAATATTCCTGTGTCAAATTAAAACATGTAAATCCCTTTTTGGTCTATTGACATACTTGGTAATATTATATGTGGCTTCATTTGCTTATACACTGTGGCAACATTGTGTGAACTTTCTGGAATGTGAATGATAGTAACCCAGGTCAGAGTCAATGAAGTTGGGGGGGGGGGGGGGGGGGCTGCAAAACATATTGTAGCTGAAGGGTGTGACATGGATCAGCGAGGAGTTGATGGAAGGCGTTCATGAGGAATTTAGATTACCACACAGTGAAAATAAACCTGACAAAACTGAGCATGCAGGGGTCTGGGGAACATGGTAAGTGAGATGTTGGACTATATCTGGTTGTGAAATGGAGCATATAGGTATTGAACAGAGTGGTATAAAAGGCTGTACTTTCCATCCATCCTTATTAGCATTATCGGGGTAGTGGTGATAATCCGCTCAACACAGCACCAGTATTGGTGAACTTGACAGTGACAAACGAACCAGATAAAATGTCACAGAAAAATATATATTTTACATTTTCCTTTACAGTTAAACAATTACATTTGTGATGTACAGGAAAACAAATCCACAGTAGACACACCTTAATTACAGACTTTCAAACTGAATGTCAGTCAGTTACAAAGTTGCAATATATGAAAAAAAAAAACATTCAGTTACATTTCAATTAGAAGAAAATGCTTTGAGGAAAAACGGAAAGTGTTAAATAGTGTATTGAAGCTTGTTGTGTTATGTCAACTATTCAACACTTTTTGAGAGTTATCCCAAACCAAATAAATATACTCACAGTGGAGTATTGTCACAATCACTTAAAACATGAACTGTCTTCCTGCTGCAAAGGAAAACCAGTCGTCATTCATGACTGCGAGATGGTCGGCATCGAAGACATGCTACATTTATCTTGGAATGTAGGCTATCCATCCAACCTCACAAACATTACAAATGAGTTCATTTTCATGGGAACCACTCATGATAAACTATTGAGCTATTCAAAGCCTCCATTCTGTGAGTCCAAGCAGATGGACTCATTTTAAAGCCAAAAATACAACTATGAAATTCAACCTACAGCTAAACTCCAGTTCTCCTCTCGCCACATTATGACCCTTGCTATTTTCCTGGTTTATGGGGTTATTGAAACAAACTTACAGACATAGGAGAAAACTCAAGGAGCACACCACTACATTACCAAAAGTGTAAAAAACTTGTACTCCATAAATACTTACTTGATAACATATATACTGTACCTATGGAAAATTGAATGTCACTATACATTAAATCAGGGATATGATGCACATGCTGGAATTTTATTTATTTTTTTTGGATTGAGTTCCTTCTTATGTCATAAGAACTAACTTGTCCTTCACTTTACAAACATCACTTTAAGCACTCAAGCATAAAATATTATGTAAAACTAATGGCAATTTATTTGATGTCTCGGTGAAATTATATTACCTCAAATATTTCTCAACTTTCTAATAGTACAAATTAATCTGTGCTGTCCAGTGTCCTTCAGATAACCCAGCAGATGCCTTACCTCGCATGAGACGACTTCTGTTGGGCAGCTCTTCAGTATGTTGGCCATTCCATGATGAGCAGCCAAAGCAAGAACTACCCATTAGAACTGTGTGGGAATCCAGAGTAATAAACTAAAAGTTAAACCAGTTCATTCTTACTCTATGGAGTTTATGGAAATTTTAAGGTCACTGGTAAAGCCAAAGTACCATGTATTCTTAGGAAACCACACCATGGCTGTTCAGCTGAATGCTGTCATGCTAGACATTTGTGATGCTGATCCAGATTGATTGTCTTTAGCAGGTATATGTAATACAAGTGAGAAAAGTAAGATTATGAATACATTTCCCTTCTTTGTTAAGGTCCAACCTTCCCCCTCCACCCCCCCATATTTCACATCCAATATTCCTTAACTGCCATGGTCATGTGGTCTTGCTCAACTAGTGGCATTTAATTTACCCAAGCCATTTTATAAATTGTTAGTTTTTTGCACAGGCGCAGGCGTATATATATTATATATATATAATATATATAATATATTATATATAGTATATATATATATGACTAAGCTGCTGGATTTTCAGGTTCTTATCCAATCTAATTTTTGGATACAAGTACATACCAACACTCTTGGTTTAGATGACTAGCCTGACAAAATATTTGGCCCTCTTTAAAGTGCTCTCTTATCCTTTCTTGTTCTCTCGGCAGAGTAAGAATTCTTCATCTTTTCTTTCTATTGTATAAATACAGCTGAGAATATGAAGTACACATGTCAGACCTAAGAAAAGGGGATTTTACCCAGCAGTGCTGTAAACATATCATAAAAAGAATGACTCTGGTATAGCCTAAAAATATACAAACATACTGTAAACACATGCTTGCCAAGTGTAACGCTGACAAAATAAATAGTTACGATAGTGAGTGTTTGTAATTTGTTCTGTAATATAAGACTAATTACACTTGTTTGGCCTACATATAAAGATATAACAAAATAGTGTTAATACAGAGTCAGGAAAAAAATATAATAAAAAAGGCTCAACTCGAGTTACAAAATAAGTATGATACTCTTTCCCCTTGGGGTGCTCAGCTACATGTACGAGTTGGAACTGTTGTGTTTTTATCCTTAAAGTGGTAGAGTTTCTTTTTAAACGTTTCCTTTGTCACCAGTTACCTTTACTACATTTTAAGATACTGTATGGAAAATGCATAACATTGACACAAATCAAGAAACTGTTTATTGCATTTAAAAAAGCAGAGGGAAAGTATTTCAGTACTGCTCTTATTTGATGTTTTAGAGTAAATCATTAAAAAGAAATGTTTAAGGGCAGTGAACCTGCTTGTTTCTTGCAACAGTTGCCTGTTTGGAATGTTGCCCTCATGAAACTACCTGCTTGCTTTATCTATCTTTAGAAACTTCCAGGAGATGACTTCCAAGATAGCTTAACCTTATCAAACATCAATAAGCATATCACTACAATATGATAAAACATAAAAACAACAAAAATCATATGGGATGCTGGCTTTGTTGACGTGCCTAACAATTAAGGCAACTTCTAAATTCCAACCATCTTGAGGCCTCTTGTCACCTTGAAATCAGATTTCAAAGGCCTTGAGTGATGACAGCCGGCAATGAAGCGTGTGGTTTATTGTCACCGCCTCTGATTGGTGGCAATCTGCACACTCAGCGGTCTACCCCTGTCGCCTCAGCTGTTGGCTGCCTGCAGGCCATGGCACCATGCAGGATGTAATAAAACTACTGGACAGCTTTGCTAGAGAGGCCTGTGGAGGAGAGCACTCATTAAACCTTGAGAAACATAGCATTTAGCTAGGGTCATTCAAACTGGGTTTTATGCCTGTGTTTCCATTTGTAAACAACACTGGATTGAAAAATCTTTCTCCCTTGCCAAAGAGTGTTGGTGTCAGCATGTATCAACCTTTAATGACATTAGGTAGCCTATGAAGACATTTCCATTTATCATTACTAGGTATATGAGATCCAGCATACATAGGAGGCTTGGTGGTTCAGTGGTTAAAGAAAGGGACCTGTTACCTGGAAGCTCCAAGTTCAATCCCTCCTCAGCCATAGACTCACTGTATGTGACCTTGGGCAAGTCACTTAACCTTCTTGTGCTCTGTCCTTCAGATGAGACATAAAACCAAGGTCCTATTGTAAGTGACTCTGCAGCAGCAGCAGCAGAAAAATAATTTGCACCCAAACCACTATAAGTTGCCTTGGATAAAAGCGTCCACTAAATAATAATAATAATTAGGGCTGTCAAGCAATTAAAAAAAATGTGATTAATCTCACGATTTAAAAAATAAATCTTAGTCAATCTTGGTTTTAATTGCTATCATTTCTATATCATCTAATTTAAATTTGTTTTAATATTGTTATTATTATTATTAACTGTAAATAAAATTGTTTAAAATGTATTTATTTAAGTATTTATTTAACCAGAAAATTTACCCATTGAGACTGACCAAAATTTACTTGGGGCAATAATTTAGAAATTACAAATACCACCAACACAATAAAATGTGCAGTCCAGGCTTGATCAGCAGCATACAGAGATCAGAAAACACAATAAATAGGATATCTATTTTTATATGTGAATGTTGACTGAAATTATGTATTTATTTATTTATTTATTTAATAAAATTATAAATATGTAGCTGCAGTAAGCACTTCTAGGAAATTATCTGTTAATTGTGAGAACATTTAAAAAAAAAAAAAAAATTAAAATTGTCATCATATCCAAAAACTGCAAACTAACAAGAAAATGGTAGGCTTTATGTACTACATGCAAAAAAATAAATAAAAAAGCTGCAACGCAGACTACTCCAGTTGCGTAACTAGGCTTGGAAATGTGGGTGGGCCCCAATTTAGGGGTGCGTTTTTGCGCTATGACCAGTTCGTCAGGTCATCTGGGTGTGTGTTTTTGAGATGCGGTCACTGGACCAGTGAACCGGATTTGTGGCACGGTTCATGGTTGTAACCAGAGGTATTGTGGGATAGAAGTTTCCTGTCAAGATGGCGACGCGAATTTTACAACTTGTTTCGTAACTTTTTCTGAATTATTATGTAGATTATTTTAGTTTTTCTGCAAATGTGTTTAATGCAAGATGGTTTGTGTTGATTAAAACACGAACTAACTAGAACTTCATCACAGTATATATTAACAGGGCACACATATATATATATATATATATATATATATATATATATATATATATATATATATATATAGATAGATAGATAGATAGATAGATAGATATATATATAGATAGATAGATATAGATAGATAGATAGATAGATAGATAGATAGATAGATAGATAGATAGATAGATAGAACCAAGAGGCTGTCGGTAACATAACAAGGTACTGTGTAAACCTTTTGTGTGTGAAATAACATGTAAAAAGTGTTTTGTGATCGGAAAACGGCTTAGCCGCCCGCTGTTGCTGTCCAAAGTCTAGAGATATATTTTGCATTATGCATTGGTATAGAACTTCTGACAGACATATCTGTGATATTAGTCAGTGTTATATACATAACCAACCTGTTGGTTCATCAATAATACAGTAACTGCTGTGACTACATTTTCAGTCTCCGCCATTTTTAATGACCAGGTCTGTTCTTGCGTTGTGCTCACATTCATGGGCTCTTGGTCAAAGGTTGCTTAACCCGGTGTTGCAGGTAATTAGTTAGCTGGGAAATTAGTTAGCCTTTTTGAGCCATTCTACACATGGGCGAATCTTGGAGCTTAAGGGCAAGGTTAAGATGTTGACTTTGTGTCTGTGAACTTTTAGTCAGAACAGACTTTTATTGCAATATTTCCAATGTGTCTAGTAAATAGTTTTACTCTTAATGTTGTTTCTCTTAATGTTTTTCATATTATTATTTAATAACAGGTTAACTTTAGGCTGTGTAGTTTACAAAGTTTATATTTAACCACTGGCTACAGGTAGTGGACAAAAAAATGGAAACACCTGGGAAACATTCTGTAATGTTGTGGGGTGCATTTTCCTGGCATGGTTTGGATGCACGCATTCCCTTAGAAGGCAAGGTCAATGCTAATCGCTACTTAATTGTACTGAGTGATCACCTTCACCCCATGTTGCAGCATTTCTTTCCTGCTGGGGGGGGGTGTCTTCCAGGATGGCAATGCCCCCATCCACAGAGCAGGTGTGGTCGCCCAATGGTTTGACGAGAATGACAGTGATGTTATCCATATGTCATGGCCTTCTTAGTCATCAGATCTGAACCCAATCGAGCATTTATGGGATATTCTGGAACGACGCCTGAGACAGTGTTTTCCACCTCCGTCAACCAGGTGAGAGTTGATTGACTTTCTCATGGAAGAATGGTGCCGAATTCCAGAGGCAGGTAGACTCTATGCCACGGCGCATACTTGCTGCACGTGGTGGCCCAACGTGACTTTATTAATTGACTTTACATTGGTGTTTCCTTTTTTGTACTTATTGTACTTTACCTGTACTTTATATTATAGGTTTTCTTCATACATGTACTTGCTATATTTGCAAGTATTAGCGAAAGAGAAATAAATACAATACATGCATTATTTTGTATATGGGTTATGACATTATCATTTGTTATGCGATTTATTTTTATGTACAGTTATATTTGTGTTGTATATTAATGTACTAATAACAGTTTCTAATACAACATATTATCTATTATTTAATAATAGGTATTAAGTTTAATTCCCAGTTTACAAAGACGTGGCAAATTCTCACCAGAGTTGTCATTTGAAATACATGTATAATTTGTATGTGTTGACATACTGTATTAGAAACCATTATGGATTTGTCTTGCAATTTATGTTGATGTGCAATTATATACTGCAGTCATGAGACTGTGTTGAAAGATATCAGCCAGTTTTGAAATGCTGGTCAAGCTATCAGACACTTATCTTGCGATCAGATGCTTAATTTGTATAGTTTCCCTGTTTTAAGCAGTGAAATTATTCACTCCGAGAGATTTAGAACTGCACTGGAATAAAACGAGCAATGAAATACACTTTCATACATTTTAAAAAATAATGAAAAATGTAATATTTAATAAGTATGAAAGAAATCGTTAGGTTATTACCATAACCCTGGTTCCCTGAAAGAGTATGACAACCATTACCGAATGGTAAGAGTCCTCTCTGACTGCCAATCACTGAGTATGTATAAAAAAGCTGCCCTGTCAGGGCCCTGCTGTGAAGGGAAAGTCCCTCCCACCTCCTGCTGAAGAGGGATGTCCTCACAGTAGCACATCGCCATTTTCTTTCGAAAACAGAGGTCAGCTTGGGACACGACCTCGAAGGGTAATGGTTGTCATTCTCTTTCAGGGAACCAGGGTTATGGTAATAACCTAACGTTCCCTTTCAATCGAATGACAACCATTACTGAATGGGAAGCTGTACCAAAGCTGTCGTGGCTCCAGATTACCGACAGTACAGCCCCACGGCAATAGCAAAGAGCCCACATGACGCCTAAGGGCATGCCGCCTGCAACACCCTAGAGCTTAGAGTGGGTCTCGCTCAGTTTGCAACATCAAGGAGGTAAAAACGTGCAAATGTCTGACTACCTGTCCATGTAGCAGCATTGCATAACTCTAAGGAGGCGCCATGAAGGAAAGCCCATGAAGTTGCCTGGCCCCTGGTAGAATGGGCCGTAATGTCCCCCGGTAAGGGGGAGTCCGTCTGTTCATACGCCAAGCGTATAGCATCTGCCACCCAGTGCGCTAAACGTTGCTTCAATAGGGCCTGACCTCTAGAGCGGGACCCATAGCAGAAACTGGCTGGATGAATAGCGTGAGCTGTCTACGGTCCTCCTCTGACTCGTGCGGGGAAGGTCTGAAAGTTTCCAAAACCACTGGTTGGTTAATATGGAATGGGGATACCACCTTTAGCAAAAAGGATGAATTTGTTCTTAATGTTACCCGCGAGTCATTTCCCATGAAAGCCATGCATGTGTCATCAGTGGACAGGCATTGAAGCTCATTTACTCATCTGGCAGACGTAATTGCTATTAAAAATGCCTCCTTCAATGAAACAGTGGAGTTCTGCTGATGCCATGGGCTCAAATGGGGGACCCATAAGGACCCGCAGTACCAGTTCTAGATCCCACTTGGGGACCATGGGAGGACAAAGCCTTCAAGCCTCTTTAAGAAATTGCACTGCCAGGGGACACAGAGTCAATTTTGTCATGGCACATTGATATTGCTGCCTGGTATATACCTTCAAAGTGGATGCTGATTTTCTTGCATCAAAAAGGTGTGGTAAGAAGGTTAATACGTCTCAGTAGGATAGGTCCCAGGATCGTGACCTTTGGCAAGGCACCAGTCTTGGAAAACTTTCCATTTATATGAGTACTGGGCTCTAGTGCTCGGCACCCTAGCAGACTGTAGTGTTTCTACTACTGCATCTGGCAAACCTCGTCTGAATAGATGGCTACGTTCAACGGCCAGACCCGGAGTTGGAGCTGGGCTGGGTTTGGATGCCATAATAACCCTTCAGCTTGGCTCAGGAGGTCCTGTGTGTCTTTTGGAATGCGTGCAAACTAGCCAATGGTCAGGATAGTTCAGGATCCGAATACCTCACAGCCTGAGTGGAGCCAGTGCTGCATCCATGCACTTTGAAAATGTGCGGGGTGCCAGCGAGAGGCCAAATGGTAGCACACAAAATTTGTATGCGTTGTCTTTTAAGGCGAAGCGCAGACACTTTCTGTGCCCGGGATGGATCAGGACATGGAACTAGGCGTCTTGGAGGTCGATCAATGTGAACCTGTTGCCTGGTTCGACGGACTGGAGGATATGCTGTGCTGTCAACATGTTGAATATCCTCTGTTTGAGGAACAAATTGAGGACCCTGAGGTCCAAAATAGGTCTGAAACTGCCATCCCTCTTGGGCGCCAGGAAGTACCTGTTACCCCTGGCTGGCAGTGGTCCCTTGCTGCCGGCTTTACCTGCTTGTCTGTTTTGGGGTGGGGTGGCGGCGTTCAGACCCTGTGGCTCCCACAGGCTGTGAATGCCACCTGCACTGAGCACCGAGGGATGTTCAATGCCTTTGAAATGGTTTTGTATCTTTCCCCAGATTTGTGCTTCTCTGTAATTACACCCCTGACTTGCTTAGAATGCTCTTTCGTCTTCATTTTGATTCTTTCTATTGAAAGTCTCTACCATACTGTGGGACCATGCAGAGAGAGCGGTATTTATCCTCACAGATTAATTTAAAGCAAGTGATCCACTAATTTCTTACACAGGTGGTGTCCATCAACAAATTGTGTGACTTGTTGAGGTAATATATTGCACCTGAGCAAATTTAGGCTTGGAATTACAAAGGGGTTTTGTAATCTGATCATTTTTGTTTTTCATTTTTAGTAAATTGTTGAAAGCTTTTGGAATTTTTCTTTTGCTTTGACATGGTGCTCAAGGCTTTGTAGATCAATGGGAAAAAATCCCAATTTAATCTATTTCAGATTCTGAATCTGAGACTCTTAAATGTGAAAAAAGGGATGGGAGCTGAATACTTTTTCAAGGCACTATATATATATATATATATATATATATATATATATATATATATATATATATATATATATATATATATATAATACTGTAGTTTTTAAATACTAAAATATTCTATAGAATTCTATATATACCACAAAAATACCATAGGTACATACAGTACTATAGTAAATACTACAGTAAATGCTATGGTACTTCCTATAGATTTTTTTCCTATGGGTGGTAAGCTCGCTGTACAGCCATGTGTGTGTGTTGGCTGGAACATTCATTATGACACGCATTATATTATTATTCATAACCTGGGTTTTAAAACAGACCGACATAATTACCATATTTCTCAGCAGCCCCAGCGCTTATTAGAGAACAGCGACTTCTCAGCTTATTAAAGATCTGTGCCTGCTGCCTCACAAGCTGTCAATCAAATGCATCTTGCACATGATTTGTTGTGTGAGAGGAAGATCAAACCTGAACATAGCATTACAGCACGTTCAGCACGCAGCAGATGCGGGCTCTACCATATGGTAGATGACCTAGACTTTCTTAGCACCCTCGTCTATGGCTCGGGACGCATAACTCCAGTCGCGGTCATCTACCACGTGGTAGAGCCAGCATCGACGTGCTCTGTCACTTAATAGTATAAAGGGGCATTCAAAACAGAAAATACGAGGTGCTTTTTTACACAAAGAATCGTGGGAATCTGGAACCAACTCCCCAGTAATGTTGTTGAAGCTGACACCCTGGGATCCTTCAAGAAACTGCTTGATGAGATTCTGGGATCAATAAGCTACTAACAACCAAACGAGCAATATGGGCCGAATGGCATCCTCTTGTTTGTAAACTTTCTTGTGTTCTTATGCTCTTAATCTATGCAAATTATTAAACAAAAATATAATACAAGTACAAACAGTATAACACACATTACTCAGCTGTATTAGATTACATCTCTTGTATAAGTCACACCTAATGCATAATAAACACCATAGTATACTGTAGAATATAATTAGCTAAGTATACTGTTCACTTGTATGTATCCTGTACAGAACATGCAGAAATTGTCATCAAAGGGTGAATGTTATAATCCAAAAGATATGTCAGTGCAGAATTCATTTTAATCAGTTGTTTATAATTAAACAAGAAGGGCTTTGTTAATAATGGGGCAACATTGAAAAATTCTGTGACAATAACTATTTGATCTCATTTATGTGTGACTGAAATGTTTTAACAAACAATGGCACTTTTGATATATACATTTTTTTCACATTTACACAACTTCAGACTTCAACTGAATAACTTTGTCATGTTTGACTTGAATGTCCTCTTTGACTTCCTAACGACATCCCCACAGAGACAGTTACCAGTTCAAAAATACAAGTACCTCCATTCTTTGGCAAGAAACGATACACCATGCAGCAACCAAGATTATTAACGCTTTTGCATTTCATCAGTTTCACAGCTAGAATTACACTGTCAGGGTCTATCTGCTGGGCCCTCATAGATAAACAATTGATATGAGTTTAACAAAACATTCCTTTCATGTGTGCTAATTTCATAATTTTGCAGTCTAGCACCAGCACATCTCTGTGAACTCATGTCTTAAAGCCAATATTTCTGTCAGACATTTAGTAATTAGAAAACTAAAGCTACCACATCTCATTCATCCCACTATATTGGTTCAAGTTTATTTTCAGTCATTTGAATGGTTTCACTAATCACTAACTAATCCAATTTAAACACAGTAGGTAACTATATGGCAGTGCAAATAATCGTGGATGCAAAATTCGAATTGAATTGCAGCCAGGAGATTATTTTGCACTGCAACTTATGTAAGCTTAACAGCAATGCAAATTACTCAACACGCACAAATAATGATCCACAATTATGATAATGAGGGTCTCAATGGGTGCATCAGTCTATTTAGTGGATGCACTTGCAGAGTTAGGTGTACAGAGAGCGGTAGGCGCTGTATGAGATTTGTGGAGCATGAAAATGCAAACCCAAAATATGTCAGGAAGGCCAGCAAAGTCCTCGTGGCGCACAGAAATTAAAAGAAAAGTTCACTCAGCATAAAGTGGAGTTGCTTGGAAAACCCTCAGCCAAAATCAGCTATGCTAGTACCCTTAAGAAATGATATGTATTGGCCTTAGGTTTGTAATGATAATGATAATAATCAAATTATTTATCGATTGGGACCCCACAATAACAAGTCGATAATATTTTAATGAAATCGAATATTCCATGAAATTAAAAGGCATGTCTTGTATATATTAACTTTAATGTCAAGAACGTAATCTGTGTTGTTGCTTCTAAAAATTACTGAGAATATAGATGATGATTCAGAGATCAAGCGTAGCCTGCTTTGTTAATGTATTTTTATACATATTTTGTTTTAAATCAGTCCCAGCTGTAGCCATCTGTCTTGAGTGAAATTCATAATAATAATAATAATAATAATAATAATAATAATAATAATAATAATTAACATTGTCTCATACATTGTCAAGTGCTGCTGTTTCAGATTTTTTTTTTTGTTTTACCTTTTTGCAATGCGCATTTTTCATTTTTGATTGCTGTCTCAGTCTAAATGCCGCTGGATTGTAGCTCGACTTATGTGATCGAATGAAACATAGCAGGTTGTACAAAATAGTTTTCCACCAGTAGAATGCAATATTATTGTACACGATCTGTTGCAGTAATTATTGTAGATGTTTTTTTAATTCATTTTGGACACAAAATGTTCACTCTTAGTAATATCAGTTGAGATCTCCTAGGATACTAAACCCACTCCAGATACCCATATCTACCAATCAGTGAGGAGAGCCCAGAGTGGTTATTGGCTGCTGTTGAGTGTCAATCAATAAATCCTGTCCTGTTAGAATTTGCATGATAATCGATGTCAATGTCAGGGTTCGATTTACAACATTAATTGGCCTGCCCCTTTCAGCATGACATTCAGAAATTTTCCTAGCTCTGGAAAAGGTGGATTGAGCTATCCCTCCAGACATTCCAACTGTGGTCTGAAAGGAACCAGAGGCTAAGCAGTGCAGAGAACACAGCACTCTTACATGTGCAGGGATAGCGGTCCCTAGATTGAAGCTGGGGTCTAGCTCAACCCTCTATTCAGCTATTAGGTCTAGGATGACCTGCGAAGTGAGACGATAATGCTTTAGCACCACATCCTCCAGCAACCTAAACAAAGGGATCCTGGGATTGAATATGCAAGCTCTTAATCTTGTCCTTCTCTCTGAATGTACCACAGCAGCCATCCTGAAGTCAGTGACAGGTCTCTGCAGGTGTGTGCTTTTATACAGCTCTTAATTACTCACTTCCACAATGGTTTGCACCTTGAAGAAGAGATGTAAAATTTTTGCAGAGTCATCAATTGCCTAAGTGCAATGAAAAATCCTTACAACATGTTATAATATTTGCGCCTGCTTAGTGTCCAGATCCAGCACAATTCCATGCTCTTGACTTCATTTAAATGCATTTCAGTATAATTTTAATGGATTAACGATGGTAAAATGCAAATTAAATAAATGTAGTGCCTCTAATGGTTTTTACCCTGGTTTTCTCCCCAATTATTGTTGTTATCCTGGTTCTCTGCTGCAACCCCCTGGTGACTTGGGAAATGGAAGCTGAAACATGCGTCCTCTGAAATGTGTTCCTTGCTCTGTGGATCCACAGTGAAGCCACCAGACCTATAGTGCTGGAGGACAACACAGATCAGCCACAGAGGTTGCTGGTGTGTGGTGAACTGTGGATTCCCCTGTGGATCTAATCCCTCCCTACCTGGATGGCACTTTGCAAATTGGATGCTGCACCCTAGGAACCCCCAGTCACGGTTGGCAAAGACATGGATTTGAACCAGTGATCTCCAGGGCACATTCTGCACTCCATACAGAGGGCCTTTAATGGATGGGCCACTCGGGAGTCCCCTAGGTGAACACTGCTCTCTACATACACTGCATTTTTAGGAAAAAAAAAAAGCTGCCTCAAAAAAAAAAAAAACAACAGAACTGGCAAACCACAGAAGAAAAAATTCAGCTCCACAACACCTGATTCCTTAAAACCACTGAAACTTGCTCTTTTAGAGTTACAACTGTTTATTTGGTTATAGTCATGTTTATAACTTCTAGTACACACTGAACTTTAGAATTCTGGCAGGAAAAAAAATTGCTCACCAGAGATTATAAAACACACAGCATGGGGTAGTGTATTATAAATGATAACTGAATGCCCATCCTTGCGTGGGATACTGGGATAGAAATTATGTATCCTCCCACCCCTTGGGTGTGCATTAAATTCTCATATCACACACTACCCAAGCAATGCATTATTTTCTATTTATAAAATGGATATTTTAAATCTATTATAGGTCACATGGGGGGTGTTGATTACAACATATGACCATAGGTCAGCACTAATTTTTAAAAAGGGGCAAATCAATGGTAGATATCTATACACCACTAGAATTTTGAGAATAAAAATGGCAGACATACTGGAATTAGTTGCAATAAACATGACTGATGAGACTGATGTAAATGTTGAGCTTTTGGGAAATCGAAGTGTACATGAGATTAATTAGATTAATTAAAGTAGTGAAAAAAGGACTGTTATTTCTCCCTGAACTAGTGTTTTGAAAATAAATTTAAAAAAAAAACTTAAACTTTCAGCTTTTTACAAAAGATTTGGGTCACTCTTGGGACTTTGGTGGTTGAATAAATGTTTTGTTGCCGTTGCTCCCGGTTTGTCCGTTCTTCTCCTGTTGGTCTGTTTGCCTCCCTGCCTGCTGCCAGTGATCCCACCCACTGCGCAGCTTTATCATCTGACGCAGAATAGTTATAAATGCATCTCGACAATTCCTGACGTACCTTTCTCTCCACACATATTTGTCAAGGTGCAATAGTATCATCTCTTCCGCTGTGCCAGGCACTGTTTTAAATTGTTTCTTAACACTGGTCCAGTTGTAAAGGGCAAAGTCAGTTCGATAAGTAACCGGGTATTCGTCTTTCACACCACTGATATAGTGTAGCACAAATCTAGCATGGACACCACCTGTTACTATCCCGGATAACAAACGACAATAAAGAAAAGAAAATAATAAAATAAATAAAAACAGCACTCTCACCTGATACTGTTGCATGTCTTGTGAGCAAGGTTCTGTGTGATTTAAAGGCAGACTTGTTTGTGCTGTGTCATGATGAAAATGGCAAGAAATATTTTACATTAAAATGCAATGAACAAACCAATAATTACAAGAAGTATAACGAATCAAATAATAAAAACTGCACTTTCAATGGCAATATTGAATTCAACATCTATAAATCGCTTTTTTTTTTTTTAAATTAATAAATGTTTGATTTTTTAAAAAAAAAAGCTTTTTCTTTTCTTTTTTGCAGTTTAGTTAGTTACCCTATTTTAATAAGCGTGATAAGGCTTTGCCTTGTGTCTTGCAGTGCACCAGGCACAGGGTGATATTAAAGTATCACACACCTTGTCGTGCCTTATTACATACATACTGTACTGGACCAGCTGCCTCTGAGCCCACTGCATTAAAAACCTCACAGATAGGAGGAACCGTTAATCTTAACATCCAAATCACTGCATAATTTAAATAACTGAGCAGCATCACCTGGTAACCTCTGGAAGTATTACACTTACACTGCTAGAGCACTCATCCTTGGTTTGTGACAATGCTATCCATGTGTAAATTATTATTTCCTTATAATCCAAAAGTCTCCAAAACAGGAGATGTTTTTCTGCTACCATTATTCCATTAAAAAATAATATCTCTCCTTCATTTTTTTCTGTTACATACCGCATAAAAAAAAAAAAAAATTACAGGAGACAACGGCAAAGTGAAATGGTGAACCCTATAAAGCACTAAAAAATTGATTAGTTTGGGAGTTTTTGATGTTTTTCTTTGTTCTCCTAGGGATCAGCTTTTTTCAATAACCCTCCAAAACACTAAGCTTTTTTGAAAATAAAAACATGTTTTTTTCCATTCTCCAACAATGTATTATAAATCATAACATCTGGTTTGTACAAATAATTATTACAGTCTTGGGGTTTGGAAGACTAAAACCCAGTTGCTCTCATATTTTATGACATCACTCGAAACCCGGGAGTTGTTTAGCTGACTGTAGTTATTATGCTTTACCATACAGAGCATAACTTAACAGTGCTTTTTTCATGCCCCTTCATTACCTGTTTTCGGACACTGGTTTCTCCACACGTTAACTGCAGTCACATTTCTCACTTGCTTGTATGTTTGTAAATGTGACCACTGATCTGACGTTTGGGTATGTATGAGGTCAGCTTGACCAACACTTTATTAATTGACACAAAGTAGGTTAAGGATGACAGCAATTTGTTTTCTCTTTTGTCTCTCTTTTAATAAGTGCATCTACTTGTTAATCATTTTGTTTGTTTTTTTTTCCTCAAACCTCAATATAGTTAAATGGATTTCCACACCACAATGATCTGTTACTGTATATAGTTATGTACTGAATCTTCATTGTGTACCAAGAATAATCCAATGAATAAGCCTGAGGGGTAATAACCTGCTGAAATCATCAGTAGGATAATTCAACATATAAAATGAAGATTCAGTACCATAACCTGGTGGCACTGACGTTGTAATTTAATGGCTTCACTTCTGCAAAAGAAACCGTGGATATTGTTAAAACTTATCTAGAGTGTTTTTTCAAGCATGTAACACAAAGCCTTATTTAAGGGTGGATTTAATCATAAAAAGTCTTATTTCCTCCTAGTTTACATGAATATGCCAGAGAACAGGGAAATAATGAGGGACATAAAACTGTGCTTTATAAGTTCATAATCTTAACAAAACATTTGTCTTTCCAGATTAGAACAACAAATGTTAATCAATCTGACAATAAGGTATGAGAAACAGGCAATTTCTAACGCAGATGGGGGAAAATAGTGAATATACCACTCCAGATTTAAAGGGGTTAAACTGGTAACATCACTGCTGGAATGGTGGTGGTGCTGTAGGTCCAATAAATATCCACCCATCAGTTTGTTAAACACGTCACCCTTTGACACCCTCTGTCAGCATGGGTTTTTCTTTCTTTACAGTCTTCATAACTAAACTTGCTTTCATTTGCAATGGTTCTCAGCAGTTACAGACTTTTACAGCTGAGTGCATTGAGGCATTACAAGTTCACGTGACTTGCCCAAGGTCACCCAGTGAGTTAGTGGTTGAGCTGTGATTTCAACCCTGGAACTGGAACTTCTCTGTCCTCTGCTCTGTTCATTAGACCATACTGCCTCACTCAGGTTCACTAAAATCTAATACTGTTACTAAGCCCACTCACATGTTCTTTCAATAAGTTTTACTGCCTTTTACTTTGTAACTATAATGGTAACCTGCCATTTGACTCTGTGTCCTAGGTTCTTGTTATCATCACCTACTAATGTTTCCACTACTTGCAGTCAATCAATGATCTCCTCCTACTGTAACAGCCAAACTTGAAGTGTTACTGAACAGGCTGTAGGGTTTACAACACAATGCATTACTTTCCCTAGCTTGCTGCTTTGTTGCATGTTTTCCTGCAATATCTTTTTCAACATAATCAGCCTGTTCAGTAACACTTATAAAGTTTAACACTTTCCTGCAGGTATGCTTCTGCCATATAGAGTCCAGATGTTCACTTGCCTGTTTTTTAGTGTTGTCTATGATTCTACTTTCTTCAGTTTAGAAAGCAGAAAGCCATTTTTATTTCTCAGTGCGATGGTGTTTTTTTTTTTTGGTTTTTTGGGGTTGTTTTTTTTGGGGGGGGGGGGGGGGGGGGGGTTTTTTTTTTTTTAAATTAGATTTCGTGAAACTTTAGAACCTGAGAGATCGCGTTAAACTATACTAAAATTCAACATTTTTAGGTTGTAAGAAAAATACTTGAAACTTATAACGCATTTAAAAAATCGGACTTTTGTTTTAGCCTAGTAACTAGGTTTCAGTTACACACTTCCCAATGAGGAAGGTCACTCCCATCGCAATAATGTAGAAAGCTACTAAATTATACCAAGCTGGTTTTCCACATTTTACCTGTGGAAATTCCATGCACTTCACCAGATTTGTAATTCTGTATTCTTTATCAGGGGTGTGCAAATACTTGGATTGATTTAAGAGCAAATCACTGTGACTGTGATTGACTGCTGTTGTATAATTGGTAATGAATTTGTTTTTTTAGTTGATTCCAAGGTTAAATCTTGACAAAAAACTACAATCCCACAATCTACTGAAGAGATGTTGTATATATTTGACACATTTCTATGGAAACAAGCAAAGTGAAAATCAGGATGCAGATAAAATATGAGTGGTTTCCGTTGATTAGATCACGACAGGTTCTATATTAAATCAGATTATCAGATTGTTATTGATTGGTACACAATCATTTTGTAGACAAAAGCAAACCATTTTTATTGACAGTTTTTGACAGAGATTTTAGTCTAACAATTTAAAACATGTTAAAGGGAATTACTTAGAAAGTCAGAATATTTGCACCCCCCCTATCTTTTTAATCACATTCTATCTCATTGTCTTCTTTATGCTCTTCCACACTTTTACCACACTGCACAGATTACTGCATTTCCACGTGCTATAACTACAAATTATCATGCTTTTAATGTGGTATACCCCAATACATTTAAATGGGTTCATAAAAAGACTATATATAACCACAATCAAAACTATTTATATCGCCCATTTCTGAAAGTTTATTGATAGATAGATTATAAAGTAATAAAGAAGGGCTTAAACATAATTTTATCCAAAATATGTCCTAGTCAGGCATACTTATTCTGAATGAGAAATAGTGTTTCCTGAAGGACATAGCAGCTATGGGAGAGATGCAAAAAGAAGGAGTTCCCATACAGGGCACTGTTTGCAGCAATGCTGCCTGTGCCTTTTATGATCCTTCAAATATCTCAAACATCTTGAGTCCTTGGAGCTGTCCCATTGTAAACCCCAGTAAGGCTAATAGATAAATAATATATTTTGGACTTTCCCACCCTATATTAAGATATTACTGTAATGATATAAGAACAGTGATTAATGTGAAGCTAGTAGAAGAAATGCATTAAGATTATACTAGCTATTTTTGACCACAATTGACTTAAACAGACAGCTTAATTCAAAGACATATTGGGCCTTACATTAATCATCAACAGTATACAGTATACACTTGTATTACTAGAATGTAAACAATGGGAATTGTTCAAATAAAAAAGTTATATTATTTAAGTTTAAACCTGTATGTAATAGAAAAAAACAGTGGTGATTTTTAGCTTCCCTTAAAAACAAAAAAGCCATGAATGAATAAACACCTCTGTTATCAACATTGGAAAGTCAGCGGTTCTATGCAGCTGCAATAAAATCCAGGCAATGAAAATAAAAGGATTGCCCCTTTGATTCACATACTTCGTCTTGAAACAGAAAAGATAAGCACCCAACTCCAAGGTATCTCACCAGTATTTTCCCCTGGTGATTTATGTATTCTTCTGAGGGAAGGGAGGAAAGGCAATAAGCTGAAGCCAGACTTTCCCTTTGTCAGGGTGAAGCAGGGGGAGCTGGGAGGCTGCATCTTCTTCGAGGAGGCGGCTGGGTGTCCATGTTTGCTTAGCATCAATCAGCGTGGTGAAAATGGACCACTAATGAGCTACAGATAAGGCAACCCTTGAAACTACAGCAGAAACTGTCTTTAAAAAAAAAAAAAACTACAAACCAAAGGACTTGGTATATACTGTAAAACTGATATAAAGCTGAACACTGTGGACATTTTTTACTTTGTATTTTGAACACTGCACAAGCATACTGATAACTAGCAGATTAAAAAAATATGTCCTGCACAAGTCAAATAAGTGTTTCAGATATTGCCTTCATCGGCATGTAAACACAGCAAAAATTCAAGATAACATTTTTTAGTTCCATGATGCTTTCAGTGTTATTTTTAAGCCTCATTCCTAATCATCTGGCATATATGTTTGCTCATTTGCTCAAAATTCAAACTATGCTATGAGGAAAATACATTCTTGTGAAAGAAGGAGAAGTAGCGTAGAAGCAGGTAGTACTTAGAAAACAGCAAGTTATTTTATTTTGCATAAAAGGTAAAACAGCACACACCACAAGCTAGCACACAGACAGATTATATAGCCCCAGACCCTTCAATGTTGCAACATTTACACAGGTTAGGCAGTAGTCCTGTTTGGATCTAGTCGAATAGAAATCTGCAAAAATGACAGGAAGGTATGAGAAACAGACAATTCCTAATGCAGGGGGGAAAATAGTGAAAACACCACTCCAGATTAAAAGCGGTTCAACTGGTAACATCACTCTGCTGGAAGAGTGGTGCTGTAGTCGATCAGGGTCTTCCGTCGTGCCACCCTCCCCCTTGTTTCCCACCAGCCGAGCCTCACAGTTCCCCGGCGATCCCTGGGGCATTTTTCCTGCAGGCGACAAGGTCAGCACAGGTGCAGTGGAGAAATGACATTGACCTACTATGCATATTAGGCAATTTCCAAAATTAGGTGTAACATTATATATTTACTGTTAACTGAACAGCATTAAACACTGATGCTGGTTACCAGGCAACCACACAAAATAAAACATGTCATGCTCATGCCCTGAGTGTCATATTCTTGCATGAACTCTCCCTTGGCTGGTAGTCTGTTACATCTATATGGTTTAACTTTGTTTGGATGCTCAAACGTGTCAAGGAAGCACATGTCAGGCTTTATATATATTTTTACTTATTGTAAAAAATAAATGTAAACATATGTTTTTACTATGGGGCCATTGTGAAGGTAAGTATTTTTAAATGGCTGCTTTTGTTCTTGCACAGTATGGGCCCCAATCTGAGAGTTAGAAATAACAAGCAAGACACAACTGTCGTTGCAGGAAGGAAATTGTTGTTCTGAGAAGTTTATATTTAGGGTTAGCCTTTTGCTTTTATAACCCTGTGTTACCACACATGTTTATTTTCATAATCTACAACAAGAAACACAAATAAATCTAAGAAAAGGGTTAACTTCTGTGAACATTCTTTGGGATTCTTTGAGGCACTTACATTTTTGTATATCAGAAATAATTATTAAGGCTGTGCAGTAGCCTACCCAGTGTAATATTGTATATATATATATATATATATATATATATATATATATATATATATATATATATATATTATATATATATATATACACACAGTGGCTTGCAAAAGTATTCAGACCCCTAACCAATTTTCTCATATTACTGAATTACAAATGGTACATTGAAATTTCGTTCTGTTCGATATTTTATTTTAAAACACTTAAACTCAAAATCAATTATTGTAAGGTCACATTGGTTTTATGTTGGGAAATATTTTTAAGAAAAATAAAAAAGTGAAATATCTTGCTTGCAAAAGTATTCAACCCCCACACATTAATATTTGGTAGAGCCACCTTTCACTGCAATAACAGCTTTAAGTCTTTTGGGGTAAGTATGTACCAGCTTTGCACACCGAGTCGGAGTGATTTTGGCCCATTCTTCTTGGCAGATTTGCTCCAGGTTGTTCAGATTGGTTGGACGACACTTGTGGACCGCAATTTTCAAATAGTGCCACAGATTCTCAATGGGATTGAGATCAAGACTTTGACTGGGCCACTGTAGGACATTCACTTTTTTGTTCTTGAGCCACTCCAATGTTGCTTTGGCCTTGTGCTTGGGATCATTGTCTTGGTGAAAGGGAAATTTCCTCCCAAGCTTCAGTTTTTTAGCGGACTGAAGCAGATTCTCTTGCAGTATTTTCCTGTATTTTGCTCCATCCATTCTTCCTTCAATTGTAACAAGATGCCCAGTCCCTGCTGATGAGAAGCATCCCCACAGCATGATGCTGCCACTACCATACTTCACTGTAGGGATGGTGTGTCTTGAGGCATAGGCAGTGTTAGGTTTGCACCACACATAGCGCTTTGTGTTTTGGCCAAAAAATCTTGGTCTCATCTGACGGCAAAACTTTTTCCCACATCGCAGCTGAGTCACTCTCATGCTTTCTGGCAAACTCCAGTCCTGCTTTCAGATGGTACTTTTTGAGTAATGGCTTCTTTCTTGCCACCCTCCCATACAGGAGGTGTGTTGCAGAGCTCTTGATATGGTTGACTGGTGCACCATTACTCCACTCCCTGCCACTGAACTCTGTAGCTCCTTCAAAGTGATTGTTGGCCTCTCTGTGGCTTCTCTCACAAGTCTCCTTCTTGTTTGAGTGCTGAGTTTTGAGGGACGGCCTTTTCTTGGCAGTGCCTGGGTGGTGTGATGCAGCTTCCACTTCCGGATTATTGATCCAGCTGTACTTTATCTCTAACTTCTGTAGAATGCTCTTCAGTCTTCATTTTCCTTCAGATTCACAGCATTACCAATGATCCTTCAACAGTTGGGTTTTTATCCAGAAAATGTGACAGCAACTTTAATGGTTCACAGGTGGAGGCCAATGGTAAGGTAATTGTGTCCTCATTAGGGCAATTTCTTTCATCGGTGCAAACTGGGAGCTTCCACAGCACAGGGGTTAAATACCTATGCAAGCAAGATATTTCAGTTTTTTACTTTTCTTAAAAATATTTCACAACATAAAACCAATGTCACCTTACAATAATTGATTCTGAGTTTCAGTGTTTAAAAATAAAATATCAAACAGAACGAAATTTCAATGTACCATTTGTAATTCACTAATATGAGAAAATTGGTCAGGGGTCTGAATACTTTTGCAAGGCACTGTATATATATATATATATATATATATATATATATATATATATATATATATATATATATATATATATATATATATATATATAAGTGTACACCCCCTTGTCTTGGTTAGATAAGTATGGCCTGACAGTTTCCTCTAGAATCTTCTGATACAATGCAGAATTAATGGTTGTGTCAATGATGGCATGCCGTCAAGGTCCTAAGGCAGCAAAGCAGTCCCAAACCATCACACTCCCACTAACATGCTTGAGGGTTGGGATGAGGTTCTTCTGTTCGAACGCAGTGTTTTGTTTTTCTGAGGTCCTCAGAGATTTCTTTTGATTGTGGCATGACATGTTTTCACACACCTCTATGGTAAAGACAACGTTTCTGATATTTATACAGGGTGGGGCCCCCCAAACTCACCCCTGAAGATCTACCTAATTACGTAAACACCTGATTCTAATTATCCCTTTGATTGAGCTGATAAAACCATGGGTTCACTTACTTTTTCACATACCCTGAATCTTAATTACTCACTGTTTGTCTAATTCATACATCATTTTGTTTCAAAATACATTGAATTGGTTAATATAAACCCTATTGGATATTTAAGAAAAGACTGGTTTTGATTCAAGAAGGCTGTCATGGTAAAACTATAGAATTTCCATAATTATCATTCGGGTTCACAAACTTTTTCTTGGCACTGTATATATATATATATATATGCTTTTGAAACCAAATTTTTCTTCTCAAAAATGGCCTGCATCTTAAATTCCAATATACCGATGCGTGTATTAAAATCGCCAACAAAAAACGTGACTGTCCGAATAAACAAGCAGGTACGTGATTGACTGAGAAAAGATGTACAAGCAACCATTTTCAAAGCATCATCATTAGGTTCCTGAGGAATTCAAAGCGAGGCTTTTACAATGTCAGCGTTTTGTTATTATGCTCCATACCAGCTTGGACAGATCGGAAATCCTGGTCAGACACCAAAATTTTCTGACATGTCATGCAATACCACAATTTTCAAAAAGGGAGAAAAAAAGGTGCAAGTAATCACGACTGGAAATGAGAAGCAGCACAAAACTGTAGTGCTCTGTGTGATAGCAGATGGCTGTAAACTGCTCCCATACGTAGTATATATTATTTATAAAATACTAATCTTAAATATGGTTTCTCGCTTGGCATGAAACAAAAATAGAGAACCTATATATATATATTGCATTCAAACACTATTATTCCTCAAAAATAATTAAATTTCAAAGTGCTAGCATGACATACTACATTGAAATAACGAACAGGTTTAGGAAATTTATAGTATTAACTACAGTAACAGTCTTTGTAGTTTAGCTATAAAAGTGTGATTCAGATTTTAATATAGTACATTAGTGATAGAACTTAATAAAATGTTTGAGTCATTTCTAAAAAGCACATGTTTTTGGTAATATCTTCTCAATCCTTGTTTTGTAGTACCATTGCAAAAGAACTATTAAGACTTCAATATTTTATATGGACCACCACAGGAAAGGGGTTCATCATAATCTAATTATGTACAACACTCCCTTCTTATGGCTCTACACACATTACAGTGATAATTTTGGTGCTCTGAAGTTTCATGTTGTCCTTTCACCACACTTGATAGCTTCTGGCACCTTGATATTTTGGCTGAAAGGCTAAACAAATAAAATGATGAAATTGGCGCATACAAAGATGTCTTTTGTATTTTGCCTACCTGTCTGTCCAACCTCAACAAAGTACTTTAACAATTACCAAAAGAAGGTTAAGGCTGTAATTATGTTCATGTATTTTATTTGTTTCTTCACATAATGTATTCAGTTTTAAAGTGTAAGGTTGCAATTGCAAAGCTGTTGATTTCAAGGGATGCATAGTTATGATGACTGGCATCTCAACAAAGGCATGTGAAAGATGGTGTTTGATTGCTCTTAATTCTACAGAACAGCTGTCTTTTAAATGGGGGGGGGCATTCTTTGTTGAATAATTTTCCACAAAAAAAAACCTCACAAACATATGATCCTACCATTGAAACACAGTCCCCTCTTCAATGGAACAAGTGGAGCTTGTTCTGTGCTGTCCTGAGTGGCTATTCTGAAATAATGATCTAATGATATCAATGAGCTAAATGGTCTCTTGGCATTGGTGATAAAGATATTGGAATTTAAGCAATCTTTATATGGTCCCACTTGTACCAACTTGTTTACAAAATGATTTTCTGCATTTCCTATTCAATAAAGTGAAGAATGGGTAACTAACAATGAATGAGCTTTAATGTTGACAGTAAAAAAAAAAGAAATGGACCCTTTTGTACTTTAATAACCAAAACAAACATAAATCAGATTCTCAAAGGGTTGTCCTGTCTTTTTTATTCAAATCTATAATATACAACCTTTTGGTCAGATTAGTGTCAATTGTAATACAGAATTAGTGTCACGAGGCTGAAACTGAGATGGGACTTCAAACAAACTCAAAGTGACTGATGACACAGTTTCATGCCAATGGAACTGACAGTCTGCCTCTACACGTGCAATCATTCCACCAAATGCAAAGCCATTGCAATACCCATTCTCTCCATCAAAGGGTTGTCTTGTATATCTAGTTAGAACTTTATAATAATATTTATTTTGGATCCTTCTACGTTTTTTTTTTAATGTTTTCTTTACATAGGCTTTTTTTTTACATTCACAGGACTTACAATATATTTCCACATGCTGCAGGGTTACCTCTCATTATTTTAAGTTATATCTCTTAGCATCCTTTATACAAAAACTACTCCATTATTTTTTCACAACAAGGAACATCCAATAGGTCGGAGGTTAAATGATAAGGAGGAATGCAGATGACAATACATGTTTGTCTGTTAATGTATATTATAAAATTAAGGGAAGAACATGAAAGTATTTTAAGTTAAGGTTCAGTTTAGATTTTTTTGTGAAGAACTTGTGAAGTACTGTAATTACAGTTGTAGATCTGTGTATATTTTCAATAGAATGGTCTCACTTTGCATTCGTCTCAGCTAAAAAGCTTGCTTTATCTCGAGCCACAAATGGCACTCTTCCTCATACAGAGTTTGTAGGGTCAAATTGTGTCCAAAATCTGCTGTGCTGGTTTTTTTTTTTTATTTTTTTTTTAATATCCAGTATACCACAGAGTGTTAGAAAAATAAATATGAGTAGCTGGTTGCCTCTTTCTTCAAATAATTAATCCGATTAGGGCTTACAAACTGTGCCTGGTTTGTATTTGTGCAGTTGCTGACCATAAGGGCAGTAACACCCCTTGCTGAGCCAGAGACAAATGCCTTGCCAATCACTCCTCTGGCTATTATGGGTCTCTAGGTCTAAAATTAGAATGAAGTGTTGTTGACACTGCACAAGTGTCCAGAACCTAACAGACTTCTGCAGCTTTCTAGAGTGAGGATTTGTCCTGAATGACAGCTCTGTATGTCAAATTTCCACATGGGTGGCAGACAGCAGCTAAACTCCCTCAGACCTAAATAATAAGGGTAGAAATCAGAAATAAACTCACTGTAAACCCCTGAAAAAACAACACATATCTAAAAGTCCTATTATTTTAGCCTACAGCCGTGGCCAAAAATTTTGCATCACCCTATTGAATTCGCAAATTTTGCTTCATAAAATCAATTGAAACCTGCTGACTATTGTTATGTTAACATATTGAATTATATACTACATTGTATTTTTCCATACATTTAATGAAAACCTGACAAAAATTTAAAAATATGACTTTTAGAAATCTAACATGAAATACTGTACTACTGTTATGGCTTCTGGCACACTTTTGCAATGTCATTTTGTAGTTTCTTTGATTACATGATAAATAAAATATCAAAAGGTTGTTCATATATCTCTCAATCCTAAAATTGTAGGTGATGTCAGACTTTTGACCATCGTTGTAGAGCAAACAAACAGACAGTTGACTATGAGACATCAAAACCATGTGAGGACTTAGTATTAACAATGCATTTTTCCAACAACCAGTAGTTACAATGCACCTTCAGCACCATTCTCAGTGAAACTCACAAACAAACCAGTACCACACAAATGAACACACTTAACAGTCACTAAAGCACCTCCCAAGGAAACAGGTGAGTGGTCCTTAATAGCTTAAAGCTTTTATAGTCTCAATGTTTGTTTTATTGAAGGCTGGCTCCTTGGTTTTTAAAATGTTTCAGTATATGAAGGTTTAGACTCTGAGTAGGAAAGTCTTGGACAGTTAGCCCCTATACAAGTAACACAACCTCATCACTGGCAAGCCACTTTAAAAACCCACAAACACTTTATGGCCACAGTGTTGTTTTGCCACCCATCCTTCAATAACTCTTCACAACTAATCCACACCCAGATATGCTCAATTGTATTCTGTATATATTGTATAGTGTGTATCATTATAATAATGATAACTGCAATTCTTATTTAATTTTGATATGTGTATTCTCCTTTTTTTCATTTCTGAGACTAGAAGAATATATTGTAACTTTTATGTTGCTGCATGTTTCACAGAAAAAAATAGTAATAGGGTCTCCAGATGTCATCAAAAACATATGATAATATGCACAAGTTGTATTACAATTTTCCATTCTTCTAATTTTAATAAATAAATAATAATAAAAAAAAAACAGATTCTGTTTATGTTT
Organism: Polyodon spathula; assembly: GCF_017654505.1. NCBI lineage: Eukaryota > Metazoa > Chordata > Actinopteri > Acipenseriformes > Polyodontidae > Polyodon > Polyodon spathula. The sequence goes on along the minus strand of NC_054538.1, from coordinate 32,263,136 downwards.
CCCTATATTTCAAGTATGGTTTGACTAATTACATTTTGCTTGAATTGTTTGGCAGTTTCTAGTCAAATATATAGCTTGGGTATTAAAATGCCTAGTTTGTGTGTATTGGATGATGTCAAAGTCAATTTTTTGCAGTTCCATTAACATGTAATTAATCATATGGTACAGTGAAGTTCCACTTGGGGATCTGTTTTTGAAGACCTTTAAATCAACTGTTAAAAAAAGCGATGTGTTGAAATTCACCCAGCTGTCCTTCGCAAACACGACAAGGTCTTTACAACCGCATTCTTATATATGGTAGATGGGCCATCATCAGAAAGGAAAGAAATCCTGTGCTTACAGTTGCTCTTAAATGGACTACAGTATACCAGTATATTGTATGGTCATATTAGGCTGTTCAATCTGAAAGTAGCATTGAAGGTACCTGATACACTCAAATAAAAAGTAACATGTCACTTGCATTTAGCACGCAATCCAAACAGGGCGGAGACGATTATCCAGAAGTCGTTTTAACAGATTGTCACAGACCACTACCTATATACAGAAAATCAGTTAACCAAACTGCTTATAGACCCCATTACTACCCCATTAGGAAACTTGATGTTATACTGTATTTTAATTATTTGATTAATGGTATACTCTGAATCACAAAACTGCACACCAAGAGGCATTATTTATTTATTTATTTATTTATTTCCATTTAGGGGTTTATTGTTTTCATTACAGAAAGCGCTGTGGAGCTTTTTGAATAAACAGCAATTGGCATTTGATGTTGTAATTAATCTCCTCCTAGTGGCTGATGAGTTAGTAATACTGACATTAGCATAAGACGCATATCAACCTCTCGACTACATTGCTTGTTCTTAAGTTGACTGGTAAGACTTACATCTGTGAACCATATGGTTTGAAGTTCACTTCCCGCGTCCAGCCCTTGCCTTTCCATTCAATTCAGTTCATTGAAGTGGCTCTGACCCCTGCGGTTGAAACAGGTATTTAAATGTCCTTGTACTTTCCATTATTATATCTGTAGCATGCATGCTGGCTTGAGAGTCACATGATTCTGTAAGTCACTCTAAATCCTTGGGGACAGGCAATGATCATGGTTACGAGCCCCACATTGAAACTCCCTGCCTGAGCCTAGGTGGATGTGCACTTGTGGTAAAGCTCGAGGACGAGCAATTTGGATCGCATTATGGAGGAGTTTGGTGATAAAACGAGTGATCAGAAGATGATTTATCAGTATGCATGTCTATAAAGAGGTATGTGAAAACTACAGTGAACAAGGGAAGGGGCTTGTCTGGAGATGCAGTAGTGAGTGTCCTTTTGCGATTCAATGCCTTTTAAACCTGTTTTACTCTGAAAAAAATATTTTAAACCGCGCTTGTAAAATGAACAGCACGTGTGATAATAAATTGGACCTGACTCACCTGACAAGCGCTGAATAAATGGATTGCAAAGGGTTAAAAACCTTTCAGAATCTTCGGTCAAATGTAAAACTAGCTTATAACTCCTTACAAAGTGCAGATAGGTTAATGGTTACTATGGAACACATATAGAAACTCATATATGTGCACATAGGGTTATGGTTACTAGACAGAACTTTTAGGAACCCATAATGCTCTATTCAAAAATTACCTTGATTGTGACCTTTGACCTCTCCTTAAGAATACATGTAAAATTAGCTTATAACTCCTTACAGTGTATACATAGGTTCATGGTTACTATGATTATTATTATTATTATTATTGTTGTTGTTGTTATTAGTAGTAGTAGTAGAGGTAGTAGTATTAAAGCACCATGTTATGCTGCACTATCAGAAGCACAAACAACATCACAACACTTTCCTGACCTCATTCCATGCAGATTGATAATATTAATATGTGTTTTATTCTACTGCAGTCATATGGTTGTTCATTAACATCAGGATGAGAAAACCACTGGTAATGCAGTCTGAGAAACAGTCGCTGTCGTAAGCCGTAAGACTCTCACTATGCTGTCTTGCAGTTTGCATCTGCTGGAAATAAACAGGATGTAATGGAGGCTATAGCAGGTCAGGATATTGCTGACAAATTAAAAAGGGTTTCTTTCACAATCAAGCAGTGCACAAAAACTAGCCTAAGAAGAAAGTATTACATTTAATTTATTCCCATCTCTGCTATATACAATAAAAATTCTAATAGCATTTTTGCAGTAAGAAAAGTTAGCACACTTACAGAATCTTTAAATGTTTGTCCCCTACTTAGCAAAGTATTCAGATGTATGTGGTTTCATGACATGATCCACTAGACCACTAGTAAGCAACTATTCAACAAGTATGGGGAAACAGAAGGATCTCAGTAACTTCACAAAGAGAATGATAGAAGCTGCCACATAGAGTCTAAAGATTTGTGCAACATGCTAAAGAGGCCCAGATCACAAGACTGACCTGTTTCCACTCAAACAATGTGCAGGAAGCTCAGTGGTCTATCAAGTATAAAGACCATTCTCTATCCAGTCAATGTAGTACTAATTGGGCCTACAATGAGAAATATTATTGTTTGCATTGATACTGAAAAATAAACTTTATTTTGCTGGAAAAAAAGGATCACAGAAATGAATGTGGAAGATCCAACAAATATTATCCATTCATCCAACTCTTGAATTCCTAAAACCGGTGTGCCCTTGAAGTGTAGAAACACTTCCAATCCCCCAGTTTGAAAACCATTGCATTACAAAAAACACAATTTTACATCACTCCAAAAACTAAATATAATTTTTTTTAGACAAAATTACAAAGAATTACATGATTAATAGTCAACTCTTGAAATCTAAAATATTGTTATAATTTTTTATTGCATCAAACAAATATCTGTTCTTGATTAAATGTTTATTTATGGTTTTATGGGAATGCATGTACTGAAAGCTTGTACATAAATTACAATCACTTTATTACAATTAGAAATTTTTGCCAATTGTCTACATATTTCTCCCGAGAAGGGCTACTTGCCTTGCATTCTCCTGAGAGGGGCTACTTGGCTTGTACCCTGTTAACCCACTCGTTTCAAATTATTTTGCGGCAAAGGTGTATTTATTTACATATGCATTTATTTATTTGTTTACCGGTTTACGTGTTCATTAGTTTTTTCTAGGATTTCTGCTGTTTGTTGATTGTGGGTTAATCTCTCTTCTTGTTTTATTTTCTTCAGGCTCCCTTCCCAGACCCCTGCCACTCTCTCAATAAGCCCCGAAGTGTGACTTAGGCCTGCTCTGCAGCAGAGCAGAGCACTCAGGCTTTGAACAGGCCTCCTTTCTTGTAACTGCAAACGTGTCAGAAATCACAGTTTTGGTTCTCGCCGTTTTAATGTGCCCTCTGTTTTTACATCTACAACTAAATATCACCATTAGGCTCACACCTCTGTTTTAACAATACTCGCTAAAATCTAATTTTGCTAATTGGGCAGTTTTGACGGTAATGAATGCAGAGTCAATTCTCAGTCCCTCTCACCTTTTATTTTTAGATTTTTAGAAAGAATTCTCAAGTTTACAGTTTAAAAACTGAAAGGGTGGATTTTCAAAATCTTTGCCTTCACTGTTTTTTGTAAGATAAAAAAGTTAATGTTTCAAAATTGTACATGTAATGGTTTTTGACTGAACATATTTTATTTATTTAAAGTATTTAACCTGGACACTGAATTAATAATCATGTTTACAAGGTCTCTAAAACTACTAAATAAATTAAACACTTAAATATGTATTTATTTATTTATTTACTTGTTTTTGTAATATTTTCCCTCCACTTTTTCAGAGCAGAATAGAGCAAAACAGCTTTGACAATTAGTGGGTTAAATATTTTTCAAATGTATCTGTTAATAAAATAATTGACAGCTACTTACACAAATTAGGTGGCATTTAAAAACACATTTGTCATCATTTTGTTGGATCTCAAGAGGGAATTTGTATTTGTATTTGACTTAGAGAATGCTATGTTACCCTTTTTCTAACATATCATTATTAAACAATAAATTGCATCAAAATAATTCTTCAACTATTTTTAAAGTCTAAAATTTATATTATAAAAATAATACACAATACGGAAGTAAATATCAATTTTACAACGGGCTCATATAAAAATAAAGCATTTTAAACTGGGTTTTAAATATACCGTACAACAATGGTTCAGTTCTACTTAAAATTTGTCACCATTGTATTTTTTTATTGTAAATTATTTTGTAAGGCCCTTTCTCCCACTGCTGCCATGTTGTGTCTCAGGTCATACAGTGAAGTTGTTCATGTAGGCCTGAGCTGCAAGTGGCTTATCATCTTCTGTTCAATCCACTTTTAATGTTTTCAAAGTGAACTGATTGAAAATCAGGAAGGTCTTCAACATAAAGTGCTTCACATGAGTGTACTGAAATATTGATCTCAAGAACAGTTACACCCTCTTTATTAAGTCACCAAATTTCTTTAAACCTGAACACATTCAGAGCCACAGTATTCATATTCACATATTTAACACAAACTAAAAAGTTGTCCACACTTGCATTTTTTTCTTTATATGTGAATGTTAACGCTTCCTTTCTCTATATTTCCTATGCATTTCTTTTAGTTAACCATGGTTTATACAGTGCTCAGCTTTACTGTTATAAATTACACCTACTGGTACCATTACTGCTGTAATATTATACAGGGGAACTACATCCAAATACATTACCTCTCATTTGTTCAAAGCATTTCTTGTTTTATTATTTTGAGCACGTGTTTGTGTGGAGAGTCTTCCAAAAGGGTACATCTGTGTCATTTGGATAGAAGAATGCTGGTACACCGTGCCTTGTTTGTTCACTACATTTGCAACCAATGTCTTAGCACAAGCACAATGTGTTTAGTTATTTATGCTCCTTGGGTTTTATCTCGTAAGAATCTCTCAGCTTTCAAATATTTGTGGGCATATGTTCCGTCTGTCTTAATCTGCAGGACTCTTTCTTATCAGGAGACTTGTTTCACAACCCCTCCAAAGGCTTTCTCTGGCAGTGATGTCAGTCCTCTGTCAATAAACTTCTCTGCTTTTGGTAACGTTGTTATCTCTGCAGCAGACATAGTGATCATGTCTGTCATTTCAACGGCTCTTTGGGTTTTTCACTTCTATTAAGATTGATGTCTAGGGCTGTGCTATAAATGAGTACTGAGTCTAGCCAACGCTAGGTCAAAGCTATCCTGTTGTACCCTCTCCTTTAGATTAAATTGCTAATAGGAATAGCTGTTCTGCTGCATAGATTTTGTTTCCAAAAAAAAAAACTAACTGTCTGATTAGTGTATGGCCTTCCCATGCATGTGTCACAAGATTGTGTGGCACCCTTGATTAGCAGAATTCATCTCGCTATTTCACTATTATCAGAATAACATTATCTAAGTTTATTTAAATATATGGGGGTTGTTAAGACAGGTACATGAAAAACGTTATTTTTTTCTCTACTACTGTAGCTAATAAACACAAAATAAAGAAAAAAACCCACTAGAATTAGAAAATAAACTGAACGTGTTTTTTTGCACATCAATAGAGTTTGGGGAGCACAAATCTAGTCTGTGTTCCATGCAGGTAAATATACATCAAATATAAGTAACTTTTTAGTGTTCTCAGGTCTCAGCTGTTTAGTCTAAATGCACTTGGCTCACTTTCATTGTTTAGTTTTTAACTCCTATACACCCAAACTTCAAAGTCTTTAAACACAAATTCAGACTGCTCTAAAAATGCTCTGGGGATGTAGGCCATTTCTATACCAGCATAAAATGGTATACACCTAAGATTGAAGCAGTGATTAAACCATTTGAAACAACACCCTATTCCAAAAATCAATCTAATATGGAATTGCAGTTTACTGCATGGCTTATTCCATGTCCTGCACTATATTCCCAAACAATTAATCTGAATCATTTACTCTGTAAGCGTGGTTTTGCAACAGGCTTTGCAACTTGTTTGCATGTTAGTGGCTTCAGGGATACTTATGGCAAAACTAGAGATGACCAAATAACTAAAGATTCATTTTAATATTTAGTTGCTTTATTACAGTTTTGTAACATTACAAAAATGTTTTTTTTTTTTTTTTCAGAGCCAATGGTGCTTGTAAAAGGCTTGGTGAATCACCACCAATGCGACGCCTCATGTCCGTGGGCCCTCATTACTTCACACTCAGTAAATAATCAATACAATACACAAACGTAAAGATTCCTGTACAGGTTAATACTTGAGCGTTCTTTCTATTTCTCAGTTCAGACTCATGGGACCATAAATAAGAACCCCAACACATTTATTGAAGGTATCTTTTTTCCTTGTTTGGCTTAGGCCAGGCACTCCATCCTATCAATATCCTCATTAACAATCCAGTGATTCTTTTGATTCCAACAGCCTGTTTAATAAGCACTTCAAATATTGTATCGAACATGTAAATATATAGCAGCCCACAGGATCAGATTACCACAGCATGGGTATTTGCTGTTTATTTACATGGAAGAAGATTACAGGAAAAGATTGTGTCATAATCATTTTTAAAGTGAAACCATAGACCAAAGTTCATAGCTGCCAAATATAAAACTTTCAAAACAAGCTCAAGAGCTGCCATTAATCATTGCTGCTGGGGGATTTGATGACAAAGATTAAACTGCTGTAAAGGACACCACTGAGCTTCAGATTCTTGCAACTGTCATCAAATACCCTGCCAACCATTAACAGGTCACACACTTTTGCTGCATCTGTCCTCAGTCACCAAATCAGAAGGCCTTCACTGACACATAAACCAAAACGTTAATACGTTAATAAGTTAATGAATGGAAATACTGTTGTTCTAGAACAGGGCTTCTCAAACTCAATCCTGGGGACCCCATGTGGCTGCTGGTTTTCATTCTAACCGAGGTCTTAATTACTTAACTAGACCCTTAATTGAACTGTTAATTTGCTTAATTAGACTGTTTTACTTTTTTTCAGCTCTTGAACAGTTGCATATTTCAAGTTAGCTGTAACGTTTGAGAAGTAACTTGAACTGCAACTGTTTAAGAGCTGAAAACATGTAAAAATGGGGGTCCCCAGGACCGAGTTTGAGAAGCCCTGTTCTAGAAGAAGATCTGCTATTGTCACCTCCCTCCAAATAGTGAACAATATCACCGAACTGCCCAAGTTATAAAAAAGCAACTGTTCCGCTGAGTTTGACAAAGTCAAACCTCATTGTATTTTATTTTTAACCAGTTATTGTTAACCTAACAGAACAGAAATGCTCTGGTTTGTATTGTGTTTTGCTAACACTCTTTTTTTTACAGCCAAATAGTGCTTATTTTCAGTATCTATGTTTCAGAGATTCTTAAAAAAAAAAAAAGAGTGTTTCTTTGCATCCATAATTATCCCTTATGAATCATAGATATCATTTAAGATTACATTTAAATATATATATAAATACAAATATATTTTCTGGAATATACATGTCCCATTTACAAAACATCAAACTCTGTTTTAAAATGTATTTCTTGAACTTTGTATTAGTGTTCAACTTTTGGTCTATATTTAGAATACAAGACATGAGTTTTCTTTTCTAGGAGTATCTGGACCAGACTGTACCTTCTATTATTTTCAAATCCTTTTTTTTTAAACTGTTCTTAAACAAAAAAAGTCATGCAAATGACAATTTGGAGTAAACAGCTTTGGGAATATTGCCTTTTTGTAGCATACCCTATTTATAATACATACATAACACTCCATTACGTTGAATGAGGTGAAAACAATCACAAGGTTTCAAAACACATTGATCACATCATTTTTGTATAGTGTGGGTAAAATAAAAATGCTGAATAGTAAAACTGAACACCTCAACCTTAATTTCCTAATCTGCTGACCTTAATTAGCCTAATTATCTGCATCTTACCTTACCGGCATGCAGTCATTTATAGACTCGGTTATCAGCAGTTGTTACATCGTTATTCCTGGTCTTTTTAAAGTTACAGAGCTCTTGATTCTGGTGTGTTGTACCCTGTCCACTCTGATCGGTTTTTGTTCGACAGCACTTTAGAGCAACCAAAAAAGAGCAACACAGTCTGATAAGGTGGCAGTTTAATAGTTTGCCAACTCTTTGTCAGACAACCTTGTCAGTAATGTAGACCTATGCCCAACTTTAGAAATAAACCGCTTTGCCCTGTATAATAAAACAAATATTATTGATACCTTCCTTACTCTCATGGAACTCAATTTCAGCTATTGCTGTTAGTGATTTGTGCAACTGCTTATTCACCAACTCAAATTAAGAAAATAAAAAATAATAATTTTTCAGGGTATCCAATTTGAATCCACTCATGTAATATCACAATTCATTCTAAATCTCATTCAACAATGTTCACCAAAGGATCAAGAAAAATGTACGGTAATCTCTATACCAGTAATTTCTGTAAAGCAGGGCACAAGTGTTCATTAAAATTGTCCCTGTAGGACTGATTCTGGTTGGGCTCAGATGTGTGGTGCACATAATCAGCCTGAAGATAAGATAGCTTTCCATTTCCATAAGAGAGAGCACAGTGCTAATCAAGAACTTCTTAAATGTTAGGGCGAAAATGTAAAATTCAAATAACAAAGACAGTGACAGTGATAGTAAAGATAATAGGTAGGATTGTTTTAGGAAATCAGGTTTTAAAAATGAGTTTATTCACAGGGGGTAAAGCACTACAAGTATTTATGTTTACATTATATGTTAAACCTATTAAGCTTTGCTTTTTTTTGTTTGTTTTTGTTGTAATTAGTGGTTTCTCATCTTAAACCATTACAATATTTTATCCTTTCCCCTTGGAAAATGCTGGAACATAATGAAACACAGTGTAATCCAGAAATGACTAAGGCATCAAAGTGATAGTGCAGCTATTGCCATGACAGTACACAGGTGCTGTTCAATAACATATCTTCAGAACACCACAATAGATATTGTCTTGCTATAATTTGGATGGACTAACAAGCAACGTTTTTATATACACAAACACTGTTAATTATTGTGTCATAGGTTATTAAGTGAAACACAGCCATTTTCTGATGTAAGGCACATACTTTGCATTTGCAGGTATGGGTTTTTGTCCGTCCACTTCCAGAATGTTAATGTTTTTGCTGACTGACCTGAGTTGATAGCAATCACATCACAAAACAACTTGGAATCAACCATGTAAAAACAGCAAAAAAAAAAGCACCATAAAATCTTCAACAGTATCCAGAATTCTGCTGAACAAAATAAACTGGAGCAAATGTTGGAAATATCCATGCTGATAGCAGGAACATTCAGTTACTCAACTGCCAATTATCCCAGTTATGCATCATAAAACTGTAGGGGGTTATGTGAATAATAATATAAAAATGCAGTCCAGATTTGATTTTGATTTGTTTTAACTTTTAAAACAGAGATCAATTTAAACTAGATTTGGAACTTTTGCCTACACTTAGGGAATGCTTTTTTAGCCAGAAAAGTTTAAGCACAGTATTTAGGACTTGGTTAAACAGATACTGGATTTTACAGAAATGTTTGTGTAAAATGAATACACGGAAAAGGATAAAAGTCCATCTGAAAATCTCAGGTGTTTTTTGTTTGTTTGTTTGTTTGTTTTTTAGGTAGACATTAATAAATAAAGCAATTGGGGAAAAGAAAGTGTAAAATGAAAATTTAGGATAATATCTAGCACCTAAAAATATATTGTTAACTTAAAATGTGTTGATGTTAATTCCAAAAAAAAAACTATACATCTATTGAGCTAATAATGTTTGGTCTTTGTTTTTACTCCAAACCGAACCCTGTTGTGCTGATACAAAACATCCTTGTGTGTTAGAAGCAACACCATAAAGCTATGGTAATGCTTAAAACAATATTGAATCATAGCTGTAATTTTCAAATTATTTGTGTTGCCATAGGTTTGAAATGGAGGACGACATTAAAGATACCTACACACAAAGACATCTACAGCTTTTATTTTTTTGTTTGTTTGTTTGTTTGTTTTTAAATCTTGACAGCAGTACAATGATAATAGCAAGAATACCAGCACAAGGACAGCATTAGCCTAAAATGTCATGTTGAGCCTTCCAAGCCTGTTTCAGCCACTATAATCTCTATCTTGAGTCCTGGTTGATGAATCAGACTGATAGCGTGACAGACTCTCTACTCGGTGCCAAAAGTCTCACTAGAGCACCTGGTAACACACAAGTGTTAATTTCCCAGATTCACTGATAATGACTGGCACATCATGTGAAGGAGTTCCAGGGCTATAGGCCTGGTAGGGATCTGTCACTATCGAGTCAGCCACTGCAAGCCACTCATGTGTTCCAAAATAAAACTGTATCTTCCTGCTATTGCCATCAGAATCTTTATGTGCTCAGCATTTGTCAAGGGCTTCACTTTCAAAATAACAAGAGGGGTTTCTGCTACTCTGGCCCAGCCAGTTAAATTTAACACACGAGGAGAGGACAGGCACTGCTACTGCTGCTGAGAGAGGCAGATCCACAAAATGCATTTAGTCGGTCATAGCTGCTGCCTTTCCCACTGTCCCGTAAGCAGAATGAAAAACCACAGCAGGGTGTTATTTACTGCCAAATCTGACTGAATGATTCATAACATTTTCTTCTGCTGTTGTTTGTGAACACTGTAACTCTACATACTGCCTTTGTTCTTCTTTACAGCAAAGTCTGCCTGTTTCAAAACACTTTTGCTTATGTTTTATTTATTTTTTTAAAAAGAAAATTAAATACCAGTTGCCAATATATCCACTTTAAAAAAGTGTCTGTAATTCCAATGTGACTAACACATGGTTTTCTACTGATTTTAAATGATATTCCTATTGAATTAAAAACTAACATACTTTTAATGACTTCATAACATTTCCCCTAATACATATGAAATAATCATGAACAGACACTTATTTTAAAGAGTTACCGAATAATCTATAGGAAAACAATTTTACTGATTGATTGTTAATATTGTTTATTGCAAAAAAGACTATATATATATATATATATATATATATATATATATATATATATATATATATATATATGTGTGTGTGTGTGTGTGTGAAATTAAATGATAAATAATACCTGTATTCTTCTTTTCTTCTTCTTTCTTCTTCTTTTCTAGAAGAAGAGAAGAAGAAGAAGAAGAAGAAGAAGAAGAAGAAGAAGAAGAAGAAGAAGAAGAAGAAGAAGACTTACAGTTTAATATTAATAAAAGCTTTCTGGCAGTTTCTAAAGAGGATTTAGAGTTTCTTATGCAACTTTCACACTGGCATGCTCCACCCGACTCGGAACCTACCTGGGTCAGAAACCGGTGTCATGCAGGTCAGCTACACGACTTCACACTGCTTTTGATAAAGCAGAGTTGGGTGACAGACGCAAGTACACAATGTGCATATCAAGGCCCCCTGGAAGCAGTGTGTTATGGACGCTTCCATCAAAGCATCTCTGGATTGAATCACCGGCCCAAATGTTGATTAGAGCTAATGTTTCTTCATCCCTGCTGCAATCTGGCTCATGGTGTGTCTCAATGAGCAAAAATATGACTAAACTGGATAAATAGAAATGTTCCTTTGGGAAGTGAAACCTTCACGCAGTCATCTGCTTACAAACAGTCGCCATGCATTTTGTCTTGCTCAACCCACAGGTAGGTTGCTGCGACCCGAGTCAACCCGGGTATGACCCGGGTATGTGGTTTCACACTACGCGGGATTGTTACAATAGGTAGCTATTACCTGGGTCAGGACCCGGGTAGGAGTGCCAGTGTGAAAGGGGCTTTGGTGTGTTTCAAAATGCTAACTTACTATTTAAAAAATAGTATTAGTTTGCTTAATATACTGAATTTGTTTTTTTGGCATGACCAAGGTGTACAAAAACAACCAAAAAACAATGAATGTTATGTTACTGTGAAAAGCAAGCAAGAAAACAAACAAAAGGCCAAGAAAGAAAAGCAAGACAGCCACAACATGAGTAAATATAGAGAACTCTATCCCTAGTAGGGATACTCTGAGAAGATGGTGTATCACATATAACTTATTTTTATCTTTTATCCCCTTTAGCCAGTATTTAATTGGCTTTGGTTTTTGCTGCATAATCCCAAAGCAGACTCATCTCTTATCCTTAACCCACTGAACTAATTCTAACTGGCAAAGTACAATGAGTGGCTTTTATTGCAAGCAGTCTAACAAAGCTATTTATAACGAGGCTTGGCAATTCCAATGATCTAGTCTTTTGATCTGAGCTATGTAACACCGAAACTTATAACTGTAAAAAAAAAGTAATATTACTCCTGTACAGAATATATAAATCTGTTTTCACTATAACTTCTGCTGCGGGTTCACAATGATTCAAAATTTCCAAGCAGATGGCACAAACTATACATATATATAAATCAATTATTTACATTTTTATTGCAAGTTTTTTGGTATCATTGGTACACTGCTCATTAATTTGCATGATTTAAACACAGTGAGGGGAAAGGGGGAAAACACTCACAATGTCAGATAACAAATAAGCACATTTAGCATTAGAAATGCAGAATTATTTAAAAAATACTTTTAAATGTACATTCACAACAATGGCTTTTTGAACAAATTAATATTCAAACAAAGCAGGAAACAGTGAATCTTTAAGATAAACAACAAAGAGTACTATTCACAAAGATGGATTCCTATATTTGTTCTATTATAAAACCTGGGATTCACGTCATCCTATGTTATATATATATATATATCTAATATATATATATATATATATATATATAATATATATTTTATAAAATCATGAAGAGGGTTGAATCATTGATCTGAGTTTAGATAAACAATTTCTAATTCTTCTGAATTTATGAATTTTGTGTGTTTAAATGTTTCAACAGCTATGATCAACCTTTAACAAGCTATCTGTATTCCTTTGTAAGTGGTTTAGGTGTCATTTTATGATCTCTATAAAATACATATTAGACAGTTTCGGCTCTTAAAACATGTACAACATACAGTAAGATGCTCTTTAGCTTTGCTTATATAACCAAGATACCTGGGAATTATAAACACCTCTCTGCACATACGTGAGAGATGATAGTGTATTGTTTTTAAAACAGTCACATATTCCTTTTCTTGACTATTTATTCCAAGTGCCATTATTGTAAGCTTTTAATAATGTAGTATTCGGGCTATAGTACATACATCTTTGGTGTAGGGTAGGGCACTGCTTTTGTCCTTTGTTCATAAGTAAAACAATTTAATCTCAATTAAGTCCTTACAAGCAGATGCTGCAATTTAAATTGTTTTTTGTTTTTTTTTTGCTACAGAAATGTCACAATGTACTTCTACAAGTACTAAGTGTCCATGTTTAAACCGTATGTGCTGGAACTTGAGAGGAAGAGCTTCCCAAAGTCCTAGAGTCGAATTGGTTCTGCTGGCCACTGCTGAGCATGTGCACTCCCTCCACAGTGGACAACATCTGCCTGTCAGTCATGGTGCCACTGGGCGATGAGCCAAGAAAGCTCCCTTGAGAGGACATGATTTTCTCTGGGCTGGCTGCCAGTCTTGGTGAGGTGGAGAAGTTATATCCATATAAACCATAGGGGCTATGGAGCCTAAAACTGTTATAGGTTCCTTGGTGTGCCTGATTGGCAGAGAAGGCATTGCCTGGTGGGCTCGGCATGATGTACTGGAGCTGTGGGGAGGGCATGCCAGAAATCTGAATAGGCAGACCCGTCTGAGGGCAGCTGAAGGTTTCTCCATCGCTCCCAGCCATGGTCATGTTGCCGCTGCTCATCCCAACATAGGAAGGAGTCCTAGGCGGTGCAAAGGTGTCACTGGTGGGACTAGTAAGCCTGCTATAGGTCTCAGCGAGGGTGTTGCCATACCGGTTAAGAGCCAATCCTGAGCGGCTACACGTTGTGTAATCTGTGGGGCTCATGCTGCAGAGCTGGCTGCTGTTGGGTCCCAGGTGAAATGAAGGGGAGGAACATGGCGAGCCAGAGAGGAGGTGTGCGTGAGTCGAGGGGACCCCGCTTCCAGTGCTCTGGAGAATAGAGGGGGATCCTGGGCATCCTGTATCGAAAAAAAATGACTATAAAACTATAACATTCCATACAATTTGATGATCTGATGAATTACTAGGAGTATAGCGACTTTATAATGAATACTATATGAGAATATGTAGCTAGTAGATTTATTTAGCTACACTTACATTGTATTTGCCTTCAGATCTGTACAAAATCTAAGTATAAGTGGATCCCATTTTGGTAAGTAGTACCTCTCAGTTAATTTTATTTTTGTTTTGAGAATGTTTATCTTAGAATTAAAATACAGTAAGTATTATAACAATACATATATTATTCGTGTTCAGTATTACAGCTTTGTATGTTTTCCAATATATTTTACTGTGTTATAAATACCTTGCTTAGTGATTCCAGGTATGTCCTCAAATGTCAAAGTCCTCAGTGATGGTCTCCAGAATGCATAGGATTCTACTAAAGCCTCTAAGCCCATTCTAAAGAAAGAAAAAGTGCATATGATTACAATCTTTCTCATGAATGGATATGTGGAAGTGCGATATATTTTTTAAATGGATCACCCACATATTTATAAGTAAAATATATAATGATACAAATGCCACTGATTCAGATTTAAGACAAATAGGACATGCGTCATTACTTTAAACTTTTTGTTTTTACTGTTGCAAGCTTTTCATTATCACGGACTAGCCCCTAATCAACAAAACAAAGCCCCTATAAAAGCTCCACAGAAAAATACTAATAAAGACCAGTTAATGAAAAACATAAAATTGGGCCTGATTTGTAATGCCAACATTCTGTTCTGATATAATTGCTTTCACACTGCTTTTGTAGAGGGATCATAGCCATTTTGCAGGAAGCCATAATAAAATATTTATTAGGTGGACTTGAGCTAAAAAAAAATCAGCTTCATTTTCTCCAGTAATGGGGGCTTTTTACTTCTAGTTAACGTGGAGATAAAAGTCGCCTCCTGGAGGGGTGTAGCTAAGGCGATAATTTATACAAGATGCCTTGAATGTTTCTTTCTATTTTATCACCAACTTTGCTTGTGCTATCAAATGGTGTAGTTTATTTAGCAAACTGGTTAAACTTTCCTGTAATATTTAAAAGGGGAATTTTTGGTACCTTCCTGAGTTAAACTTTTATAGGGTCAAGCGTAAGGGCCTTACTGAGGAATGAAACCTTATTCTGCAGCACATAAATTCTCCTTTCCTCTGCAAAGGACAAACCTAATGATTTCTATAAAACAACCCAAGGGAAAGTAAAGTGTTGGGATCGTAAGTCTCTTTATTGTGGGGGAAGTCTCACGCCATGTTAGGTTTTCACCTAAATGGGACTCTGACTGTATTCCATGTTCAGCCAACAACCTTGAAAGCTGTTATTTAATATTTTTTTTAATATATATTTTTTTAATATTTTTCTTCATATATAATTACTGTGTTTAGTGTAACAACAGTTTAGATCTAAGTGTGTTTGTAGTCAGAATCAAAATTTTATGTGCCGATTAAACAAAAAGTTTTTCAAAAAAGTTTTGTAAAAACATATATATAAATGTGATAACTATTATTAACACGTGTGCATATATATATATATATATATATATATATATATATATATATATATATATATATATAATTATATATATATATAAACCTGAAGCATTTGAAATATACAGTGTCTACGAAGCTCACCTATTACGACCTGAATCGCGAAATCCTTTTGCAAACGGGTTTCTGTCAATCTTTAGTCTGGTGATCTGCAAATAAAGATTGTTTTGTTTGCATTTTAGAAGGTACACTTTACAACAATGAAATACTGTAGGTCTGCATAGAAATAGCAAACCTTAACTAGGGTTATATGTTTTACTATGAGGATATATGTTGGTAAAAATGCAACAGCTGCAACCTGGTTTTATAGGATCAACACATTATTATGATGAATTTATAACTGAATTACGCTTGGGGTTATTAGAAAGTTACCTGTTGATTTTGGTATGCTGTGACGGTAGTAAAAGCTGTTTCAGGGAAGGAGACTGCTTTAACCCCTTCACCAACAGGAACAGCTTTAACGGAAGAGAGATCCTCTCCATATTCCTTGCGGACAATATGGACCCTGGGTTGGTACTTGTGCATCGAATGAAGGATTATCTGTTAACAACATTTTTTTAAAATCTGTTAGACCAATCCCAGTCTATGAACCTGGTACCAAAACATTGTTAAAACCACTACATTTATAAAAGGCAATAGAATATATGGATAGATATAATATAACATTGTTACATTTTTTGTACCACAATATTCTAAAGGTCTATAATGTGCAGATTTCACACCTATTTTACTGTGTCAGTGTTGAATAACTTTTAATAGTAGCATAAAACTAAACAGATTAGTCTGGTTCTGTAAAATACCTATTAAGAATATAACCCAAACTGCACTTAAAGCAGTCTAAATGCTTATGTGCAGTATTTGGTCATGTGCATCAAAGTATATGCGTAAAAATGGCCATTTAAAAGTGTAGGCTACTTGTGTGTTTTGTATTTTTTTTTTTAATTTAAGAACAAACTTAATGATAATGTGAAGTCTAAGATCTTATCCAATCCATTTTTTAATGCAAAACATTTTTATGATATAAATGTTGCCTATCCAGAAATACAAAATAACTCTAGTCACTTTTTTAGTACAAACATTTGTACTCACATGTCCCTGGTCATCGAGCTCATTGTTAGTAAGCTTGAGTTTGTCAAAGCTGATGACTTGTCGCATCCATGTCTCTCCAGAAGCTGGGGAATCAGGGTGGATGTAAACTCGAGGTGGGACCGGGGAGTCAGCATTGCCGGCCACCATCCACTTAGAGCTGTGATACACATACCTGAACAAATACAATACAATACATCATTAAAACAAAATAAAGCAAAACGACAATGTGATACATTACGCCTTGAAAACTCCATAAATGTTTGCACACTGCCTGTGTTTAAAGTAGCCTACTTTGGTTCGTATTCAAAAACTTCTGAATGGTTTACACATCATGGTAGCCTCCACTTTTAAATCATTATTCAAAAGTAGACCAATTTTACTGGTGTGTAGGCCTACAGCTATGTGATACAAAAAATGCTGGGGAAAATAATAATAATAATATTCTGTGTCTGATTATTATTATTATTATTATTATTTTATATTATTATTATTATTATTATTATTATTAAAGTTGTTTTCTAGGTTGAATTAGTTTTAAAGCCTTACATTATAATTTATTTTCAATTCTACACTGCTGTATTGCCTGTTGTGTTTACAGAACTCATTATGCTATAATACATACACATATAGTAGTAGTTGTGGTAGTAGTAATACTACTACTACTACTACTACTACTACTACTAATAATAATAAATAATAATAATAATAATAATAATAATAATAATAATCATCATCATAATGATCAGACATGTTTCCTTATTGGAATATTAATGCTAATGTTTAATGTAATGTACACAAATATAATTTGTGAAGAATTGTTACCTGTATCGTTTATTATCCACGGGGACGATATCCATCGCTATGTAATACTGCTGATGAGGATCCAGACCCGAGATTTTCACTCTCATCGCTGGGAACATCCGCCTAATCGCAAAATGAGTTTATATTACTCCAAAATCCTATCACAATTCCTAAATTGAGGCATATATCTAAAAGTCAATTATCAAAAATCGTGAAATTACTAACCCTTTATAGTTTTACAATGCATCTGGAAAGTTACGTTAAAAAAAAAAAAAAAAAAAAGAATAACTCCACTTTGTGGTGCGTGTTGTTTTTCAGTTAAGAATTTTGACAGATTGCAATACATCTACAAACGTATTTAATAAAACCCTGTTGTAGTTCTGCTAGCAGAAAATTAACATGTGGGCTTGATCAAAGTGTTCTGTAAATTCAAATAAACTGGTCCTGTTCCAAATGCCTGTAACCTTTCCAAAATGTGATCGTCTGTATCCAGTGGAAAATGGACTTCATAAAATACATCCCATAACAACGTGGCGTCGTGGAGAGTGATGACTAAATATAACGTGAGATGTCGAACAAGAACTAGTAATATCATTTTCTGTCTGTCATATATTTCTGTCTATCTTTTATATATTTATCCGGACTAATGTAGAACTGTTTACAAACCAGTTTCACTCGTGTCTTGCTTTTGTAATGCAACGTTGATAGCGATTTAAGAGTTATAGTATGTAAATTCAATTCTATATATACATAGACACACACACAGTGTGTATTATTTGTGTTAACTGACCTCCCAGCTTTAGTGATGATCATTTCCGTTCCGATCTCGTGAAACCGTTTCCAGAGATCGGCTCCTTGAAGGTCCGCTTGGATCTCTGCAGCGCCAGGGCCACTTTGAGAAGGTATCAGCGGAGGCGCTGACACTGAGGGAGAAGGGCTTTCCAACAAAACATCGTCACACTCAGCTGCATAATGTACAAATAAGAAAGAGAATATTTAGATCTGAAAACGATAAACCTTTTTACATGGCCAATTTGCCAAGGGAGAGACATCGTGTTTGGGAGATCAATAACTTGCAATAAATTAAATTGGTACAAAGTTACTTTTCTTTATTTGTGTCTCATTTTAATAATTTTGGAAACTCTGCATTGCATTTCTTATTGTTCAAGTTGCATACAAATTTACTGCCATACAAATACATTAGTATCAGGCAAATTCCAGGTCAACCCATTGAGCAACAGTTAATCTGAAACTTGTAACACTAAATTAACCATAATCTAACTCTTTAGCCTTATTTTGGATCTTTGTCACATACGGGGTTGTGTCCTATGCTACCAATTATGTGAAATAGTTAGTGTAATAAGGAGTAATAGTTCACATTTAAAGAAAGTAACAGAAATGAAGTACACGTGATAAAGCGAGTTCTGGTGGATTTTCACAGTAATATCAAATTGACTACAAACATATTTCCATTAATTTCGCGAATGCAGGTCAGTTATAGGGTACAAACACGCCTTGCAGTGATAATTGTGAATAATGAGCAGCACACAATATGAGAAGAAAATGAAAGGATACTTGGCAGAACATAATAATGCAAATAAAGTGAAATATTAACCAACTAGTTTTTAAATGGTGGTTTTAAAATATTTGTTAGCGTTCGCGTTCATTTAGAATCCACCTTTATTATTATTAGTTATAGTATTATGAAGAATATTAATACATGTAGTTCTACTACTACTACTACTACTACTAATAATAATAATAATAATAATAATAATAATAATAATAATAATAAAACACTACTTATTACGCTAGATCTGGATTATATAAACTTTATGCTAATTATAGTAAAAACAGGCTTGTCAAAAAAAAAAAAAAAAAAAAAAAGAAGACATTTTTATGCAATACAAAATTACACAAAAACATATATGTATATACAAAATTTAAATACGTGCAATTTTTAATAATTATATATTATTATTATTATTATAATAATTATTATTATTATTATTATTATTATTATTATTATTATTATATTAAAGACAATTTGCATTAGAAAATCAAATGGGTAGAACATGAAACGCTAAACACGACAGAGACCAGAAGTTAGATTCTCTGACAGCAAGTGGACGGGATCTGCTTCAGTCCTGTATAGCACAGTGTTAGTTAATCGGGAATAACACTTACGGGATCTGTCACTTGAACAGTCAATTTCACAGTCTCTTTGGCTGGAGCAATTCCTCTCGTCCTTCTGTATGCTCTCGTCCTGATTCGAAATTTCATTCCCCTCAAAACAATTATCGCTATCCTCGTTCAACTTTCTTTTCTTTTCCGCCCCAATGAGGGCTTCCACCGAAAAAGCATGAGCTTTTAAACTCATTGTACACGGCGATCTCCTTTTTTCTGCCATCCTACAATCCAGAAAGCGGAAGAACTGTCAAGTTAAAAAGAATTACCCAGTACTTTTCAACGTGCATCCACCAGCACTGCGTTTAATTCACTCGTCTTTTTCTGGTCTGAAAGAGAGACCTAACTTTTACTGAGCCGGGAAGACTGACATGTGTTGCAAGCACTCAACGGGCAAGAAAATGTTGGGACCAGCAATTGAAATTTGTTGCCTTGATCTGTCAGCACTGTAGACGGCAGAGCAGTGGATGGGATCTGATCAAGTGTCAATAATCAAGGAGGCGGGATCTGACATGCCAATCACTCGACCCCTAGCCAATGTAAAAGCCCGAGCTCGCCCCTGCGCTGGGACCATCTTGCCGTATATGGAAGTGACGGCTTGGTGAATGAATTAGCTCTGGAGTGTTGAGCTCCAGCCATTCTTAAACATTGCGATCATTTTCACACAGAGGTTTCACATGTTTTGAATATTTACTTATTTCCTCAATTACATCCAAAGTCAGTTTGCGTACACTTGTTAAAATGTATTTATTTATTTATTTGAATAACTTTAAACTAAGTATCTTCAGAGATTGTAATATTGTAGTATATAGTGCACGTTAATTAATTTCCTTCGGGTAGGCTTTGCCAAAAAAAAAAGTCTATTCATAAACAATAACGTCATGTCATTCAAACACTGAATACATTCTCTGGGGACTGATTTTGATATAGGCCTATAATTAAGTCGTGTAACAAGACACTTAGGTTTTAATTCTCTTTAACAATTCTTGCAAATAAAATATATGTGTACCAATCTGGCAGTTATATTGTAATCCATTCAATTCACGAATTATTATTTGTTTATTTATTTATTTATTTATTTATTTAACCGAACTAGAAAGTGATATAGGTCAGGCTTTCATTTGATTAACTGGGAACTGAGACTTGTCTTATAGAACTTTATGATTGTTTAATTGCATTATGCTATTCGAACAGATGCACATTCTGCGACATTTCTTAAATTAACTTCGCCACTCGGGTAAAAACAGCAACAGACACACGTGTGAATGCATTTTGGCTTAGAAAACAAATACATGTATTTGATAGTGGTTATAGTTAGTGTAAAACGTGAAGCTTTTTGTTATAGTTAAATACAAACAAGCACGCACACTCAAATCCTACAATCGGAAACACTGAACATACCCAAACGACAGCTTATGGTGCCTATTTGATAACCGGAGTGGTTACCCGTGATTCCCTCATGCCAACAGACAGACAGACAGACACGTTATGAGACACATGTGTACTGGTAAATTGATTTATTGTCATTTTAAATATTGTTTTTAAAGCGGGTAACCTGTTTTTGTTTTTAATATTGCAGAGCAAAGTCATATATATTTTGTGACAAAGTTTTAATAAATTGCCCCTCCAACAAATTATAATGTAGCCTATTTTTGACAGAAATGACCACACTATATATAGGTCGTTCATTCATTGCAAATATGAAAACAACTCTGACGTGATTTTTTTTTTTTTTAAATCTATGTACATTTAACCTTTTACAATGAAATAGTATAAATTCAAAATTGTATTTTCGTTTGCCTGCATGCACATTGCATTATTGTATTACATTTGGTCTAATATAAAATAGAAATTATTGTAAACATGACGTCTCCTTTTCCACATTAAACGTTTTCTCTGGAAATTAAAATAAAGGATTTGTTCCAGTATTTAATTATTTTTATTTATTTATTTATTTATTTATTTATTTATTTATTTATTTTTTATAATTATTGGACAAATTATTTTCAATATTATGTTTGTCTCATTGGTGTTTATAAAACGAACAGGATATATATTTTTTTAAGCCTTACGATAGAATACAGGTCAACGCTTTTCTTTGGACACGGTTTGTTGTTTAATTTGAACATTCTAAAGAGCATTTTGAAATTATGTTCGTTCAATTAACATTTATAAATTTTCCGTGCTTTCAAAATATTTTAAGGTATTAAAACGAAATGTGCCACTTATACATACCTGCATGTTTTGATTCACGTTTACATTGAAAATAACATTGTTTTAATTGGATTGATATTCCGTTTTTGTCAAATAAAAAAAAAAAAAAAAACGCACTTTTTGAGCAAGCCTGTTTAAAAGTATAACTATAGAAGCCTATTGCAAAATACAGTTATTTTGAAACTTTACAGGTATATATTGATTCCTTTTTCTCACCCAAGTTCTTTTTAAGAAAACCTGTACATTTTCTCCAAAAATATGAATAATATTGTATTTATTTTACATTTAAAATAATTAACATACTTAACATCAGCCAACTTTAACTCTCACCACATGCATATTGCACAGTTACCCAAATTATCCGAGACTATCCATTCATCCTTATTCAGTATATTGGAGGCGCGTTGCTTGCAACTCTTGAATTTAAAATTGGATGCTTATCTTTTCCGTCTTAGCCATTAGAAAATAAAAGCATGTGTGGTCAGGTAAAGCATAGTGTTTGTGTGTCTAATGTCCGAGAACACTTGAAACAGTATACATATAAAACAACCATACCATAAACCATAAAACTTGCAGGACTGGACAAAAAAAAATGTTATTTTAAAAATATTAGGGCTATATAATTTAATTTTTAAATTTGTGCATGAGATATGTATGGGTTAGTTAAATAACACATATATGAACCTGAATCGATTTTTGAGTTCAGAACATCTAGTCAATTGAGTGACAGTAAACGTCCCAGCATACACTTTGAAAAAATAAACGTAAATATATATATATATATATATATATATATATATATATATATATATATATATATATATATATATATATATATATATATATATATATATATAAGCTCAAAGAGCCAGCTGCCCTTACACATAATTACACATACCTTATGTTCATTCAGACCGATGCAGCTTCGCTGTATCCTGTATTTTGTTGGTCAAATTTTCTAACGTAACCTCATGTGAACCTCATAAAACGTGTTATTTAAAGTAACCACTGTGCATGTACTCTTTAAACGTTTCACACTTATTCATGGAGTATCTACCCCATTATTTGGAAAGTAGCCTATGCTTTATTCAAACCATAATACCATACCTCACCTTGCTGGTTGTTAGGTAGCCAGGATTTACAGACACTGGAAGTTTAAAGCACTTGGAAGGAACACTACGCCCTCTACTGTTAGCATATCAATGTGCGCAATAATGGTGCAGTCATCTGTTTAATATTCTCCATAGCAGATAGGGTTTAGTCGAATCCAGGTCAATTTGCGAAATTTGCGGAAAAAAAATACGTTCGTTTAAACATTGGAAAGCGGAGTTGTTGGTAAACTGTTCAGTCGTATGCCAGAGGAATAAATATTATACAACCGACACGTTCCTTTTAATTTTGAGACATTTTAGGTTACTTTAAAGGAAGTGAAAACATTATTTCTAAATGTGAATAGATGGCGATTGTGACTACATGCTTTTGCAATTTAGTTCTAGTTGTGTGTTTATAGAGTGTGTTTATGGAACAACATTGATTAAATACTCATGTTAATAAATAAATAAATAAGAAAAATGGAGTGTTGTCAATATTTACTACTGTTTTGTTTCCTTAAATACGATTCGGTATTGGCGAAACATGTTAAATAAACAAACTACTGTACCGCTTTAAATTAAGGGTGTTTCATTTTTTGTTTGTTTGCTTATTTGTTTGTATTTTGTAAAAGGAAAGAAGCATTGCAAAATTAACAGCGGCTTCTGATTCTGAAAATGTACAGGTTTTAAAAAAATATCTTAAATTAAAATAAACCTTTACTTTTTTTTTTTTTTTTAGACAAGATCTGGGTGACTCTTAAAGGAGCTGCGTGTTTTGCTTTTGCTTTCCCGCTCAATTGCCTGGCCCCTGATTCTCCACCTATTCCCAAATACGTCAATATAATAAACGCTTGTCCTTTATACGTGCACACAACTGCATTTCATTTCATTTTACAATTTATTTATAGATCTTTTTTCAATGACGGCTTTTTTCAATGACGGCTCACAATACAATGCAAAGCAGCCACAAAGTGGAAAGTAAAAGGAAAGTATACCGCCTCAGTATCTCAAAGCAATGTTCGATCTGTGAATGTAGTCAAGTGTCAAATTCATTGTAACGAACTGACCCGTTAAACATTTGCTTGAAACAAACACGTTCGTTTCAAAGCTAAATAACCAAAACAGAAAATCATGTTTTAGTCTTTCTTTTTTTCTATCTGGACTTTGAAGATTCATTGACACATAAATTATAAAATCTCTGTGTCTGGGTAACATATTGTTAACAGATATTTTGTGAGTGCTAATGGCAAGATGGAAGGGCTCCAATAATTTTATTGAGGAAGTGGCAACACAGGGAGCAGATATAAGAAGTAAGTAAAAGGTTCAGAAAATAATTCACTTTGAACACACTGAGAAATGTAATCCACTTTAAATATGGCTCCAGTCCTTAACCACCTTGTTGCCAGTTCTCTAAGTTTTTATCTGCCTAAGTACAGAACACATATTTATTACAGTTGTGCCATCTGCAAGGGTCGGGATTTCCAGAAGGCCAGTTATAGTCCATTCCTATTCAGTTCTGATTGGGCTGCAAACAGCCTTCACTCTTCAAACACTGCATAATACTGTTTGACAAATGAGATAGCATACAACAAAACTGTTTAGAAATGAATCTGGAGTGCATAGGCTAATGTGTATGTTCATGTGCCATAAAATAATTAGAGTTTCTGTGAATGTTGGTCCAGCAGTTTGAGTAATTATTAAGCAGGATACACACCTCTTTTAATTGATGGTATTCTTCAATCCAATTTCGTCCAGTGCAAGAACGGTACACACATTGTCAAAACCGCCACTCAATCACGTAACGTTCATTAGTGTGATAAATAATTTTATTTTCTTGTTTATGTCTTGACCACAGTTTACAGCATTACTATATATGTTGTCATGTACGCCACATCACAGTTTACAACTATTGAAGTACACATATTTTTTTGTTTTAATAGATTTAAAAGTTGTTTTTTAAACTATATATATATATATATATATATATATATATATATATATATATATATATATATATATATATATATATATATATATATATAAGGACTGTATACCGCTGCATACGTTCGGCATGCATCAGAGTTACATAGTTATGTATGGTATGTTGGTTTAACTTCATATTATGGATAATTATTTTAACAACTGGAATTTCCAAAAACTGCAAATAACAAATTTTTCCTTTCCTAAATTTTATATCTAATTAGTATATAGTATATTAATACACGTAACGGTCATATATAATATGTCAACATTGCCAGTAGCCGAGGTCGAATAGGCGAATTGTTTAGTTTATTATTCCAATGACATTGAATGTTTTTTTTAGAAAACGAAGCCACTTTGCTTCCGCAGTGTACTTTATGGCTTCCCATGAATACCACAAGACCACTGTGTCCAGTGCATCTATATGCCGGTTTTCTTCAAGATTGAAACGTGTAACTAAAGAGCTCAATTAACGTGAAGCACTCAGGTGGAAAGATATATCATGGCAGAAAGAGATTGCACCTGTTAATCTCGTTTAAATGCTTTCATCATAAATTAAATACATTAAAACTAATTTGTGGGAAGCTTTATTTTCCACTGTTAAATGAAGTTATTATTATAAAGTATGTGTGTATTTCAGCCTATCTGAGTGCAATTTGACCGATGCAGCAACACTGTTAACCATGTTAGTGATAAAAAAATAAAATAAATAAATAACTTGCATAGTTACTGTTAACAAGATCTGCAGAATGAATGTAAGAAGCGCAGTTACTGACCATGGTATAGTATATATAATATATATATCTATAATATATATATATATATATATATATATATATTATATATATATATATATATATATATATATATAATATGCATATTTTATATAGATGTAAACTCAAAATTCGAAATTGAACCTGGAAAGTTTGAACAATATTATTATATGTATTATATTCGATATTAGTATTTATTATTATTATCAATAATAATAATAATAATAACACTACAATTGTTAAGTAGGCATACAATTTAATATAGATTGTTTACACAAGAACACACCGTGACACCGTCGCACATTAAAACATAATTTAATAGGAATATCTTTTTTTGTAGTTATTTTCTGATATTGTTTGTATAGTAAAACAAACAAAACAAATGACCACAAACGCATAAGGAATTCAAGCGAATAACAGTATTGTAGTTTTGTATGTATTTGCGGCCATTGTTTCACCGAATTAACAAGAACAACGTTTTTTTTAATTTAATTTATGTTAGTGTATTTCATTAGTACGTAATGCTACATACAAGCCTTTACAAATTATAGTATATATCAGGCTTAGTAACTTTATTGAATTATTTTCTTTCTGAAATAAATCATAAAGACTAAAGAGCTATGAGAATCTGTCCCGAATATCTGCAATATAACCACTGGAATGATGTTCCTGAATTGTGACATACAAAAATCTTTATTAAGAATTTAAATTTTTGATGTATTTATTTACGTGGCGTTTTACACCGTTTCCTACCACTGGACGCCTTACCACCCAATGTGGAGTCAAACCGTATGGCATTTTAATCAACATGTGGAACTTTGGAAAGGAAAAAAAATACAGCTGCCAAACTTGATTGTGTCAACAATCTTGCCAAACATGTTTTATGAATAAGAAAAAAATATACCAACATAAAACATAAACATAAGTCCATATGTAGTTAATATGAATTAAAATACTCTCTTTAATAAGATCAAAACACATACCACAAGTTTCTAATTTCAATGTATTGTACATTTTGAATATTTTAAACATCTCTGCATTTCTTATTTCTGAAGTTTGCTGTTAAACATAATATTCGAGAAAATTTTGAATATTATATATATATATATATATATATAATCTATATATTCTATTTGGCGGTTTATATATATATATATATATATATATATATATATATATATATATATATATATATATATATATATATATATATATATATATATATGTATATATATATATATATAATATATATATGTAACGTGTAACGACACAGAAAGACGAAACCTTGTGAACTAAGCACATGATAGAGTGTATAAGGGACATAACCCCACCTTGATTTACACGTGGAACTCCATTAAAGGTTACTTAGGGTGTGGTTTCAAAAAGAAAAAAGATATCTTAAAAGCAGTGGCAGGTTGAAAGTCCACCTGGATTGCAGTCCCACACAAAGGTTGCATGCTAATGGATTCATGCTTTACACATGCAGCCTCCTCCACACAACCCTTTTATTGCAGATTACAGTGAATGCACCTTAAGGGTAGATTTATAAGTGAAACCTGTTGCTCCCTTTGCAGCACAATACATTTTAGGAATTGTTAGATTTTCAAACAATGGTGGACATGAATAACAAGTCCTCTACAGTAGACTTGCTAATCCAAATCATTTGGGACCAAGTCCTGTTCAGATGCCTTGGCTCGTCTTTTGTTTTAAACCCTCTTGCAACCCTGTGTACATTATATTATACATTGTTTTTCATTGGTTAATACTGTTTCCTAAAATGTAAGCGCTAATTTCATTGGTCTCTCTATCAGTTGTTCAAAGGAGGATTAAATCCAATTAACAGAGTTTTGGGGGGGGGGGGGGGGGGGGGGGGGGGGGGTGGAGGATTTTTTCATTTGAAATCAGTAATAACCCTTTGAAGAAAACATACTGGGACAACAGGCTCTGTTCCTGATTTAATGACCAGTTCTTTAACGACCGTTTCCAAGGCCCATTTCAATTAATTACATCTAGTTTTCAGTGCAGGAAACTATCTTAGAGAGGGTTTACTGGTATTATTAGTTTAATATTTTTGTTCATATCACTGTTTAACCTAATAGAGAAAGTTCATACAAAATCTTGAAAAATAGTCCTTAAAATCATTCCTTAAAACACCCATTTATACCTTTTTTTAGATATTAGATTTAATATTAGATTTTACAGTAGCCTCTTTTATAAACCAGCACACTGTATTATCCGATGCTCCATATCAATGCCTCTCTGTGGAACCAGGCCTCTCACAGGCAAGTTCTGATATCGGAAGCCATGAAACTGCACTCCGGGTGAAGCCACTCCTCCTCTAATGGCAAGACATTATTGTTACTTAAATGGGTATTTGTGGAATCATAGTGAGCATAATATATGTGCCGCTCTCCTTTATTTAGAAGTTGATGATGATGAATATGCATTTCCCAGTTATTATACATGTGATATGCCCTTTTTAAATATAACATTGTAATAGCCTCTTTATTACAGGGGGAGTGTAAATAATAGTCTACATATAATTGGACATAGCCTATAATGATACCTGGAGAGGAAAATCATGGTGGGGTATATGTGTTGCAGCAGGTTTTATCTGAAGGATAGCAAACTCAGAAGTTATTTTGAGAAAGAGAAAGTGTGTATTTACATATACAGTAATAGGTTATAAATAGAAACAGTATTGGTTTACATTCACAGCTAGCTGGTTTTCGATGTATTTGTCTTTCATTTCAAGGGACCATACTATTTATAAATTTATAAATGCACAGACCATAAAAATCCATTATCTTACCTGCTATATCCCAAATGATCCTGAAAGAAATGTACATATAGTAAGACATTGTACAGGGGAGGCCCCCTTTTATGGGAAGAGCTATGCAAGGCATGGTTTCATGGACAGTCATGGTTCCATGGACAGGCATGGTTCTATGGGGGAGGCATGTTTGCACGGGGAAGGCATGGTTCTATGGGGGAGGCATGGTTCCACGGGGAAGGCATGGTTCTATGGGGGAGGCATGGTATCATGAGGAGGCATGGTTCATGGGGGAGGCATGTCTTTATGGGGGAGGCAAGGTTCCATGGATGAGACATGGTTCACGGGGAGGCATGGTTGACGGGAAGGCACTGTTCCATGGTTGACGAGGGAGGCATGGTTCCAAGGTGAGGCATAGTTCCACAGGGAGGCACGGTCCCACGGTGGAGGCATATTTCCACGGGGAGGCATGCTTCAAAGGGGAGGTATAGTTCCACGGGGAGTCATGGTTCCACAGGGGAGTCATGGTTCATTGGGGAGACATGGTTCACGGGGGGGGGGGGCATGGTTCCACGGGGGAGGCATAGTTCCACGGGGATGCATGGTTCCACGGGGTGGCATGGTTCCACGGGGATGCATGGTTCCATGGGGAGGCATGGTTCACGGGGAGGCATGGTTCCATGGGGGAGGCATAGCTATATTTAACACCGGCACAAATGTATAGTCTCATCAGATGCAAATTACATATTTGACATTTTGTAGGATTTGTATGAAAAATATTTCATATATAAACATGTTTAGCTATAGGTAATAATGTCTTTATTGGCTATCATTTTCTTTCATTATCAACTTCTTCTACAGAGGGAAAGCTAACAGTACTGCTAAAGTATTAGTACCCAACATTACTCATTAAGGATGTGAACCGTTTTAACTCAAATCTCATCACAGCATCCAGTGCTTAATTTCAAAGTTGCTATATTGTGCTTTATAAATCTATACTCATTTTTTAAAATACACATGTAAATTATTATCACCCATCAGGTTGCAATTAGTTGTGAAAAAGTGTTTTTAGATTGACTTGATTAAGGAATTGTAATGTTATTTTAGTTTTAAACAGTTTTGGAGTTTAGCCTGTCACAAGAAATATAATATTTTTTCCTTCATAGTTAAGATAAGCTAATTTTAGGCAACAGACTTCACTGCAACATGCTTGTCACAAAACAACAGTCATTAGTGGTTCATAGTTAAACATTGGCATTAGAGAATTTACAACATATATTTTCCATTTGAAACCAGTACTGTGTTGGTGACATACTGTATGAAAAACATATTTAAAAACATCTGCCTTGTCATCCTCAATTGTTTCAAATACCATGGAAGCATATGTGTTTTAACAAAGAGATTTTTATAAGCACTATAAACGACCGCTCAAAAATTTGGTTTTACTTTTTATTTTTTGCTCAAATTAGCAACCAATAAAACAATCCATTTAAAATGAAGGGCTTTTTCACAAAAAAATAATTTTGACGACTGTTTTTTAACAAACATTACAAACATTCTCTTAGATCTTTGAAAACTGAAAATTAATTTGTTCACTTTTTTTTATTCCTGTTGTTTAAATGTGTAATACATAAATAGAAAAATAATAATTTGGTGGTTTGCCTGTTCACTGCGCTTTTTAAATTTGTATATTTTTGCTCATAACTCATTAAAACAATAAATGTCAACAAGAAAATAAAAGGTAAGTAGTTTTATATGAAAGGAAGTCATTTAGAAGGTACTTCAAACTCTAAAGTTTGCCATGTCTCTGCGTTGAACGTAAGACCCAAGCTGCCTCTCTAGTTGTACTCAGAAGATGAACTTCTGTATGGAAGGATTCATTTCTGTTCCAACCATAATTTGTTGGTGCTGCTGGCTATGCTTTTCAAACATTTGGGCAGATGGAAACACTCAGGTTCAGCCCAGGACAAACTTGAGTTGAATGCCTGGCGGAAACAAGGTGTTTGTGAAAAATATATAGTAAGCCTTTATTTCTTACCATGCATTCAGCTGACTGAGGCACAGCATGCTGATTGTAGACTAGTATTTAGATTTTATTTAAAGAATGTGTTTTTTATTACCAGCACCAATTACTATTTTAAACATTTTAAAGCATATAATTGGCTATAATAATACACCACAGACCTCAGAGGGACTGACTGTTCTTATTAAGACCTACAACTATAAAGCTTTTGCGGGTTTGTGCTGCAGGACACTGCAGACCTCAGATTCTATGTTCACACACCCATATGCCTGAATATCAGCGAAGTAAGCTCATAAAATTAAGGAATGGTGCATGGATATAATTGACATGAAATCCTTGGTTTCACAGTAAAAACTTTATAAACTTTGACTAAATTGATTTTCTACACGAAACCTAATTAATAGGGGGGAAAAAACTGAACATACCCTGACATGTAGAGGAAATATGGCAGAATATAGCCTCATAATATCTAAAAATATAGTCAGAATATCTCAGGTTACTAAATTGTAGTTACGATAGTCTTTGATTTGCCTTGGTAAACTAAGATTTGCATTTAAAATTGCATTGGCCTCTCACCGGTATTCAAACATATATTGATATACTGCAAACTACTATATAGTTAATGTTCTTCACTAGCAGAGGATATATTCAAACTTTCTGCAGCAGAACTTTTTTAGGTACAAAAATCTAGGACAACAAAAAGAGACCACATTTCCAGGAAAAGATATGTAGACAATTTTGATAAAATATTGAAATAAAACCAAAATGAAAGCTGAAATGAATAAACCCAGTAATTATTCCATCTCCTGAGGGCAACCTGCCTTTACAGTAGCACTTAATTATGGCTTAATACTTCTCAACATAATTATTGCTTTTCATGGACTTAAAGCACTGCTTTCTATCGACTTCCAACAAAGGAAATGGTCATTGAAGCTGACAGTGAAATCCCCCCCCACAAGGATAAGCAGGGCAGACAGGCTGCTGGAGACAGAAAACTTCAGGGACACTGGAAACATGTTTGATCTCAGCAGTACAGTATGTCAAAAAGTCAAATTATTCAGACTCTAACAGTGTATAGCCTAGATGTGCGTTATAACAAAAGCTGTATTATATAAAATTATATAAATCGTACAATACATTTTGCTTCATAAAGTCGAATGAAGCCTATTGGATTACATACCACTTTGTAGTTTTCCATATACTTAACAAAAACGGAAAAATGGAAAAAATCTAACATGAAATACTGTAAATATTATAGCTCCAGGTAGACGTTTGTTGTATCATTGTTTAATTATTTGATTACATGATGTTACATGATTTTGAATTAGGCTTTCCGTTGGACTATTAAGGGGCTTTCGACATTATCTCCTAATCTGTAATGAATAATAGGAGTGTTAAGTACAGTATTTGTGAACCACTGCATAGCGTCAAAAAAAAAAAAAAAAAAGGTCCTTATATTGTCGACAGCA
Organism: Polyodon spathula; assembly: GCF_017654505.1. Taxonomy (NCBI): domain Eukaryota; kingdom Metazoa; phylum Chordata; class Actinopteri; order Acipenseriformes; family Polyodontidae; genus Polyodon; species Polyodon spathula. The sequence continues at coordinate 32,231,123 of NC_054538.1, read as the reverse complement.
TAGAGAGGAAACCTTTTCTGCATCGGGGTTAATTTTCCCAACTACTAAAACTCTGTCTAAGATTATACTTTAATTGATTATTGCTCCTAAAATGTCAAATGCAGATAGAAGAGAGTATTTACTTGAATTAGACAGATGCATTTGTGATGCGGCACAGGCTCACTTTGATTTGAACTGTTCATGCACTGAATGCACATCTAGATGTCCTGAAGATCATCTTCATATTGTACTTGCATTTCTTATTGCTCTTCCCATACCAAATGTATATTTTACTGATACTTTAAATCTGAACATACTGTGCACATAAGCAATATACTAATTCTAATATAAGGTAAAATCAATATAATGCAAGTGCTCATTTGTGTATATTATTTTGGCACTAAATGCATATTCACCATTTTCTGTGGATTTGACAATATCAAGAGAGGAGGTTGAAGCAAATATCAGCAGACTTTCTGGATCCAGGTACATTATCTTCCTTTGTGCAACGGAGCAGCTAGGTTAGTGTGTATAGATGTAATTAATTTATTCAATTATTTTTATATTCATGAGTGGGACACCAAAGCAATGGTATAAATGGGAACTGAAAGAGAGTAGTATTTACTGGGTCTAAGGTATGAAGATCTCATGTAATACAATAGTCCATCATCTATCCGACAGCGGTGGGACCAGAGTAAGGGCGGGTACGTAAAAAGTCGGATAAATGAATCCTGTTTTAAATACCATTATACAAAGTTGTAACAATTACTGTATTCACACAATTATTGTTGAGAGATTCAGCTTTTATTAGGGAGCTCTCATAAATCTCTTGTTTAGAAAGATACAGGGTATGAATGCTTGTGACAGAGTAGCGATCTGCTGTGTGGGTATGCGCATTCACTGCTGAGTGTCAGGCAGGAGATCGAGATGGAGTTTGAAGTTGATACGCTCTGCAGGCGAACAGGATTTATTTACATATCAACACACTGAACAGCTCATGTGACATTACCAGCAATACTAGAGCACAGAGTATATACAACATAGTGTTCTTTGGTGAGATCTACAATCTCTGAACTAATCTTCTCTGTTCAATAATAAACAAACTCTGGCTACTTGCATGGATGCTGACGGTTTTGACTCACTCACTCTTTGGTATCCAGCCCTGGTTCTGATTCTCTCTTTCTCTCACTCACTCACTCACATGCACACACTATGCTGACGAGGAGGTTGATCATGGCGTATAAACAGTTAGGGCGGGTATGTGACGGGCGGATACACGACAGATTACTATATAGATAAAGGCAACATCAGCACACCATTAAATGCATAGTGATTCAATTGAATTAGCACCAAAGATCTAGGTTGGCTCCATGTTTTTAATATTTTACAATGCCAACATGTTTATCTTTAAATTGGTATTGAACAATAAAAGTATTTTAGTAGAGTCAAGGGACAATGTTAACAATCTAATTGGACATAATCACAAACTTCGCCTTGCACAAACAAATGTTTTCTTGATTTATATTATAACACTTGATAAATGGTTCCCTAAATGTTTGAATGAAAGCAATTACACTCTTTCCATGCCTGTTAAATCTTTAATGGATGACGTGCCATTTTAGCCAGTTAAGTACAAGGCTCTTAACCAAAGACTGGTTAAAAGTGTATGCGGTAAACATGAACCTTCACTATTTTGCAATTGTTGCACAACTGGGCTATAAAGTAAGACTTGAGTCTCAAATTTAATGAAGTGCAGAGCTGGAAGATTGGCAGGAGCTCAAGTGCCAAGGGCAGTTACAAAACTATAACAGGCAAGTATTTTCAAGGTAGCTGTATAAAGATTTATAAAATGTGTGTTTGTGCCATTTTAGGTGCACATAACTACCAATCTCATGTCGAATGCTCTATGGATTAAGATTAAAGTCTGGCAACTTTGTATCAGTTTTCGTATCTATATAAGTCTCTGTTTTGTCTGAGACCACATGAATAGTTAATAGCATATTTTTTGGAATGAATGGTTAGATTTTTCAAAACAGACACCAACTTTTTATTAAAACCCAAATCACATTAACCTTACAGCATTCAAAAAATGAACTTAACTGCCTAAGATTCATCTTCTATTAACTGAAACTTAAGATGACCTGACACATGACATGGTTGAATATGTTTCTAATATTGCAGTTATTCAATAATGAAATTATAGTTTGTCTGATCTGTTCTCAAAATGTGCTTGATGCAGGACCATCTGCAATAACATATTGCTGTACCAAAAATATCAATGTACTCTCACACTGGAGCTGTTCTATTAAAAAAAAAAAGGCTTTTATTTTTTCTTCTTGTGAAAAGAAGAAATGATCTCAAAGGAAAGCAGGTCTCTCAACAGCATAACCCCCCCCCCCCCCTTTCGAATGTGGTTGGCATAATGAAAACCTGGTTTGTGGACACTGGATATCATCAAAGATACACTTTTCCAGTCTCATGGGACATGACTCACATTAAACAAAACACAAAGCAGTCATCAGATGGTGAGTGGCACAAACATATCCAGCTTACTGGGCAATAGAATTTAATGATAAAATAATTCATTTTGATGAATAGAAGCAGTATGGATGTCAGATTGGAAAAACTTTTTACACATTTTCATTATGTATGTACGTATATGTGTATGTATGTATGTGTGTATAGATGTGTGTCATAAAAAAAAAATTACAACATTTAAATTTGGCATTTTTTATATCATTTGTACTGTGGCTGCATAGTTTACAATCAATTGATAATATCTCTAGGACTAATGTGCACCATTAGGTATCAATACAATTCTAAGGAAAATTGTAAAAGAAAAGGGGGCAATGCAGTAATGTTATTAAGCGAGTCAATTAATCACCCCTGGGGGGAAACACCAGCAGCATTATTATTAAAAAGAGTAGCAATGTTATGTTCTGCCACAGTTTAAATCACAAATGGTTGCTTTCAACCTCTTTAAGACATTATAGGTAACTGTATATTTTACCTTCCTGGTAGTCAAGCCACATTCCTTCCTTATTTTTCAGGAGTTGTGGGGTTCAAAGACTCCCAAAGGCAATTCTTGAAGACCCCACAGTAAAATGAGAAGCGAACATAGGCTTAAAAAGTGTGTGTAAACACAAAGGGGTCTCTTAATTGATTTAAGCAGTGACAGATTAAAATACTGTAGTCATGCAAGTCATTATAATATAAATATTTTTACTTCATCAATTAGTTGAACAGGTATTTTGATCTTCCGCCACATTGATCAATTGAATATGTCTCATATTATTGGCAGCTAAGTATTGCAAAACCCAAATGCAGAAACAAATTTAAAGATACATGTAACATAGGCTTGATTTACTCTACATGCAGTTTAGAAACTCCATATTCTCTCTCCATTGTCATGAGAATGCAACATAGCACAGGCACATCACAAACATTTCTCACACTACAGAAAGTGACCATAGCAAGGGAATTCATGCCAGTGGTCTCCTATATTATTGCTGCAGGCTACTGACCTAAGCATCAGACTTGAGAGAATGTGTATAGAGTTGAAGTAAAATCTCTGAAAGCTAATTTATAAGGCAAGATTGATATCACAAGAATGAAAAATTAAAAAATAAAAAGAAACTGTTAGTTCCACAAATTTATTCAAAAAGAAGATATGAGGCTTAACATCAGCTTGCTGCAAGACTTATAGAACGAAGTTCCAGAAAGTTACAAAAATGTCCAAGTGGATAAGCGTACACAGAATTTGTTGCTACCGGTATACTGGTATACTGGATCCCCAATAACATAAAATATAACAACATTCTACTGGCGGAATTTGGATTTAGGTATTTATTATTATTATTATTATTATTATTATTATTATTATTATTATTATTATTATTATTATTAAGAACATCATGTAGTGGGGAATGTGGGTGAGTAGGGTAGCCTATTTTAGATTTACTATGAGTGTTTGAAAATATAATCCACTAAACATTTTCACTGGATATTCTTCATATCATTAAATTAAAATGCTGGATTTTTGCTCTGTTCACGTACTTTGATAAGAATCAGAATTGCTAAAGCTACCCTTCTGTATGAAACTTTGTATATATTATATATGTACGTGTATAATATGTATCTGAATATATAAGCAATTACAAATAATACATATAATAGTACAAAGTGCTCTTATGGAATGTTTATTTTTGGTTTTGTTTTTGTTCGTTTTTTTTATTTGTGCATATAATGAGTTTTTGTTTTGTTTCCCTCACTTTTTTTTTTTTTTACCAGTATGCAATGCCTTTACAATCAGAAACACAGTTGAGTGATTTCATTTTACAACACTGAACAGCCCTGGAAGAATTCAATTACCTTTGTAAAATTGGAACAGAATACATGTGGTTTTAAATCAGGTTATCTATGGAAACTAAAAGGGAGCAATGCAAAACAATTAATCACTTGACAGTAAAGTTAGTACCAGTACGTGGTTTAAGCCAAAGGAACTGTTAGTTCTGAGTAGTGAAGTTACATGAAACTCTAGACATCTTTATACATCTGTCAGACCCTCTGGGACTGTTGTGGACAGTCTGATTAATAAAAGATGAAGGTTAAGGAAGGAAACCTAGATTTTTTTCGCAGAATGACAACAACAAAAAAATAACGCTCTCCATCTGTTTATGAAAGGAAAGCACAAGAGTGAAGTGACTCAGTGCCTTACACTTGGCTACTACTTTTCAGCTGCATCTTTCTGACTCACTTTTGGTCTGGCCCTGGAAAAATGAGAAAGAATTCCAAAAATTAAGTGTGGAATGAATTTACAAGAAAGATTCTAGTCTTCTTTTTGAAAGTCTGAAATTGAATCTGCCTCACCAGAGTCCCCCAGTGGTTTCCTGCACTCAAAGTTCATAACTTAACAGCTCTCCCTGTTTGTTTTTCATTTGTCTCCTTGATCCTTTAGTCTTTCCTTTCCGGCTGATCAGAATCAAGAGCTATTAAACTAGTGCCATATTTGAGCTGTAAAGCTGGCAACCCATTTAAAACTAGGAATGGCTTTGGAGTGCACTTTGCTGTTACTGTGCTTGAAGGACATTGAGCTAACAAATTAATACCAGTGTAAAGTATCTTATACAGTATGCATTGCTTTCAGTTTGTAGTGCTCACATCTGATTGGTGAGTGTCACACATTATGGTAAGTGTTTTTAGTGGTATTTTTTATTTTATAGCAATCACAGAGGAAACACTGACTGAGCGCTGCACATTTAAACGTAGAGAAGTTGCAATGGCTTCCGGGTGAGTTCTGGTTAAAAAACAGAATTCTGAATATTTCAGCTGCTGCAGTCTTAAATGGTGCTGATTAAACTTTAAAGGCATGCTAACCAAGGATTTTAAATACATCCCATTAGCACTATCGGTATTATCACCGCCCCGCTTTTTTCAGTTGAAAATCTTTTGGTTATTTGTATGGTTAAAGTGGCTGCTTCACTGGCAAACTGTGTGGATTTACAAACCAAACATGAACAGCAAGTGTACAGATGCCCAGATGTGAGGCCACACCTTGGGGTATTTTCAGCCCTGAGAGGCTCACTAGTCTAATGACTCTCCTGAAGAAAGGCACCCTCAGGTGCTCAGAACACCTGCTAACATCAGAGCTGGAGCATATTGTGTTTATTATGTTTGAATGCATTTAATTCTATTATTTATTGAATAGAAAAGTACTCTGAAATATTTCTTGTAATTCAAATAGGACAGTGCAAAGCTTACCACACCAATTCCCCATGTCTGGACATGTTCCATAAAAGATACTCCATCCACGTACTGACCAAGCGAAAACGTTTCAGGCAACTCACAAGATCTCAAATCTAAGGTAGTACGAGTATAGGTTGCTACAGTAACTCATTGATGATTCTGTCTGTATCATTATGCAAAAAATCAGTACAAAGAAATGGTACCTAGATTTCTTCTAGCTGTATCAAGGTGTTATATTTGAATGTTTTGTAAGACAGTCAATTTGCAATCATTCTTTAAATCAGGCCCAATGAGGTAAGCATTTCGAGTGTTTTTCTTGTGTTTTTTTTTTTTTTATAATGACCAGAACTTAGTTACAGTATATTTTAAACCAGAGTCTATGTTATACTGTAGCCAGCTTTGATATATATATATATATAAATTCCTAAGCACTGACAATAATCCATTTGAACAAGGAGTTGTGACTATGGTAACCATATGTTCTTGTTATGGCCCCTCAATTGTTTTGCACATTTGAAGTCAAGTAAAACACATTGTAACAGGTTGATGGAGGGTGGAAAAACTAACCTCCCGACAGACAGACCTCAACAAGATGGCGTAAACAGTAGGTATAGAATCCGGTTGCAGTGGCCATCTTGGGGAGGTTGGTTATACAGGTGTACTGAGTTTCCTGCTAGTTAAGACAGGTTTCAGCAATAGTTTATTGAGTAGTGATTGGCGGTAGTGGAACATATAAGGGAACTGTGTAGTGAGCTGGTTGGTTCAGTTGGGGAGAGTGAGAATGAGAGTGAGAGTGAGTCATACTGGAGGCAAACAAACCACGGAGGTCTTACAATTGCTGATTGCCTTTCCCAGGAGGACCAATGCTATCAAGGACACATGAAACAAGGGGGGTTTGGAGCATGGCCCAGGATCGAAACCTGGACCTGGACAGGCAAGAGACTGCATGGCATTGTTAGAAATAAGTGTGTGGGTGTATATACTTGTGTACAATAGTGGTTGTAAATGTGTGTTGTCATTATAAATACTTGTGTTGCACTGAAACCCAGGACTTGGTCTATTATTGTTATGCTGCCCACATCCCACCACACACGTATTTTTGAGTGAGTCACAAATAAACAGTTAGTTTGTTCACACGCAGCTGTGGCTGATGTAGGTGGAAGGCGCTGTGTTTAATTATCCTGCTTGTGTCTGTGTGACAACAACTCATTAGCAATATTATAAGTTTGAGCCAACACAATTTTTCAATTTACTTAAATCATTATTCTTTTACAAACTATAACAGCATTTCTTTACTTTCAATATTTTGCTGCTTTGTTGGCTATGTATTAAATATGGATAACATAATAAACATTACTGTTCATTTGACTTCTTAAATATAACAGTTTTACAAAAATATACATGATGGCTTACTGAATTACCCTGATGACTTAAAATATATATTTTTGTCAATGTTGTCAGTTTGTAACCATGCTATGAAATTATCTGATGTAAAACTACAAGAAATTAAGCAAGGTTCAGAAATCATGAATTCTCAGAGATATGGATAAAACTAGTGTCTTGAAATGATAATTAAGGGTATAATACTGCATTGAAAACAGCAGCACCAACATGTAAACCAATGGCAATGTTCAGAATGACATTTAGCAACCCAAAACAGTGTGTTCTGTTCTTGTGATGCACTATTTTATCACAAACTTATTTATGTGTGATAGTGATATGACCAGAAGCGTGGTACTCGTCCATTTTGACTTGGTAAACAGCGCACTGTACCATGTGTTAGATCATATGGTAGGGACAACTCGCAAGATTCTTCATATAAATGCAACAATATCACAAAGGAATATCCACTAGTAAGTGGCATCAGATGACTTTTTTTTTTTATTTAGTAGTCGCCAATTATTTTTATTTTCTCCCAATTTAGAATATCCAATTTTTTTAGGCTCAGCTCACCCCTACCACACCTGCGCTGACTCGGGAGGGCGAAGATGAACAAACACTGTCCTCCAAAGCGTGTGCCATCAGTCAACCACTTCTTTTCACACTGCAGTCTCACTGTGCAGCCACCTCAGAGCTACAGAAGAGGAAAATGCAGCTTAAAGGCAAGCCCGCAGGTGCCCGGCCAGACTACAGGGGTTGCTTTTCCGTGGTGAGCTGAAGATACCCTGGCTGACCTATATACAGTGCCTATAGAAAGTCTACACCCACTTTCAAAATGTTCTCCTTTTGTTGCCTTATAGCCTGGAATTAAAATGCATTAAAATAGTTTTTTTTTTCATTTGTCTACACATCCTACCCCACAACTTCCAAATGAAAAAAATATTCTAGAAATTTGTGGAAGATTAATTAAAAATAACAACTGAAATAGTTTGGTTGGATAAGTGTCCACCCTAAATAGCAATCCTAAATTAGCTCAGGTGTAACCAATCACCTTCAAAATCATAACCAAGTTAAGTGGTCTCCACCTGTGTTAAATTGTAGTGATTCACATGATTTCAGGATAAATTCAGCAGTTTCTGTAGGTTCCCTCTGCTGGGTAGTGCATTTCAAAGCAAAGACTCAACCATGAGCACCAAGGTGCTCAAAAGAACTCTGGGACAAAGTTGTTGAAAAGCACAGATGAGGAGATGGGTATAAAAACATGTCAAAGGCCTTGAATATCCCTTGGAGCATGGTCAAGACGATTATTAAGAAGTGGAAGGTGTATGGCACCACCAAGACCCTGCCTAGATCATGCCATCCCTCCAAACCAGATGAGCGCGCAAGAAGGAAAAACTGATCAGAAAGGCTACCAAGAGGCCAATAGCAACTTTACAAGAGCTACAGGCTTTTATGGCCAAGACTGGTCAAAGTGTGCATGTGACAACAATATCCTAAGCACTCCACAAATCTGGCCTGTATGGTAGGGTGGAAAGAAGGAAGACATTACTCAAGAAAGCCCACCTTGAATCCCATTTCAAGTATGCAAAAAAACATTCAGGAGATTCTGTAGCCATGTGGCAAAAAGTTTTGTGGTCTGACGAAACTAAAATAGAACTTTTTGGCCTAAATGCAAAGTGTTATGTTTGGTGCAAACCCAACACAGTGCATTACCCAAATAACACCATCCCTACTCAGAAGCATGGTGGTGGCAGCATCATGTTATGGGGATGTTTCTCATGGGCAGGGACTGGGTGGTCACTTATCAGATTAGAAGGGAAAATGAATGGAGCAATGTACAAAGAAGTCCTTGAGGAAAACCTGCTGCCCTCTGCAAGAAAGCTGAAACTGGGATGGAAGTTCACTTTTCAGCATGACAACGACCCAAAGCACACAGCCAAAACTACACTGGAGTGGCAAAAAAAGGTAAACAAAAAGGTAAATGTCCTTGAGTGGCCCAGTCAGAGCCCTGGCCTAAATCCAATCCAATCGAAAATGTGTGGCATGACTTGAAGATTGCTGTCCATCAACGCTCCCAAAGGAACTTGACAGAGCTTGAGCAGTTTTATAAAGAAGAATGGTCAAATATTGGGTAAAAATCTAGGTGCTCAAAGTTGGTAGAGACCTATCCCACAGTCTCACAGCTGTAACTGCTGCCAAAGGTGTTTCCACAAAGTATTAACTCAGGGGGGTGGAGACTTTCCAATTATGATCTTTCAGTTTTGTATTTTTAATATGTACATTTTTTTCTCAATAAAAACTTTTTTTCCCCTTAACAGTTTGGAGTATGGTGTGTACTGTATATATATATATATATATATATATATATATATATATATATATATATATATATATATATATATATACTGAACAAAAATATAAACGCAACAGGTAAAGTGTTGGTCCCATGTTTCATGAGCTGAAATAAAAGATCCCAGAAATGTTCCATATGCACAAAAAGCTTATTTCTCTCAAATTTTGTGCACAAATTTGTTTACATCCCTGTTAGTGAGTATTTCTCCTTTGCCAAGATAATCCATCCACCTGATAGGTGTGGCCTATCAAAAAGCTGATTAAACAGCATGATCATTACACAGGTGCACCTTGTGCTGGGGACAAAAAGAGGCCACTCTAAAATGTGCAGTTTTGTCACACAATGCAATGCGTGCAATTGGCATGCTGACTGCAAGAATGTCCACCAGAGCTGTTGCCAGAGAATTGAATGTTCATTTCTCTACCATAAGCCATCTCCAACGTCGTTTTAGAGAATTTGGCAGTACGTCCAACCGGCCTCACAACCGCAGACCACGTGTAACCACGCCAGCCCAGGACTGCCACATCTGGCTTCTTCACCTGCGGGATCGTCTGAGACCAGCCACCTGGACATTTGATGAAACTGTGGGTTTGCACAACAGAAGAATTTCTACACAAACTGTCAGAAACTGTCTCAGAGAAGCTCATCTGCATGCTCGTCATCCTCACCAGGGACTTGACCTGACTGGAGTTCGGCATTGTAACCGACTTCAGTGGGCAAATGCTCATCTTCGATGGCCACTGGCATGCTGGAGAAGTGTGCTCTTCACAGATGAATCCCGGTTTCAGCTGTATCGGGCAGGTGGCAGACAGCGTGTATGGAGTCGTGTGGGCGAACAGTTTGCTGATGTTAATGTTGTGAACAGAGTGCCCCATGGTGGTGGTGGGGTTATGGAATGGGCGGATATAAGCTACGGAAAACAAACACAATTACATTTTATCGATTGCTATTTGAATGCACAGAGATACTGTGACGAGATTCTGAGGCCCATTGTCGTGCCATTCATCCGCCGCCATCACCTCATGTTTCAGCATGATAATGCACGGCCCCATGCTGCAAGGATCTGTACACAATTCCTGGAAGCTGAAAATGTCCCATTTCTTCCATTTTTATTTTTTAAATGTCGGTTTTGTGACATTCTGGGAAATTCTTTTTTTTTTTATTTTTTTTTTTTAACTGTCATTTGTGAATTTCCTTTAAAAAATACAGTGAATTTTTCCCTATGACTGCTGCCATAATGCACTTTCCTATGTTTTTAGCATATAAAACAAGCACTTTTTACCCATAAATTCAAACCTTCTGGGCAGGGGTGTACTGATAGTCATAATTTTCTGAGTAATTACCTTTGTCATTATATTAAATAAATCCAAACACCTATTTCTTAATGTGTTGATTTCAAAACAAGAAAATCTTCCCTTCCCTCACTTTAACAATTAAGTACCAATCAATGGCAATTAACTTCCTCATTGAGAGTTTTAAAAGCTGACATTTTTACAGCCATACCGAGGCCGTAAACTGACAATGAAAATAACTAGCAAAACCAACTGAACCATCATGTAAACGTGACTTTTCCTTTCCTTAAACTCAAGCTACCACTGTGGAAAATGGGATATGTATTTCTTTGTTTAAGTCAGGGATAACACCTTGCACAGGACTACAATCCCACAAGTCACTGCAGAGATGACGCATTTCTGCGAAACTAAGGAAACTGAAAAAAATAATATAAAAAAGATAAAAGTAAGAGAAATAATGACTTATAAAATATAAATTAGTTTTAGTTAGTTTAATTACAACAGGTTCTTATTAAATAACACTGCTAGATTGTTATAGATACTCAATAATTGTAAACAAGGGAAATTTATGCAGGAACGCCCATAATTATATATTCATCTAAGGTTGAACCGCAAAGAAAAACTCGCTAACAGCATTGCACATGTTTAATACATTTCACCCTAGACTTCTGACTAATGCGACAGGCACAACACTTGTCTACAGTAAATCTACCCCTATGTGTTTTTTGAGTGATTATACATACTACACACAACAAAAAGTTTTGCAACAGCTTTGCCTTTCTGCTTGTAGATAAAGTCAGTCACAGCTGCCTTGCTTCACAATGATCACAACTACATTACTGAAGACAGATTGAAGGGTGAGGCTTAAGAAAATGCTGCTGAAAATGGGGTCCCAGAGTGGCTCATGCAGTGAAAGACGTCTGCCAGTCTGTGCATTAAAACTAGCACCCACATGAAACCATAACTTTTATAAACTTTTATCGTATAGGACCATTTTTCACCTGCTTTGTCAAAACCTGGGCTCAGGCTTTTAGCAGCGCAGCTGGCATTGGAAATAAAAATGGCTTCTGCCCAACAGTGTACTGAATTCATTGTCAGAAAAATGTATCTACATGCATACACAAGATTTATAGTTAATAGCCTGTGACAATTCAAATTTCTAACATATCCTGAGCAGTTTATGAGATGTAAAAAGTGGTAAAACTAAACATCTTGGAAACAAATAAATCGTGGCAGCTTTTTTAATTTGGAATAATTATAGATTTGGCAAGTGGACTGGTCTAGTAATGCCAAAAAACCTCATGCTGACTGCATGGCGCCATTAAAAGACAAAATGTCAGTAAACAGTTGAACAAAAGGCATTTAAAGGTTTCTGAAATTAATTTAAGAAATAATGTATGTCCTGCCACACCTAAGCTTCCATAAATATATCAGTTTTCTCACAAAGCCTTTATAAAGCTCATAAGTTATTGCTTTTTTCTTCTGTTTTCAGAAGAATATTTCAAAACATGGAACTAATAGTAGTTTATTAAGATCAGGGGCACAGGAGCCAGGTAGGGAGGGGGAGCAGGGGACCACGGCCCCCTCAATTTTGGACAAAAGGAACATGTGCAGGGGCTCCCGAATGGCGCATCCAGCAAAGGTTCTCTACGTGGATGTGCTCTATAGCCTGGGGATTGCAGGTTCTTAGTCCAGACTATGTCACAGCCAACCTTGACTGGGAGTTCCTGGGGGCAGCGTACAATTGGCCGAGCGCTGCCCAGGTAGGGGTGGCTTAGGTCAGCAGGGGAATCCACGGCTCGCTGTGCAGCAGCGACCCCTGTGGCCGATAGGGCGTCTGTGGTTCTGCAGTGTAGCTTCCAGATCTGTGTTGTCCTCCGGCACTATGGGTCTGGTGGCCTCACTGTGGAGCCGCAGCGTGCAAAATGATGGATTGGCAGGAGCACGTTTCAGAGGACGCGTGATCCAGCCTCCGTTCCCAGAGTCAGCAGGGGGGTTGCGAGCTGTGGGCCGAGGATACAGATAATAATTGGGCATATCAAATTGGGGAAAAAAAACGGGGTAGACAATTGGAGACGACTAAATTTATAAAAAAATAAATAAAAATAAACGGAACATGTGCACAGTGGGGGAAAAAAAATGTGCTTGTATAGCACACATTGTTTAGTTGTGGTTATACTCTGCGTCTTACATAAATTGTGGCACTAATTATATCATATAAGAACTTACAGTACCTTACTATCCCGATGCCTAATGCAACTGCTGAGCCAGCTTTCCATGCATTTGATGGCTGAAAACATACATATGATCATCCATGACTAAAGCTGTATTTTTTTGACGGATTTCCCAGTTTACTTGAAATTTATCCATTACCTTATAATATATAGTTATCTGTGAAAATTCCCATTTCTGAAAGAATAGTGTAAATATAAATATTTTATCACTTAAAATAAATGCAACAAATGTTTGCCTTCCTGGCGCACTACTAGTTACACTGCATTTACTGCATTTTTTGCTTCAACGCAAAAGACACCAGCTGCATTAAAGATCGGAACTATTTCTGCTACAGATCACCCCATTTAGTACGAAATGGGGGCATTTCATGGATCTGTTGTTATTTTTACAGTTATGTATGTTGTTATGTTGTTTGATCATTCACTGATGGTGAAAATAGAATGTTTTTAGTAGGTGGACATAAAAAAATTAAATATTCACAGTTTAGCATTTACTGTTTTTCAGGTAAGCATTTAAATATATTAGAACATTTGTGGTATAATAACTATAAAAAAAAAAATACTTTGTATTTTCATTTATTCCTGAAAAACGTTGTTACCTCCTATCCAAACAATCTGATATTCTCAATAACTTTTGATACAAAATGTTAACAACAAGTTTCCTGGTTATTTGATAAGCAGTTAGTTCTCCAGAAAGATTAAAAATGTGAAGTATGAAATGTGTTTGTGCATATGTACACTTGTGTACATTTTATCCCATTCGCAAAGTTTATTCACTGAGACTAGTTACAGAACACCCCTAGGATATATATTTTTTGATTGGCAGGGAATGATTTATGTCTGTATAATATCCAACAGATACACTTAGACATTTTAAGTTTTTCAAGCACATTTTTAGAAGCTGTGCCATACCATCTGTAACTTTTGGAGAAAGTTCCAGATGATTTTGTGAAATTTGCATCAGAAATGTCTGCTCTGATTTCCTTTGCTAGCTTTTGGCTTTCTATAATTCTAATATAATTTAGGTTCTCGTTTTTTAATTAGATTTCTAGAATCTAGTTTGGAAAGCATATGTTAATAATTTATTAAACAAAAATGCAAAACCATCTTCTAACATAATTTTTTTTTTTATTGCATTGCCTGCAGCAAGTCAGTCCTAAATGAAAGAATACATCTTTTTCTTTATCTGTATGTGTGTGTGGTCCATGCACCTGAAATGCAGACTTGTCTGTATCAGGTTTATTTAGTTAAACCTAAGACAGCGCTTTGAAATGACTACATTTGAACAGATGTTACCCCAAGGGTACAGGCACAACATTGAGATCATTCCATTGAATTCAAAGAGAATTGAAGAGGAAGAGTTCAACATCAAAAGGTTGGCATAACTAGGGTTCTGGGATTATTATTTTGACTGCATTCTGGTATCTGATGGCAATGCTTGCGGATATAAACTCAACAGATTTTGAGGTTCACTGAAAAAAGAAAATATGTCATGTAATTTACAGATTTTTGTATTTTTTTTTTTTATTATTATTGTTGCTCCCATTATAAAGATCACATTGTAATGTGTTTTTGTTTAACAGATATTGTACATCAGTGGAAATGACTGCCCCACTTTTATAGGGATTCTAAGCCTGTGTGTCCGTGCTACACTCACTCACTTAAAATGGCTGTCAATATAAAACACTTGTTTGTATACAGATGTATAAGGAAACTGCCCCGTACTTTTATTTGATATTCATCTACACTTGTTGAAAATAATACATTGGTGTTTATTAGGTGTTATTTCAAATGGCTATACATTATTGTGATGAAATGCACACTGTTTTTATTTAAACCTTTAGAACTCCACATTTACTTCTAGTTCAATCAGAGATTCTATTGTTCAAATCATGTCACATCAACAAAATTGACTTTTTAAAGGTATATTAGAAATACTTGTTGTGTAATTATTAAAGCCTGTTTGGAAAATATGTCTCCCTGTTAGAGTTAACAGCCCTCCACAATGTTTTGGGCGTTTATCCACTCTATAGTTGGTTTATTTCCTTGTGCACTTAACCAGCCTCAAAGTTATCCCCTAATTATAATTATAAGAAGACAGATGCCAGAAGACACTGTATTGTAGCATAATTAATGGATTGCAGAAAGAAAGAACAGAGAAACAGCAAGGTAGTTTATTTTGCCTGAGATTTATGTTATGATTTTTATGGTGACTTTTCAGACTTTGCTGTTTGAGCTAGTCAACCGTTGAAATAATAATTATGAACAGACCTCAGGCAGAGTTAATGGACTTCAAATTACGTAGTTCAGATATCTGAAAATGCACAATTACTACTATAAGCTTACAATACAAATACAAGACAAAATAGCTATGTGTACCAACACGGCTCATCCTACTTTAAACAAGAATAAGGAATTCTTACACAGACAGGGCTAACTGAGAGGGAGGGCCAGCTGAGAGGCAGCAAAAAAGTAAATTGTTGTATTGGAAAGCTGATGTGAATTTGATTAATCAGGTTTCTGGATGTAAAGTGTATTGTGATGTAGAGCTGTGTCTGTTACAGGTTTAAAAATCTGGGCATGAGTTTTGAGATACAGCCATGCGATGCCAGTGATCAGATATCAGATTTA
This sequence comes from Polyodon spathula, assembly GCF_017654505.1. Taxonomy (NCBI): domain Eukaryota; kingdom Metazoa; phylum Chordata; class Actinopteri; order Acipenseriformes; family Polyodontidae; genus Polyodon; species Polyodon spathula. Next base: position 32,215,509 of record NC_054538.1, on the reverse strand, counting down.
AGGTTTGCTCTGGTTTATACCTGGGGTTTCAGGTATTTAATAATGATTCTTAAAAGTGTGCATTATAAAAATCTAATGATTTATGAAATGGTTTATAATAAGCTTACTATAATAAAAGAGCTCAGTAGGTGATTTTAACAATGAGAACCCATAAGTAGCAAGGCATTTATGCCCAGCGTAATACATCTGGATCAAGTAAGCAGCAGATTAGCACATTAGCACTCAAAAAATGTGGATGCAATCTTCTCCAAATGTGGTCTTCACAGTCATGCCTTCTGATTTCCAGATTGGCTCTCATGCCCACATATTATTGGAGAGAAAACAAAGAGATATTGAGCGTATGTTTTTAAACTAAGTAACCACAACCATTTCAATGTATGCATGGAACTGTGTAATTAACATATACCGTTAATGACCCTTTAGGATGTAACAGTGACCAACTACAAAGGAGTGGGCATACATGCTACTTTCTGCAAGTTACCCCATTATATTAACACAGCAACATTAAATTCCAATGTTGTTATATCTGGACTTAATTATATCCTATTAAAATGGCCACCTAAGTCTTAAAATAATAAGTCAGCTTAAATGTAGACACATCTGCCACCCCGTCTACATTTTGTAGACGGGGTGGCAGAAGAAAACTGGACTCTTCTGACTTGATGTCTGTACCTGTCAGTAATGAAATGAGCAAAAAATATATATAGATATATAAATGAACACTGAACTTACTATAATTCTTTGTTCTTGTCTATGAGACTATGTAATGAACACTTGGCCTAAATGATCAGCTTCGTATTTGGTTTAATTAATTGGTTCAGGTTGGTATGGAAAACAGAATATAATGTTGTTGGCACTGTTTCTTAGATAGAGTTCATAAGTAGAGCAAGTCCATACAGTGCTCAAATTATTGGGGGGGTGGGGGGTGGGGGGTGCACAAGCGGAAGCTCCTTAGAGATGGCAAGGGAGACAGTGCCATCTCAAAATTTCAAAGTAAAAAATAAATAAAATACAATAATAATGATATATTTGTGGTAGGGTGGCAAGATTGCTAAACACACAAACAAGGTTAGAGATGTTGTATTGCAATAAAGTTTTTTTTATTGTCACAAAATCAGATGCAACAACAAACCAAAAGCCTATGTTCCATTTAAAGTTGAACTACTCTTTTGAAGTTGTTCCCTAACTACCGGACAATGCCACTAAGCTGTTTGACTCTCTTGTATTTCAGAGTTTATTAAAACTGATAATTTGCTTAATTAGACCTTTAAACAGTTGCAGAGTTCAAGTTACTTTAAAATGTTGTCGCTAACTTGAACTCTGCAACTGTTTAAGAGCTGAAAACAATTAAAAAGGTCTAAGCAAATTATTATTTCAATTAAGAGTCTAGTTAAGTAACTGAGAACTTGGTTGGAATGAAAGCCAGAAGACACAGTGGGACCCCCCATGAACAGTGTTGAGAAACACTGCACTACACCACACTGGTAACAGGGATTCTGCTGCTTTTAAGCAGGGGCTAATTACAACCAATTAACAATCAAGTCATTACCCCAATCATTCTAACACTCATTGTTATTATTATTATTTTTATTATTACTAATTTCTTTGCAGACGCCCTTACCACAGGGCAACTTACAGGTGTATTAAAAAAAAAAAAAATACATATCAAGAATTACAGTACAAGATACAAGATACAATGACTTCAGTCCTAATAATAGCAAATACAAAACACAGTACAATTTGATACTGGAGCAGAGCAGAAAACAGTGTCGATAGTTACATCAGGGTTAGATATGAGTGCAAGTGAACTGCAAAAAAATACTACAGATTGGGATTACAGTGAAGGATTAAATACAGTAAAATAGGAAGCAGATAAGTGCAAGTTAAAGTGCATTAAAGGCAGAGTGCTATATTGTCCAGAAGGGAAAAGTTAAGTTTTATAGGTGTGTGGCAGAGCAAAGCTCTGCCCTTTTTAAATTGGCAGGGATGGGGTTAATTTCCCCTACCTGCCTGGGTTTATTATGTTCAGGTGGCTGGGGTTGATTAGGTTAATTAACGATCAATCAACACCCAGCCACCTGACGTAAAAGGAGGCCTCTGCTTTTCATTTAGGAGGAGGGAGCTGAGGAAGCAGGTTGGTGTTTTGGTGTTTGTGATTTTTGAATGTTTTAAATCCAGTGAAGCCATTGCCCAGCCTGGAAACCTTTATTTTTGTGAGTTTGTTTTTGCTTTATTTGTGTTTAAATTGCTTTGTTTTGGCCCTTGTGCCCTTTCATTTTTGTGTTTATAATAAAATAGTTATTTTTTTGAACTTCAGACTGTCTCTGGGCCTCTATCCACTTGCCAGCCTTCCACAAGGTGTTGTCTGAAGAGGTGTGTTTTGAGGAGGCGCCATAAGAAGGTCAGAGACTGGGCAGTCCTGACATCCATAGGAAGGTTGTTCCATCATTGCGGCGAGGGTGGAGAAGGAGCAGGCTCTGGAGGCAGGGGAGCATAGAGGAGGTACAGCCATTCTTCTAGTGCAAGCGGAGCAGAGAGGTCAGGTGGGGGTGTAGGGAGAGATGAGGGTATGGAGGTAGTTGGGTGCAGTCTGGTCAAGGCATCGGTAACTGAGTACAAGAATCTTTAACTGGGTGTGAGCGGTGATCGGGAGCCAGTGGACTGAGAGGAGCAGTGGAGTAGCATGGGAGAAGCAAGGCAGAAATAACACCAGACGAGCAGCGGAGTTCTGGATGAGCCGGTGCGGATGGGTGGCGGACGCAAGTAGGCCAGCCAGGAGGGAGTTGCAGTAGTCTAGGCTGGAGAGTACCAGGGCATGGACGAGGAGTTGCGTGCAGTAGTTGGTGAAGAAGGGTCAGATTCTTCTTAAATTGCTCAGGAAGAAACAGCAGGTGCGTGCTAGAGTGAAGTTGTGCTGGGAGTAAGAGAGGCAGGGGTCCAGGGTTATGTCAAGGTTCTTGGCTGAGGAGGAGGGAGAGAGCGAGGTAGATTTCACAGGAGTGGAGATAGAAAGATCAGAGGAGGGGAAAGATGAGGAGGGGAACAAAAGGAGGTCAGATTTAGAGAGGTTGAGTTTGAGGTGCATTCAGGAGGAGATAGCAGACAGACAGGTAGAGATACGGGAGGGGATGGTGGGGTCAAAGGGGGGAAGGAGAGGAAGATCTGAGCATCATCAGCATAGGAATGGTATGAGAAACCATAGGATGCGATGAGGGTGTCCTGGGAACAGGTGTAGAGAGAGAAAAGGAGAGGACCCAAGACTGATCCTTGGTGGACGCCTGTTGAGAGAGTGCGAGGTGTTGAGCTGCGTCAGGTTATCTGATAGATGCGGTCGGAGAGGTAGGAGGAGAACCAGGCAAGAACAGCGCAGGAGATGCCCAGGTCAGCGAGAGAGGATAGGAGAATAGAGTGATCAACAGTGTCAAGGGCAGCACAGGCAGAGTTTAGCGAGTTAGTGACAGACAGTAGAGCAGTTTCAGTGGAGTGAGCAGAGCGGAAACCAGATTGGAGAGGGTCGAACAGAGAGTGGTTAGACCGGAAAGCAGAGAGCTGGTGGTGTAATGCCTGCTCAAAGGTTTTAGAGAGGAAGGGTAAGAGGGAGACAGGACGGTAGTTCTGGAGGGAGGTGGGGTCGAGGGTTTTTTGAGGAGGGGGGTGATATAGGCTTGTTTGAAGGCAGAAAAGAGGCCAGAAGAGGTGTTGAGAAGGGAGGAGATGAAGAGGAATAGACCAGGAGCAGCAGCTTGAAAAAGTTGAGTGGGTAGGTGGTCCAGGGCACATGTGGTGGTTGTGGCCCTGGAGGAGGGAGGAGAGGTCAGAGTCTGAGAGGGGAGAGCAGGAGGAGAAGGAGGGTGAGTTAATAGGGGAGACCGAGGGTTTTGGGGTTGTAGCGGTAGGGGGTGGGGGGAGGGAGAGGTGTTAAAGAGTATGTGGATATCAGAGATTCTAGAGGAGAAGAGGCAAAGTTATCAGAGGAGATAGAGGAGGGAGAAGGAAGTTGGGTGGATTGAGGTGGGAGGAGAAGGTAGAGAATGGTTTCTGGGAGTTGTTAGTGGAGGATTGGATAATAGGTTGGAAACAGGAGTGTTTAGCAGAGGAAAGGAGAGAGAGTTAGAGGTCTAGGGCAGCAGGGAGTTTAGTTCTCTTCCATTATTCTCTCTAGTACACTGAGGCCAAGATTTATAAAAGGATTGCACATGTTTTACGTAAAACAAGCTCTGAGGGTTATGAATTCTTGGATGGGATTTATAAAATGCACACAATGGCATGAACACACAATTAATACATGATTTGCAGTGGCAATGTGTCTCTGCGCTTTAGCCCTTGATGCATATGTAATTCTGAGGCGTTTCTCAAAATGGCTAAATTGGGAGGGGATTTTGCAAATGAGGTCTATTAAATATTCCATCTTAATTTATTAAAGCTACCAGCAATTGTGGGCCTCGTATTTGTGGATTATTTTAAGAACTCTGAAAAGCAGGTGTTAATTTGACGCAGTCAGACAGTAGGCTATATAAAAGGCAAGGTGATGTGGGAGGCTTGTCTGCACCAAGAAGGAGGCTTTCAAGGACAAAGAAACATTTAACAACATTTTGCAAAGGGATCATTTTTTAATCCTTCTGATCAAGTCAGTTTGTAAATTACGGTTTATAATATCGGTACCATATTGTTTTGCAAACATCTACCCTTAAGCAAGATAATTCATATATCAAATTAAGTCAATGGTAATTAGTAATATAGTATTTACTGTAAGAACATAAGTCTATAAATGTTAATTTGTTATGAAAGGTAAGCTTAAACCTTAAAGAATATATAATACATCCAAAATACAGGAATCCTTATACTTTAAACCACCTTTTTAAGCAACGTTATTATGCTTTTAGTCTTCATTCGCAATTGTTTCTCATTTTGATACTTTGATACAGCGTCATTGATTATTTGCGTATGTGAACCGTGAGGGTGGCTGATTTTTATTCATGCATTTTTATCAGTTTGTTGCAACATTGCTAACCTTAAAGACTTAATGATTTACTATTGTTTTTAGTATTTTTAGTATTACATATTTTCTCGAGTTCATAAATGCTTGTGAAGTCTGAGAGGAAAACATTGACTGGCTGTGCTAACTCACTTGGCTCACATTTTAGGGCCCTCCTACTTTTTGTTCCATAATGCAAGCACAGGTCCTGTCTAGGATTTTGATCATGCAATGTTGAGCTGCTGTTGTGGCTGCACCGATTCTGAAGGAATGTCCTGAGCAGTAGGTGGGAGACAAATTGCACAGTTGCAGCAGTAAGTTAAGGTGGGAGAAGAACTAACTCCTTGACATGGGTTGAAGGGAGGCTGCCAGGGAGAGAGGATTACCTGAGATGATTTAGCTTCTGACTCAACAGAGACAATCGACAGCAGGAGGGATGAAGACGATCCACTGGAAGGAGCAGGAACCGAAGTTGTGAGGGTGTAGACAGGAACGTCTGTGTTAATCACTTCAGGATGCAATGACCACCTCCTCAACACAATGACTGGGAGATCACCCTTACAATTCTCCCAGGACTCACAGAATGCTGGTTCACACAATCCCCAAAATACAGTCTGGCACTATGACTGCAAAGTCTAGTCTTTATAACACATCATATAATATGTTGTAAAGATTGTTTTGTACAAGTTATAATGTATTATTTATTATAAAGACTAGACTTTGCAGTCATAGTGTCAGATTGTATTTTGGGGGTTGTGTGAACCGGCAAATGACAATCCTGCTACTAGTGGGAGCAGCTGCTACATCCACAAATGTCAACAATAAAGACAAACAAAAAATGAAGAACAGTATGAAACCTTCCAAACTGCATAACTGTGGTGACAAGGTGTTTCAACCCCACCACTTCAACTTTAAAATCAACTGAACTGACTCAACTCTCCCAGTAACAATATAACTCCAGCTCCCACAGGGTGTGACAGCATTCAACTGAGACTCGATAATGGACTGGTAATACCGGCACTCCCAAAGGCATTAATACAAAATGTTCATTATGTTATGTATATATATCTGAATCTCATGGCTTGGGCAGCTGTACATAAGTGGATATGTGTTAGTATGTCAAGTTCATGTGTTTTTCAAGATTTGTTTGATAGGCAATTTACAGAATATCATTTAACCCTTTAAGGTCCAGGATCGTGTCAACATGATCTTACTGAAGTTAGCTTCTAGGAATGCGATCCTATAAACACGATAAAAAAAAAAAAAACACTTCATTTTAATGACTTGCAGGGCCACAGTCTTTTGCAGTACAGGCTTAAAACACATGTCAATGGATAGGGGAGGGACTGACGTCCAGCGCCCAAGAGGGGTAAGCTCGCATCCCCAGGGCCCAAGAGAGGTAAGCCCGCATCTTCAGTGCCCAAGAGGGATGAGGTTGAGCGTCCAGAGCCTAAGAGGGGAGAGGCCGAACACTCCGAGTCCAAGAGGGGGAGATGGGTGTACAGAGAGGAGGTAAGTGAGCGAGAGAGATGGGAGGAAGAAAGTAAAAGAAAGTAAACAATTGCTATGCATGTTGGAAAGGCCAGCATAGTACTTGTTTTGAAAGTATTCTTTTTGTGATCGAGATTTGTTTTGTTACACCTTTTTATTTTGCTCTGTGAGCATTGTTCTTTTATAAAAGTGTTTGTAACAGGGAGAGATCTGTATTGACTCTGCTAGTGTGTTCATGGGCTGCAGGAAGAGGGCGGCAGTTGTCCAACAACCGCCTGTGAGTCATGGCAGTGACACAGGGAGGTGGGAAAGTGGGTGTGTGGACTTTCCCCCTCTCTGAATGGCTGAGAGGCGCATCTTGGGAGATTGTTAGCCCTATAAATTAACGCTCTGTTGTTTCCTCAGATCTGCCCTTTTAAACGCATAGAGTGCACGGAAACGCTGGTCCACGACCGAACGGAACGGAACGGAGGTTCAGAGCGAGACAGTGAGGCAGGGGAAACCTTGGGCAGATGCCTGAATAAGGATAGCTGAGCAGGCTAGGTAGCCGGCAACGTAGGTGATCCGGGTCGCACGGGCAGCGGCGACCGGGATATTGCTGCAGAGTGCAGCACCTTTTCTTTGTAGTTTTGTTACTGTTTTATTTTTCCTGTTTCTTTGTGCCTTTGATTTTTGTAGTATTGTTTTGAAGCACCTGCGAGTGCACCTGAACTGTTTACCCTTGCTTGGTATTCCCGTGGTTCTGTTTACCATAGTTGGTAAGCAGACCACAGACCAACAGCGTCCTCTGCGGGCTAAAGAAACCCAACGCGCCCCTGAAATAAAACTGGGCACCTGTGTGGTGTTTTCAATTTCAGTGAATTACCCACACCCCTTCCACAGTGTTGTATTTATTTTTAAAATAATAAATATGAGCATCAGCCCTTCAAGCTGCAGTACCTGTGTGTGTGTTGTGTGTCAGTCAACTTCCTGATCTGGGGATGTCACCACTCGACTGTCCTTTCACACCAAGATATATCTTGCCAGAAGATGTCATGAAGCAAGTGTTTGACCACAAGTGTGATCATAATGATAGGTGGATGGCTAATGATAGGTGGATGGCTAATTGGATGGCCAGTAAACAGGTAATTGTCAATATGTCATATGTAGCAGAGGTAAAGCAACAGGGAGGGAATTTCCCAGAAAGTTATGAAATACAGAAAGCTTATAATATGTGTCACCCACTTTCATTGAATGACACCCATGTTACTTACAACTGTGGGAGCACCCAAGATTGTTCTAAGAGAAAGAAAACAGACACATAATGATATATAAATGGTATTGTTTTTGGGCTGTCTGGAATACTGAGAAGTGCAAACCACTGCTGATTCCTTACAGTACGGTAATATGAATGTCAGTGGCCCTGCCGGTACAATCGGCTAATTGGATTTGGTATGGTAAAAAAGGATAGATTTGAGATTGCCTTTGTACTAGCGATTCCTCTCTTTAACGTAAGTAGTGTCTTCCATCAGACAGTAGTAGTTAATAACATAGCCTATGTACAGGCTTCTACAATCTTAACCTATGTAAATGCATCCAAATTAATGACTAAACGAGAATCTCGTGACAAATGGAGTATGGCTACTGATATGACTTGTTGTGATAGTACATACGGTCATTATTTGTGTACCTGTAATGTGATGAATGCTATATTTGAACCATGCTTAGTGATAAACAATAGTTCTGACATGTGCTTAGTAAAAGCTGAAACCCAAGGACATTCAGTTACTAACGACCATTTTGAAGAAAAAGGTCAATATTATGTTTCTACCACTGTTCCCTTTATACAACATGGGAAACAGTTATGTGCTTTGTAAAATGGAACCTTTTGTTTTATTCCTGAACTATCCACCCAAATAAGTCTGTCACTCAGACTCCAATCCCCCCCTCCTTATCTCTCCTCAGAGGACACACTAGAGATGTCCAAGTTGCTACAAGCCCCTATGCCTTAGTTAACAGAATATGGGGAATCTTGTCTCATACCCATGATAAGTTATTGGCAATGTTATTGGATAGTATTTTCAGAGTTGCTTGCATTGCAGTAGTACTAGTTTTTATTTCTACCTTTGCTGCTTAAGTGTTTGATTAAGCGATGCTATGAAGATGTCATGTATGTAAAAAGAAAAAGGTTATTTGAGAGATTATTATGAATCATCATGGATATAGAGATCAGAAAAACAATGTTCCTCACGCAGCATGTATTTGATGGATGTTCCAAAGACTGATAAGATTAGTCATTAAAGACCTGACAACCTAAGACAGGCCTGTCATTCTGCAACTCTAAATTGTACTTGAACCTTTGTGTATTGGTTTTTCAAGTTTCAAAAGAGGAATGTAACGATTTTTTTTATCAAGTTATAATGTATGAATTATTATACATTACGCCAGACTATATTTTGGCGGTTATGTGAACCGGCATAATGTGGGTCCTGGGAGAATTGCAAGGGTGATGTCACAGTCATTGTCTTAAGGAGGTGGTGATTTCTTGTCCTGAAGTGACTCAAATTTCTTCACCCGCTTTTGATTTGCCTTTGAAACAGTCTTTTGTATTTCTGGTCAGCACATAATTTGCCAGACATGTTTCACCCCCCCCTCTCCCCTGCCCCTCTATTTCAAAGAGTCTGGTTGCCCTCTGGTCAGTCTTTTCTCAAGCAAGACAGCCATGCTTTACTCACAACCAAAAATTCAAGTCCTGGAGAAAGAACATCAGTAAAATAACCTGCCAATTTAGCTACAAGCTGTCTTACCTGGTTGATCCTAGAATATACAAAAACCGTTTATTTAAGTTTGAAAGCATTTTGTGTCAGGACTTTCATTTTGAAGAAGAAACTTGTTTTTGAAGAAAACAAATCTTACAGTGTACCTTGTTAAATATGCATCCAGTTTAATTGGTTAATTTTCTTTGGCAAATGAGGTGTGCAATTAACAGGATTACACTATAATAATGAGAAAATGCAGTGGCCCCCTACAGGACCAGATGCTGGTGTATAATAATAAAGAAGAAAAAAATTAAATAAAGCCAAAGTGCCACCTTACATCCCATCTGGTTTCAGTTTTATCTAACAGTTCTCCTAACCCCATATTGTCAAACACATGTAACTCCAACAGACAGCTGCTGTAGCCAAAAAGGGTTGGGCCCCAAAGAGATTCATTACACTTTCCCATGATCTTATACACACAAGTTTTATGTAACTCATGCTTGATGACTTTATTAAACATGCCTGTAGCAGTTGAGAAACCATTCAAGCTATGTCTGTTTATCATCCCTTCCACCCTTGCCTTTTTCAATCTGTAGTTTTGTCAATAATTGCATTGGTAGTAAAATGTGAAGACAGTATTTAAAACCTTTAGGTACTTGAGGTGTGACCCAACACATACTACAGATTCTGTGCAAGACCCCTCCTCACTACTGTAACAATAGATCTTAACTATGATTACTTTAAATCCAAGACTACTATAACTGAAAAGCAGTCACTTAATGACTGCTGTACTCTGCAAGTGATTCAACATGTCTTTATAGCCAATGTATCACACAGCCTCAATTCTTTAATTCTTAATTCTTAATACTATTGTTCCAGAATTTTAGGTTCCATTACCCCAAATCAGTGATCTTGCTCAAGGACTGTTAACTTTGGCAGCTACTTTAATATCCAAATGAAACTGGAAAAAACAAAATTAAATTAAAAACATATTTTTTTCACACCAAAAATGCATTAATGACAAACTTGCACAAATCAATTAAATAAAACTGACTGTGTACACTGAGTGGTAAAAAACCTAATGGCTCAGCAGGTACACTTGTTATTAACAACTCATCAGTAAGCAGGTTGTAATTCTTAACAAAGAATTTACCCTAAGGAACACCACATATCTGTGGGCCTTTAATTTGCCTAAAAAAGTACATATGTTGTTCCACTCTGTTTCCTTTCAATAAAACCTAGCAGTTAGCACTTAATTTTCAAGCGGTTCTGACAAATCACGCAGGATAGTATAAGAGAAAAAAACAAATCGGAAAACAGCCCATAGGCTGAGAATTTCAGGGAATTTTTAACAAGTGTAAAAGTCAAATACTCCCCCCTGAGAGGAAAGTTGTTAAACTGGGTATGTTTGGCACATCCTTCAGAAATATTTCACAACTCTTCATTGACGTCTCCCATAAAAGCTCTTACAATTAATAGTGAAAATAAAATCCAAAATATGTCCTCATCAACATTTATTTAGAAGGTAAAATGACCCTTCAATAGCTAGGATTAAGGTGAGCAAAATACAATTTATTACAAATAAATGAAATGCTGTAATTTTTTGTGTGTATTTAGACAAAACTAAAAATGTAGATTTGAGCATGAGGATGTGATATGAGTGCATGCTTAGTGTCTTTTTTGTTTCTTCAGATATGTAGTTTAAGACTGTTGAATTCAAAATAAAATACATAAAAACTGAAGTTTAATAAGTTTTTTAATAGTCTTCTGTATAACTTTGTCCTATTTGTTTGGTTTGAGAAAACAGTGCGAATATGAAGCATGATAATAACGTGAAACAAATGCATACATCATATAAACTGTTTTATATTTTTATTCTGTAGGGCAGGGGTCCCCAACCTTTTCCTTATGAGGAACTACCTTAGATTTACACAGTCTTATAATCTATATATAAGCTCTAACCAACAAATGATGAATGTAACTGTTGAAGAGAAAAAATGCTTTGCTTTATCTCTAGTTGTTTTGATGTACTGATCAGTTCCCCAAAATTTAGCATCTGAAACTCTGAATTTTAGTTGGATGCTATTTTGAATGGTTATTATTTCATTTTCAAGATCCGCCTTGTCAAGATTAAACACGGACCCAATTTTTTCTGCAATCTCAACGACATCAGCTATCATGACTGGAAAGGATATGAACGTGGCGACTGGCTCCAGCTGTTTGAAATCAGTGAAACGTCTTTCAAATTCCGCCAGAATTTTTTCCAAGTGAGAGGTGTATTTTTCAAAACATGACAGATCTGTGCCTTTCTCTTCTTCACTCATGTTTGGAAAATGTTTCAGGTGCTTTTTTTAAACTTGTTTTATCCACAGTTTCAGTTTCTCTTGGAAGGCTTTTACTGAACCTATCTTTTCAGTGTTGTCTTTCTGTGTTCCTTGAAGTTCTGTGTTTATTTCGTTCAGCTTTGCAGTCAGGTCAGTCAGAAAAGCCAGCTCTAATAGCAAGAGCTTGTCATCAAGTTGGTGGTAGTGTTCATTTCTAGATTCTAAGAAAATCTTTATTTGTGGTAGAAGATACCTGAGTCGTTGTAGTACTTTCCCCCTACTTAACCATTAAACGTTTTCAAGAGCATCTCTGGGACAGTAGGCTACAAACCGCAAATTATATCACATCTTAGTTTTCATTTGCGTGTTTAAATTTTAATATTTAGCACGGTTGAAAACAAATGTATGTTTGTTTTTTGTTGTTTTTTTTAAATGAGTGAACTAAAGATGTATTTACATTGAATACAATACACAAGCAACAATGTGTACAGACTAAATATATGCCATGTCTAGGTAATGCATGAATGTACATGGTCATTGAGCAAATAGTGGTTAAAGTCCAGGGCTTGTAACCAGGAGGTCACTGGCTCAATTCCCACCCTGAACAAGACACTTAACCTCCTTGTATTCCATCCTGTGGAAGAGATGTTAAATTTTTTGGATGCTTTTATTTATATGGCCATAATTCCTTTCTTTATTATCCTGTTTGTTTAAAAAAATAATAATAATAATAATAATGCTCTCTACATGTTGAAGTTTCATTGTACAGTGTCAGATTTGAAACGGCCATCCTAAAATAAATTGTATAAACAATTTTTTTTTTTTTCTGAAAAGCACCCCTCTTTTTCTGTGGTTTTTGTTATCTGTACTAAACCGTTCTTTGTTTTTTTTCTTGTTTTTTTATGATGAATGACATGTACCTGTAACCTTTATAGTTAAATAAGTATAGCTACAAGTCTAGCAACAGAAAAACAACAAAAAAAAAAACAGGCAAAAATTGCTTGGGCCCTAAAAGGTTAACTTGAGAAAGTAAACGGTAAAATAAATCATACATTTTAGAATATGGAAATGTTTTGCGATGTATTCTGTAAGGCTTTGAGATTGACTATTAGCTCTTGATCGACAGGTTGGGGACCCCTGCTTTAGAGTTTTCTTTTGGGGGTGGGGTGGTTGTTTTTGTACACAAGGAAATTATTATGTTATTATGAGGAAGAAATGTTGTATTAGAAACTAATACCTCACATTTATAAGTAACTTATTTTCAAATAAAAATAGACACCTTTTTTATTTCGGTGGAAATGTGCATTGTGTTAAGAGAAAATGATATACTATCCAGCAATCTCTGCACTAACATTGCTAATCATAGCACATACTTACTGTAGAAGCCATAGTAACATGCTCCTGATACAGCCTTAGGTGATATTGTATACATGCATATTTGGTGCAACTGGGTTAATCAGTTAGCAGTGATAATCCAACAGTGATTATTAAAAGGAAATATTTAGTTTCAATAAAGCAGTGTGGCATGACATGTTTTAAATGGAGTTCTAACTAAAATGTTAGCAGCAGGTTTTTTTTTTTTTTCTTGGTTTGGTCATTCATCACAGTAGTAGTCTACTGTGGCCATTTATCATTCTGGAATGGCATTTACATGCCTTTCTGACTCCAACTGCAAACAAGCTTCATATTCTTCTGAATTTTATTTTTATTAAAATAATAATAATAATAATAATAATAATAATAATAAATAATAATAATAATAATAATAATAAAACAGAAGAATAACAACTGAATCCTCGGATGTGTTTAAGCACATGACCCTGATAAGCCATTTGATGTGGCTGACTTAGTTTAGCTACTTCCCTTGCTCAAAGGAACATTGGGTTGACTTTTAACAAATTCTGTTCTGTACTGTGTTGCAGTATAATAACAAGCAGAAAATAAAAGTCTTTGGGTTTTTTTTGTTTCTGTTTTCCTTGTTGATTTTACGAAATTAGTAAGGAATCCTTAAATTAACATGCTTTCTTAGCACATAGTGACTGAAACGTCTACACTATGTCTTGCACTGGCCACTTTGCACTTTATCCTATACATTGCTACGTTGCCAGTCTGTTCATAAACACATTTTGGCAATAATAGAAAGTTAGTGTTAGAACATATTGAAACTTGTTCTGAAAATGTCCCAAAAATGAACTCTGAGGGGAGTGCAAATGCTCATTATTAATGACTTCGTATTGTGAGGTTTGGCCCGCGACTTCAGATTGTCACCTACACCTTGCAGGCATCCAAAGTCTTCACTCTCAAAGCAAAACACTAGTTCCTATAATAACATAGTATTTGCATCCTGGATTAATTACTTTTTTTTTGTCTGGCACAAGGAAAAACCCAGCATTAATGAGCCCCTATAATACCCCTACATTTTTAAGTTATTAAATATAAATTTCTAGCAGATTTATTTAGCTCAGTATGTGACACATCTGGCACAAGGATCAGGAAACAACTGGTTCACTTCATTCCTGTCATCACCTTCCAACACATTTCTTTCACATTTCAATTTGGAAAACAGAACTGTTTTTCTACATAAGTTCTGCATTAGGTTTTTGGAAGTGGGAACCCAATAGTTCCTTCTTGGTTATTGCAATTAGACTTCTTGAATTTCAGTCTTTAGCATTAAATCCTAAGTTTGTTTGATTTATTTTTCGCTGTGTATCCTGCTGTCAGTGGAACGATTCTAAATCAATTTGTGGCACAAACAAGCTATTTCTGTGTTACTGCTCCTGCACGAGGATGAACCCACAATAAAATGTCAGCCTGAAGCTCTACACTACAATTAAGCCGTTGATGTTTGCATTTATAATGGTCTTCCACACATTTGTTTTTTGTGTGTGGAACCCGCGCTATATATATAATTATATATATATTATATATATAGATATCTATATATATATATATATAAATATATCTTATATAATTAATAATTATAAACATTTTAATAATTAACACTTTTAAACTTATGAACGTTATACTTCCCCATTATAAACCTATTTTACTTCATAACACAAAAGCAGACAGGAATTAATACTTTTTCAGTAGTTTTTTGTTCTACATGGTTCAAACATATCCCTTCCCCCATAAATTCAAAAACACTCAATCAAAAACTATGAGGTGAAATTTACAAGATCTAATTCAAATAAACATTTCAGTAAGTGCCTTCAAAATGTACAGTGATGAAGGCACTAGCTGAAATATTTCTCTACCTCAATTGAGTTTTACTAAATATTCTCTTAATCTGGTTGGCTGGTTTTCTGGTCATTATCAATAACCTCATCAAGATTGAGGACAGAAAAAGGCATATAGCTGTCTTAAACACAACACTGTTTTTCTGGTCTTCGATAAATGATAAAATCCTGTATTCCTGGAATGTATTTGAATATGTACTACATTCAGCTTGTGGAAAGATCAGGTAACCTTCCATTTGTATTACGTATTTAATTGTAAAACTTTATTATTATTGCCTGATTTACTGTAGGGCCAGATTTCCATTTTAATGAGTGAATGTTTATTATGTGTTCCAGAACTGTCAATTATGAGGAAATACTCAGTTATACTCTGTACTGTAGATTCGTATTAAGGTTTTCAATTTAAGGTAGCTTTAAAACATGCTTCAATGAGTTTAAATAGTTTCGTAAAAGGGGTTTAGCATTTTTTTTTTTACTTTGTGTGGAATATTAAACATTTGAGAACACATATTTTATAGATGTTTTAAACAAGGCCTATTCTCCAACTTATCTTGTAAGTTTTTTTTTTTTTTTTTTTTTTTTTTTTTTTTTTTTAACAATAATGTTCTGTATCCTGATTAATCCCTACATTTCCTAGAGTGGACTGAAAAAAAACTGACCATGTTCTGTACAGCTGTTATGTCTTTATCAGTGGGGTGCATGCAGGAAAAGGAAAAAGAAAGTAAAACAGTCAATCTTCAAAACATATTGCATATTTATAATGTTTATAATGGCCAGGGTTTTCTAATCAATGCCGGATGCAAGTTTCTGAAAAAACATTAAGCACCTTGTGACCTCATAAAACCTGCACACTCTCCACACCTCTTCCTTTATAAGGCCACAAGAAACAGTCATTGAATTTGGTGTTATATCTGATCTGGTAAACCGATTGAATATAAAGTAATTAAGGGATTATTGTAACTTAACATGAAAACTCATATGCAATGTTTAATTCCTTTTGAATGATCTATTACACACTGTCAGTCTGAGGGTAGTTAAAGATTTGCCCTGCCCAGTGTCTTCATAAATTTCTGCCTGACAGGCAAAAGAAGTGTTCTCAGCATGGGGCACATCGGCAGTGTCATCAAGCCTTAACCATAATAAGCTGAGTGGAACAGCTCTCTGACACAAAGAGGAAACAACTTGACAGCACAATGGATTGCAAAAAAAAAAAAAAACAGTCGATTATGTTAAGGGCAGAAATGCTTCATTCTGAGTTTCATTCATTTAATCATGGGTTGGCTTGTGTAATTACATATACTAAATCACATGTTTTTTCAGTGTTCATGACTGGCACCAATCTAACCCTGTCCTGGAGTATTTAGCCTCCAGACTTCTTCAGACCATACAGTACAGACTTTTATTTGTAGTTATTTACCCTGCTTTTATTCCCCAGATTGAAAGTCACCTCACCACCAAATTACTGAACCATGGAGTTCAGCTTAGCAGGTCTCTTCCTGGCTTCACCTGGAAAAGGTAAGTAGGAGTGGATGTAGTGCAACGAGGTGAACATATTTGCAGACAGTTTCCCATCAGATCAGTAGAAGGGCAACGGCCAATGCAACGCTCCCTGTGGGCCTTCAGCCAAGATAACCACAATTACAAAACTTCCATTTACAGTGTTTTGAAGATTATTGGAATATATTATGAAATTACCTTTTTTCCCACCAAAAACTGACAGAAAATAAAGCTGTGCATTTTAAAAGCTATATACCCACACCATGTGGATGTTGTATGTTAAAGGATTCCATGTTGGAGTAGGTTGCTTTATGTATGTTGCTTAATTCTGAGGTTGAAATATATATATATATATAGGCAGAAACATATTTTCAATTATCATTTAGCAACGGCTACTTGTTTCTAAAACAAACAAAAAACAAACAAACAAACAAAAAGTAGGCTAGATAAATGTAGAAAATAACTAAAACAATGTTTTTTTATTCAAAGGCTTTGAACAGGATTGAATGTACAAGAGCTTAAAGTACAGAGCTGTCTAATGACTTACTTTGTGTCCTACATTTTAAATTTTTTTTTTTAGCTTTGCAGCTCTACCACAGTCTGTAAACACAATTACAGCCGTGACATTAATGACGATGTAGGAATCGACCAGAGACCCACGAACCAATTGATTCGTTGAGCTTTAGAGTGACAAAAAAAAATAGGCTTTAGTCTTTGCAACACAAATACAAGTTGCATGTTTAGATATTAATGCAGCAGGGATCTTTATCGAATTGATTCCAGTAGCTCAGAGCAGGCCATCTCTGTTATGATTTCAGCAGTGCAATAAAATGTGGGTTCTGTGTACAAGGTGGTGTCATGTGGTCCAAGTCTGGAGGAAATAAGCAAAAGGATTTTCAGTTTATTGTAATTATGTGAATGTAATGTATGCTTCAAGTACAGTATTACTTATTGCAGGATATGCTTTTTGCATAATCTACGTACAGAGTTTAATGACCTATCGCAACCTCTTCTGCTAAACTATTCACATTGTCTATTTTGGCCTATGAATATTTTTATGAAGTGCGATACTAATAATGAGCACTATAGTGTATTCATTTTCTTCTTGTCATGCATATAGTTTTGTACGTGCACCTTATAAATAATAACCACATTCATGGCTTGAATCATGAAATATGTTTAACATTGACCACTAGGGATGTGCACCAGTAACTTCTTCAACCCTGAAATAGTGAATTTATTAGACATTTTTCATTGTAAAGCTTTAAAATATTATTCAGTGGGGAAGACATCACTGATGCACACCCCAAAAGTTTTCTTTCACATTATCTTCATTCACAAAATCACACAAACCTCAATGCCGTACATGATTTTTCCTCAGATGTCAGCTTTTAAAATTTTTCATGAGAAAAAGCGTGTTATTTTGAACTGTGAGGACAAGAGTATCTCTAAGGGTTTCCTGTGGTAGTTCTAAGGCTCTCAGCATGTGGTCAGTGGAAAATTAACAGCTGTCTAACCACCTATTCACACTTACCACATCACACCGGGAATAGAGCTCTTTAGTGGCTGTGTGTTTCTGATGTGTGTAAATAGTTTTTATTGTTGTAAATACATTTTCATCATTAATCTTGCTTGCAGGGGAAAGGGGGTACACAATTTACAGAATGTGGCTGACCTTTTTTAATGAAGTCATAATTGTTGCCACATGGAGGCAGTGTTACACATGAATATAGCCCTTGTGGATTCCTGTGGTGGAGGCAATAAAAATACATAGTAAAATGTGTCATTAAAGGGGAAAATGTAAGCATGAAATCACACATCAAGCTGGAAAAACAACTTCTTTAAGAAATGTTTTGGTGAAATGATTTTTTTGTTCAGGGGAAAAAATGGGTAGTGATTTAATGGAACCCCCCCCCCCTGTCTAACCTCATTAATGTGTCTGCAGAAAACGTCCTGGCAAATGTCTGTTTCATTTTGGAATTAAAAATCCAGAACCTTGTAGTAAATAGAACCCTTCCTTCAAATTGGGTTTCGAAAAGTGTTGTAATTACCTGCCTAAATGAAATATGTTAATAATGTTTTTCTGGTGCCACTACAAAATTACTCCTTTGTTGTTTTTAAGCACCACCACTGTTGCTTAAAGCTTTTCTGTATCAGCTGTGGCAGAAACTGCACCATTTTAAAGAAATAATTCTCAAACCTTTGGAAACTGTTCCACAGATTCTGAATATTCTATCTTTCTTGCTGATTGTAGCTTTTTTAAATAACAAACCATTCTGTATCTTTTTATTTAACTTAGCTGTTTTTACTTTCTTTGTAGTGCAGAAGATGCACATTTAAAAATAAAATGTATTCTATCATTCAGGAAACTGATATACAGGATTTTGAATAAGGATTTTAATGATAATTAAATGGCAGCTTTACCTAACGTGACAATATGACTATGTGTTCAGCAGGACAGTTCAGGCTTTTTAACGGACAACCCAATGCATTCTGGTAAGCGTAGTCCTGCTTCTCTTAAAGGAAAGAATGGTACCTGAGACAGGTAAAACGCCCAGAATGCACTGGGTTGTGATCTGAAAAGCCTGAACTGTCCTGTTGAAAACAAAGACATATGGTCACCTTAACTGTACCTACAAAAGATCTGATTTGCCTTTCCTAAATGTAATTTGTTCTAAGCTTATCTTTTTAAAAATTGGTGTGCATGGCTGTCAAGTAAAAATAGCATTTTCATAAACAAACATATAATAACTAATCAATGAATTACCAAATGCACTAGTAACTAAAGCCCCTCTGTGGTTTTATCAAGGAACATTTGTCTTTTCAGAGTTGTGATAATTATTTTGTTCCCAATTATTTTGCCCAATAAATTGGTCAAACTCAGCCTTATAGGCACCGAACTTTAAGTGCATATTACTCAGGCAACATAAAAGCCACCTACATGGCTTGTGTAAAAGTACAGACCTGGCGCTTTTTAATGACATATTCACTGTTGGTATGCAGTATTCCACTATGCTTCCCTAAAGGTAAGCCGCTCATCATGTGACAGGGGTCACCCGCAAATGTTTAGTTATGAGTCGATTACTCCATCATTTTAGCAGCCAGACTGAAGGGCGTCATATCGTTGGAAAGCTTAGAATCTCAGCTTTAACTGAAACTGTAACTCAAGTAACACAATGCCCAGCTAATTTGAGTAGATATCTTCTGGAAATGCAGGCCTAGGCGTTTCCAATGCGGCCTGTCTTGGTTGCCTAGTTAGGTTACTCAAGAAGCTACAGACCAGACAGAGAGACCGAGTTGGGGTTGGTAAAAGTGCCAATAAAACAGTTGTTTTTCACACAATTTGCTTCTTTTTTTCCCCATGTTCATTTTATATTGAAGTTCAATGGTGCAGTATTTTTGAGCCAAAATATATAGCAGTGAGCAAGCATGATTTTTTTTTGGAAAAACTTCTTTTTTTAACAAATATTATCATCTCTACCACATATAGTATGCCTGATCCTGCTGCAACTTATATAATATGATAGGAGATTGTGTGGCCTTTCATTTGATATAAGTTACATGCATGCAGCACAAACTATCCAGTAGTTACACAAACATAAATGAAAACAGTTAAAAACAGGTGGAAGTAGGGCTGAGTTTAAAGAGTTAACCAAAGAAATTGTAATTTCCCAAAGTAAAAGTTTAGCTTCGCTTCATTTGAGGGGAGGTGATGTGTATAACTTATACAACTGTTCTGAAAGATGACAGGACCTCTGTTCCAGGCTTGACAGAATGTTGCTCTGAAGCCAGGCTGTAGTCTAGCAAAGCCAAGACATTACTTGGCTGGATGTTTACATGCTTCTTGCATAGCAGGTGAGGGAATGACAAAAAAAAAATACAGTTTAAATCCATTACGTACTGCAACGGTATGTAAAATTCTCCATTAATGACCCAACAACAAAATTAAATCAAAATGCTGCCCATGCACAGAACTGCATAAAACATAAAAGGCAATGCAGTTTAACAAAAGATTAAAAAAAATAAAAAATTAAAACATTATCCAAAGTCAGTATTCAAAATTGCAGAATATAGTGCTCAATAAGGTCCTAATGTCACAGTTCACTTGTAAATGACAATGCATGAAAGCAACTAAAGATCACAGATTTTAAAAAATGCATCACAGTATCTAAAACTGTTTAATGATTAACTGTTTACATTACAGTAGCCAGTCTCGTTCACTTTGTTTTTCTGCATTTTTATCAGGTGAAACTGGAGGAAACGCTGTGTAACTGTCACACAGTGACATTGGCCCCCTTGTAAAACCCCAGTTAAACACTACTATTATTTTTGTCACATTGTAAATAAGTGTAAGTGTGTGATTACTTGTTTTGCACTCTTTATATGGTTTCTTGAATTACTTTTGAGCATGTTTATGAATATATATTTTTAGTGGAACTCACATTATTCTTTTGACATGGAGCACATGGTAGAAATTGTTTGTGTATGGAGCACAGGGCTGTGAGAAGTGGAAAATAGGAAGTTAAGGACCGCTGGAAGTAAAGGCTGCTGGGAACTGTAGTTGTTTAGGCAGTCAAGGTGACGTGCTGCCATAGGGTCAGGTACAAATATCTCATTTAGTGAACTGACTGTGCATTGGTAGGGAGGTTTGAGGGGAGGAGTTAACCCCCTTTATAAGCAGGCACACAGCAGTAGCACAACAGAAGCAAATTGGGAGACTGATGAGGAGCTGGAGCTGGAGCTGGAGCTGGAGCTGGAGCTGGAGCTGGAGCTGGAGCTGGAGCTGGAGCTGGAGCTGGAGCGACAGCCGAAAACAGCATGGGAAATCCTTTTGGACTTGGCTGGAAGTGCAGAGACAGTGGACAAGAAGGTCCATGCCTTAAAGGGAAGTGGGGTTCGTAGTGTGCACTTACAGCCATTTCATTCCCATTGACATTCATCACTCCTGTTTATGCTAGTTTTAACCCTGTTTTATCTTGACTGTTTTTATTAGTATTTTAATGTTTCTAGAGAATGAGCTATTTTACTGGGATTTTTATAATGCATTTTAACAAGGCATTTTAGTTGAGTGTGTTTTTAGGCAGCCATTTTAGTGTCAGCTTAGCAGAGGAGACAGCAAGTGTCCTATCATTTTAAAGTTGGTTGGTTTTTTTTTTTTTTTTTTTTTTTTTTTTTTTACCAGCGTTTTCCTTGGCAGACATAGTAGAGATGTTCTGGGAACTACTGGACCAGGCCATCACACCAACATTACACCCTCCCAAAGTACTGAATCCAGAAGCGGACAGCTTGGCTTGAGTCCACTGGGTGTGGCCTTTTCCCCCCCAGTTGTTGTCTTTATCATTTTAATACCTCAAACTTCTGTTTTAATTACATTGCAAATGTTCAGTCTACACTTAATGTTTTCAAGCAAACTGGCTTCATCACTGCTATTATCATATCCACTTTGTCATCTGACACATTCTTTTAGCGCTTCTTTAATCTGTTCTTCATACCAGTCTGCCAGAGGGGGGGAGGGGGAGAGGGGGTCGCTATGAACACTGTATGCAACCTTCTCAGTGATGGAAGTATTATTAGCGAACTAACCAAAATCTCCAATAAAGCCAAAATAAATAATCTGCTAGTTAAATGGTGTACAGGTTAAGATATGCGCTGCAATACAAAAAATAAATAAAATAAATAACACTTGAAAACCTATTATTGATGTGCAGTTTGGGTCACCTAGAAAGACTGACATTGGTGTTGAACCTTAAATGAAGAAAATATTGCTGGAAATTTTATATAATAAATATTTTTTTTTATTCCTCTGGGATGTACACATTTTTTTCTATGTGGCTTTTTTGAATTGTGAAAAATAGCTGGTGCTAGCTTGTTACATGTTCTAACTGAGGAAACTTGGGTTATATACTCTGACTCAGGAGATTTTGTTAGACCCAAGGTAGTTCAATTGATTTAATGTGCTGTTTCTTCACAATGACTGCACATTGGCAATTCAACGCTTGTCAGTTTCAACCTATGAACTTTTCTAGGGTTTTTTTTTTTTTTTTTTTCTATTTTACAGAACATAATGAACCTTTCTCGTTTTGAGCAAAGGATTAATTCAAGACTAGGGAATGCAGATGGCATGTTAACACCTTGCCAAGTCAACCTCAACTGAGAATTGCTACACTCCAACTGCAGTGATTTTATATGACTGGATTTAACAGTAGGTCATGGGTTTTATATATATAAATAATGTGTTTGTGTATATAAATACAAGCATTCAACCACTATGCCACTCATATACTGCCAGATTGCTAAAATAATCATAAGGACTGAAATGCCTCTTTGATCCTGGAGACCCAGTGTTGTTTGATGTTTCTGAACCACACTGGGTTTGTTAGAGAACAGGGTGGAGTGTTGGAGAAGGCATTGGGTTTGTGGGTGATGTTGAGTCTTCAGTAGATCCAAGCCATTAATAACATTGTTTGAGCAGGAGCTCAGGAATTTGCTGTGATCTCCTGCCATTGCAGAGCAATAAGAAAAACACCCTCTGTGAGGAAGGAGAGATTTCTTTAGACAATGGCCTTACCTAACCCTTTCTTTTTTGTTGTAGTTAATGTGTAGAATTCTGACAGCACTTTATTTTTTCACACAAGGAACAAAGTGGCAATGTATACATAAGAGAGGCATGTGTGTGCCAGAAAGAAGGATCAACAAAGCTCTCGGTGGGATTATTTCAGCAAGCAGGAACAGACTGCCCAACAAAATATAATGCCCTGTACTAGGGACTTGGATAGAAATTAAAATAAAGGTGGTCCTAATTGTCTCTTTTACATCACATCCCAGGAGATTGAGATGAAATCCTATATGTGTCACTTGGCTGGTTCAGCACCGTGGAAAGCAGTTGTGGAAAACAGCTACCTGTACAGTTTCAGCATCTCTCACTAGGGAGTAGATGTAAGGATACGCACAAAGTGATTTGCGGATGCAAAACCCCATAATGCGATGTATGTAAAGAATGGGGTTCACCTCGCATTCTGCACTCACTGTCAAATTTGTACTTTGCCATCATTAATTCATTCAAATTATATTGAAATGCATTCAAATGAAGAAAAGAGCATGGCATTGGGTGGGATCTGGATTAAGCTAAGATAACTAAGCAGGCTCAAACATTATAATGTGATGTAAGGATTTTGCCTTGCACTTAGGCAATTGCTGACCCTCCAAAAACTTTACGCCTGTTCTTACAAGGTGCAAACCATTGTAGAAGCAAGTCATTAAGAGCTGTATAAAAAGCACACACCTGCAGAGACCTGCCATTGGCTTCAGGCTGCTGTGGTACACTTCCTGATGCGGCCACTTCTTGGCTCTTGTTGAGGAGAGGCAGGAACACATTCAGAGGTTTGGGATGCCGAAGGATACAGTGCTAAAGCGTTATTGTCTTACTCTACAGTTCTTCCTAGACCTGATAGCTGAATTGATGGATGAGCTAGACCCCAGCAGCAATCTAGGGACTGCTATCCTTGCACATGTGAAAGTGCTGTGTTCTCTGCACTACTTAGCCTGTTTCCTTTCAGACCACAGTTGGAATGTCTGGAGAGATTGCCCAATCCACCTTTTACAGAGTGCCAGGCAAATTTCTGGATGTCATGCTGAAAACAGCAGGCCAATACAAATAATTTCCTGAGGATACTAGCATAACTGATGTTGGCTGAGATTTTGATGCCCTTCCTCTGACATATATTTTTTGGTTTCTATTTTTGTGCTCCACAAATCTCATACAGCGCCTACTACTCTCTGTACTCCTAACTCCATTATCTCTGGGCTGCAATTGCGTCATTATTTGTGTGTTCTGAGTAATTTGCATTGCTCTTAAGCTTTCATCTACCCCTAGATGCCCTAATGGAACATAATCCTGTCTTGCTGACTGAAAGAAGAGGGATTAGGTAGAGAGCGTCCAAAAAGAGAATTAATTGTGTCCGCACATATGATGTGGAGAAATCAACTTACCATTAAACAGAGGGAATAAACCCTGACAGAGACCCACACTTTATAGTAAGTGTAATAAAAATGACCATGGTATTGTCCCCACTTCGTGACTATGAGAAAGTGAGGGCAAAACTATACTTGATGCCTAGTAAACCTACTCTATGAAATTCAGATATTATGTTTGGAAGGAAAGAAAGAAAGAAAGAAAGAGATACATTAATAAAACACATTACTGAAGCAACAAACAAAAATATATATCTGAGAAACTGTAAAGTCATATAGTTTGTCCAATTTGTAGGACTAATAATAAAAAAAGTGTTTGGAGTCCAAGTTTTTTAATGGATAAGGTAATTTTTGCCTTGTGAGGTGTCTTAGCATTTTTTTTGTTTGTTTCTTAAGTTTTGTCGTGCATTATAAGCAATCAAAAATATTATGGGTACAGCAATTCCAAACTGAAGTGTTGCTTTGACAACAGAATTCAAAGGGGGGCTATTTTGATGGTACACATATCATTTCAATGCAATATGTGCGGACTAGTGTTTGAAATCCGCATAGGAAGCGTAAAGTAAAATAAATATCTATTACGTAAACGATCTGTAATCTAAAGCCTCTTTCACACTGGCATGATCTACCCAGTCAGGACCCGGTGTCATGCGGGTCGGGTACACGATTTCACACTGCTATAGATAAAGTAGGGTTGACCTGAATGACAAGATGCAAGTAAACAATATGCGTATCAATGCCCCGGAAGCAGCTTGTTACGGATGCTTCCATCCAAGCTTCTCTGGATTGAACCACCAACCCAAATGTTGAATAGAGCTAATGTTTCTTCATCGCTGCTGTAATCTGGCTCAAGGTGTGTAAGCAACAAAAATATGGTTAAACAGAATAAACAGAAACGTTCCTTGCGTAAGTGAAACTTTCACCGCAGACGTGGTTGTTTGTTATTACATCTGCTCATGAATGGCCGTCAACCATTTTGTCAACCCGCTCAGCTCAGCCCGGGTCAAAGAATGTCAACACACATCCTGAGGGGGGTCGCTCTCATCAGGGATAATCCGGGTACAACCCAGGTACGTGATTTCACTTTACGCGGGATTGTGACCCAGGTAGCCGGGACCCGGGTAGGAGTGCCAGTGTGAAAGGGGCTTAAGAGCTGTGTGGAAAAAGCATTGAAGAATGTATTTAGTCACTGTTTTGCCAATATATCAACCCTTGTTTTAGGGTTTAAGATTATACAGCACCGCTCAAGATGTAACCTACAGAAATGGGGGGATGGACATAATTAAAAAATCAGTTTGAGCATCCAGAAAACATTTTACAAAATTCTGAATGGAGCCAGAAGTTTAAACCAAACCACTTATATTTGGCTTGGCAGAAGCATTGGTATGGAGTCTAAGGGATCTATAAATAAGAATGTACTGAAAAAAATATTCTGTATCTTTAGAACAAGTTGTAAATATATTTCCATAAATGTTGCTCTACATAATGTGTTCTTCTTTAAATTAGACCACTTTTCTGCTTCTAAAGCAGTTACAATAATGCTTGTTTAAACACTATTTGGTCCACTTGGTTAATCAAAAGGCAGAATAGTAACCTTAAAATCTAGTAAATCTGTATTTTTGTGATGGTATTTCAGTAACTTTGTTTTTTTGTTAATTCTAAAACCAGTTTCTACAGAATCACACATTGTGCTACGAATATTACTAAGCAACACAACAAATAGCTTTAACTTTATCTGTTATCTTTTATTATAAGTGTGTTTATAAATTAATATATATTACAGCTGCTTTTGATGCAGTACCAAGCATCACCTTCAAAGCCCCCATTAGCTGAAACAGGTTTCTAATGTGAAACACATACTAACTCAGGGCCGGCCTTAGGCTGTGCGGGGCCTTTTACGGTGATGATTAAGTGCGAGTTCAGAACATCAAATGGTTGCTACAATAGCAACGACATCTTAAAGTTAGTATATAGGTACATCATGTCATCATATGCACCTACATACACTAACGTTAAGGTACAGTAAATAATATGAATGATATATGAATACTTGTTTCAGTTTGTTTGTTAAGCTTGAACAAAGAACATCTTCTCCCTTAATTAAAATGATTTGCTTGCCAACATCTGACCTTGAGAACCAGATGCATCCATGCTTGCTATCTCTTACTAATTCACAGGCCTATTCCAGGCTTGAGGAATTTGGGAGGGCCTGTCTCCCCCAAAACGTATCAGATGTTACTACGGTGTCCAGGGCCTATTTCTTTCCAAGCTACACTGTTACAAACTTCTAGCTTTATTTCTCATGCTAGATCATTACAGCAAAGTTTAACCTTAAATACTCTTATAGTCCTTCACGGCAGCTAACTAGACTGCAGTAAAATAAATTAACATTCACTAAAATAGCTCTCAGATTGTGCTAATGAAAATATCTGCAATATATGACAATGTGCTTGTTGTGGTGTTTTTAATATGAAAAGTAGCATAACTAACACACTGCAATTTAAATTTGTTTTTACTGAAAAATAAACAGTAATGTAATTATAAGAGCTGTCTGTGTTACATGCTGTCAGATCAGGACTTCAGTAACATTGAGCATGTGAGCTGCAGCATTCCGTTTCCCATATTACAATTGTACACAATTAAAGGTGCAATCACCAATTCCACATACATTTTCAGCCTGTCTTGTATTGCAGGGGCCTTGAAGCTCCAAAAGTCTATTCTTCTTGTTGTTGATCTTGCCATGCTGTGAGCAGTGCTGAAATAAAACTCTATCGTTGAATTAATGGAGTACTTTGTCAGACACTACAAGCAGACCATTACTAGTCTAGCCCATGCTTAAAGCATCCAAAATTGCACCAGAATGCAATGTCCCAGTGGGACGCACTCCCCCATCAGCACTATGCGCCACAATGGGATCAGTGCCCCCTGCTACTTTGTAAGTGCCATATATCTTAAAACTAATTGAAACCCCTGTTACTACACCCCTAATCATCACCGTTACTTATTTGACAGTAAGACAATGTCAGTTTGCAACAATTTGTTTATTGCTATCAAATTAATTTATTAAATCAGAATATAAAAATACATTAACAGACCAAAGCTTACATTCAACTGAACTCCATTTAGAATAAATATACATTCAAAGATGATTTAAAAGCAGCAAAAGTTAATATTTGTCAAAAGTGCCCATGGAGATTGTTACATTGAGAGAATGCCAAAGAATGGAAAAAAACTTGTAAAATATTGCCTTTCCCTGCTGCTTTATTAATTGGTTTTGATCTTTTAATTGCTCCTCTAGCATCTAGTCTGGCAACAAAAGATTCTGGGCCTTTACACTGGCTTAATGTCTAAAACATGTGTTTGTGTGAGTTTATTAATTAGCTTTAAAACAGATTGTAGCCCCTTGGATATCATAAGATCAAGCAGTGAAGACAGAGACTGTTTCAAATCCCTGCCGTATTCTGGGATTCTGGGAAACAATATGCAACAGTGTTATGCTGTTTACTATAATGTCTATTGTACCCTGCTAAGGATGTATGTGTTACGGGTCTACGAACGGCAAGAATCGTTACCAGATTACTGTAAATAAACAAATAGAGACCATCAATCTTTCTCTTCCTTTAGCTGAATTCTTTACAACTCAAAATAAACAGCACTGTGGCAGGCTGGTGAGTGGATAGAGGCCCAGAGACAGTCTGCAGTTCAAAAAAAAAAATACTAATTTTATTATAAATAACACAAAATAAAAGGGCACAATGGCAAAATAAAGGGATTTAAACACAAAAAAAAAACCAATACAAAAACAAGGTTTCCAGGCTGGGCAATGCCTTCACTGGATTCCAATTTACAACACAAACACCCACAAACACCCACAAACACCCACAAACGCCAACAAACGCCAACAAACGCCAACAAACACCAACAAACACCAACAAACACCAACAAACACCAACAAACACCAACAAACACCAACAAACACCAACAAACACCAACAAACACCAACAAACACCAACAAACACCAACAAACACCAACAAACACCAACCTGCTTCCTCAGCTCCCTCCTCCAACTGAGAAGCAGAGGCCTCCTTTTATGTCAGGTGGCTGGGCGTTGATTGATCATTAATTAACCTAATCAACTAATCAACCCCAGCCACCTGAACATAATAAACCCAGGCAGGTAGGGGAAATGAACCCTATCCCTGCCAATTTAAAAAGGGCAGAGCTTTGCTCTGCCACAAGCACATTTACAAAAATACAATTCTTAATACAGAACATAAACGTTGTACTTTAATTACCATGTTACATGTCTTTCACCGTTTCAGGAAAACAACATGCCGCCACCATTTTGTTGTGTTTCATAAAGATTATCTTTTCCATTTTAAACAGTCAAAACAAAGTCATTACCACAACTGTGTAACTATGTATTACATTTAAGATTTAAAGAAGTATTTTCTTAAGATTGACATATTTTACCAAAATTATCAGTTAGATATTCCTTTCACTTTTTAAATCAGAATTTAATTGCTGGGACGAACAAGGGATTTTCATCTTTGTATATTTGCTCATAATTTAAATATTCATTTGGATAGTCTTTAGTTTTCAAAATAATAAAAGCCATTTTATTGCTCAGAACGCAAGCAGAGGCAGCATAGCAGTAGGGGCAGGGAGGCGTGGTCCCTGTGTGTTTGCCTTTATTTTACAGCAAGACGTTACAATATGTAACATGTTAAAGTAGAAAAATATCCCAAGAGTAAAGAATATGTTGCATAGGCCTTACTTTACCCCAGTGAATTAACTACAAAACAAAGGATGCCAAATAGCAGTCAAACATTTTTTGTTTATTCCAGAAATAAATATAATGATGCACAATGAAAACATACACAATGTTATTTACATTTTAAATAGTGAGCAGATAGATTTGTTGATTGTTTGAGTAGTATTGTTCCTTGGGAAAACAAAATACTGAGCTCAAGTCATGGGATTTCATAAAAATGACAGGGTTTGAGTTGAGTTAAAATTGCCAAAATTAGTTGATTAAGAATCTGTATAAATAGCCATTCAAAAAGACATGATTTTAATTAACGCAAGAACATTAAAAGATACGACCATGGCCAGATTGAGTAAGGAAGATTGCCTGGTTGCTCTCGGCATAATTGAAGGCAGCCTGTCTGTAAGAGAAGTTGCCAGGAGAATGAGATGTTCTGCCTCAACACTCAGCAGACTAGTCCAGAGAAAACAGGAAATTGGCTCTATGAGGGACAGGCCACATTCTGGAAGGCAGAGCGTCACCACACCAGCCCACCACATCGTGATGAGCATTATGCTGACTGTTGCGTTGTTCAAGCCAACCGGTGTGGCGGTGGAAGTGTGATGATGTTGTGAGGAATATCCTTTAACATAAGAATGCCTTTGGTGCAGATTGAGGGCTACAGATTATTGCTCTGCATTACATTGACGAAGTCCTTCAGGCAACAGTTTCTCCATTCCTACAAGCCAATCAAGTGTCGATTTTCCAGCAGAACAATGGAAGACCACACAGTGCTAGGATTACAATTGCACGACTGCAAGAAAACTATGTCGAGGTCTTGCCGTGGCCAGCTTTTTCTCCTGACCTGAGTCCAATAGAACATCTGTGGGACCAAATCACTAATGCCATCCACAGGAGACAACCGCGACCAGCCAACCTTTGCCAGCTGGCTGCAGCTGCACAGGAAGAGAGGCGGAACATCCCACAGCAGTCTATCCATAGATAACAATAGTAAGTTTAAGAATAAAAAGGGGTGCACAACTAATCTTATATTAATTATGGCTGATCACACAAAGTGTCTACTTTGCATTAGTATTTTCAATACTTGTTTCTCGTTGTAATCTATCATGTTTCATATCAAAATGCACGAGAATTAATTCAACTTCCCATTCAGAACGGAATCCAACATTCCAGGACCTAATTTAGCAAATTAGTTTTATCGTATTAGACGTGATCTACCAAACTAATATGTTAAAAACCTCAATTGATTATATATTCAAATTAACTCAGAAATGGGGCAATGATCAAATTCTCTGCATTTAAGAGGCAGCTCCTCTGAGTTGCACATTTCAACAAACAAAATACATCTTACATACTCTTAAACAGGAAATTATATTCTATTCCTAGAACAATTTATCCACTAACTTGATAGCATTTGCTACAGTTAATTTTTCAAGTCATAAAGTACTTAATATGCTAAATACTTACTGATTTTCAACAAAGAAGTCAATCTTTGTTGACGAACACAGCAGCTACTTATCTCTCTAGATCTTAAGTTCTAATGAAAGAAGACGGCACTTTGCTTGAGGTACGGATTGTATTTCTTTGGCTCGCGATAAACAAATAGTTCTTTTCAAATGGAGATCAGCTTGTTGTGCAGCTTTATCTTTGTTGTCGTCAGTTTTCCAGCTGGAAAGAGTTCCGTTGATCAAATGTAACTCAGTTCAGATTATGCGTTGCTATTGGAAAGTTATGTAGTTCATGGAAGTTTTCTCATTGCAATTCTTCTGTACTTCTATTACATGACCCTAGGCCCATTTCGTCAAGCGACGTGGAAACCAAGACCAGCTTTCGGATCAAGGCAGTTGTTGTTTACTGTTTCATTCTCTTGTAGGGCAAACAGCTAGGGCTCTCTTCAAAGCTGATTTCAGCCTTCTCAGAACATGATTTTAGGAATTCTTCAGAACATTGGTTCTTCCTTGCCTTCCGTGAATTTGAGAACTTATGCTCCCATGATTTCTGAAACTTTGTTCAGAGCAGTTTAGCTTCTATATCGTTCCCCCGAACTCCAAGCCACTTCCTCCCATCACGACTTTCTTTCTCTTGCCTTAGAAGAACTGTTTTTAGTGTGTAGAGCTCGCTTCTTGCCTGGAGCACTGTTTCTAGTGTGGGGAGCTATCTTAGTGTAGGAAGCGCGTCGTATGGGAAGGAAGTCCTTTGAAAGTCACGCGGCTGCTTTTGTGATTCTCACCTCCACCCTGTGATTGGTCAGTTTGTTCATTTTGGGCTGTGCCCAAGTCCACGTGGGGTGTTTCTCATTGGTTGTTCTCATTTAGAGACGGACCCTTGTTCTCAATTAATCTGCTGTTTCACTCCCTGTCAGCTGGATTTATGAGATGGACTGTTTTCTGTCCTAGGTGTCAAAGCACACAAACCATTTGGCTTGCCTTGTGCAAGACACTACTGGCACCAAATGATTCATTCAGTGATGGGGAAAGATCAAACACTTGTCCAGCAGTTAGTTTATGACAATTTTTAAAACCATTCTTTGTCGGTGGGAGAGTTTGTGAACAGAAAGTAGACACAGAGAATGGCTTAGGACCCCACTCCAATTCTGTTAATTTCAAACACAAAATGATATTACAACCCACTCTGATGCTACAAATCCATTAGACCAGAGTGTTGCGTTTTCATTGTGCATCAGCATAGCACTTAAAGTTGACACTGCATTGTATTTTTTTTTTCCTTGCCACTGCCGTTTCTTTGCAGTAAACAGTGGCCATAGACAGGTTAAAGTAATAACATGAGGTTTACTTGTGGCTTTTTGTAACTGAACAAGCAAATATAACACTTGCAAAGTTTTCAGACAGGAAATCTATAGTACAAGTGCCTAGTACATTCATTGATTAATCTACAAGCCTATTACCGGCAAGTTCCCATTAACCTATTTCACAAACTTAGACTTGCCATGCTTTCGAATTACTGTTCGTCGTTTGTTTGGTTACATATCCCTGCCAGTTGAATCGATGTTGTCCCTTACCTTTGCATAATGGAGTCGACTCTTCCAACCATAAAACCCAGTTTCAGGATTTGGCAGGTAAACATCCTCAGGAATTGCTCAAAACCACATCCATTTTACAGTTGAATGTATCACTGCAGCAATCCTTCATTCCAGTTAATCTGTTGCTGAACGTTCTTCATTCCACTACTTCATGCAAACTCACAAGTTGTCAGTGTTACTTCTGCTGAAATGCATGACATCAAGTTCATAATGTGAAAGGCAATCGCAGGGTTTCAATATGGGTTGATGACATTATTTAGTTAGTGTGGATAGGAAATAAATAAAGCACAATGTTGCTCCAAAATTATCCACTCTATCTGTTTTTTTTTTTAAATATCCACAGGTCCAGCTTTAGGCTTTAAAACTTTGGAACGTTGTTTAGCACATACACATCTGTGATCAAGTATAACTCAGGATCTAATGACTGCTGCCCATCAACTTGTCGTACTATCCACAAAGTACGACAAGCTTGCTATTTAGTGTTTCATTCAATTGTTGTCACTCATTTATTCATTTTCTACTCTATTAATTTAATTTGAAAAGAACACTGTCCATCAAGTGCTGACTTTTTTCCTTTTACGTTTCAACTCGATTAATAATTTATTGTGTTAAAAGAAATGCCATGTCATGTCATTTTAATAATTTAATAAAATAAAACCCCAACAACTAGAGTCCCTCATAATATCTTCCAGATATGTAACAGATATTACAGATACTAGATGTATAAACTTTGCCTGGCCTTAGAAGATTATATTACACAAATGCTGATTAGTTTAATTTAGATTATTTTCACTATTCAAGTTTATTGATAAGGCTGTTTAAAGTTTTTAAATTGATGTTAAAACATATTAGTTTTGTAGTTCTTAAATTGAATCCCTGAAACATATTGCAATGTCCAGTGATAATAGCTTTGGAGAAGTATAATTCACTTAGTACCAGCTGCCTTTTTGTAAAACAATGTGATGTACTCAGGGACAATAATAGTATAGAATATCCTTGCTTGCCACTGTTACCTCCAGGACACTCATACATAGTGTGTATCTGGTTTGGTTAATTATCTACTGCTTGGTTCTGCTTGAGCAAACCAGCTTGCCTGCAGACAGAGATCATTGACTGGGAGGCAGTCCTTTCAGGGAAGATCTGCCTTTGATGAGAGCCTGTTTGCAGTGGCAGTAACAGAGTAAACAGTTTCCACTCACATCTACAGGAACTGCTGCCCTGTCTGACTCCACAGAGTTAGTTAAGCTGTAACAATGCCTGCAGCAATTAAGACAGCCCTGGAGAGTATCGTAACAGACACTGGGGACTTGGAGAGAATCATTCTGGACTGGGAAAGACCGGGCAGGGAAAATCAGGTGCCAGTCTGCCTCAGTAGGATTCCCCAGGATGTGGTGAAGAACTTCCCACACACCAAACGGGTTGGCAACTATCTGGTGGGCAAGATGATCAACAAAGGCTCGTTCGCCAAAGTGATGGAAGGCCTACATATCAGCACAGGGGAGAAGGTAATTTCAACTGAGTAAATCATTAGGTAAATCAAAGTGGTGTTTTAGCTGCATACCATCATATCAGAGATTTTCTTCCTTGAGCATATGGATTTAAACTTTGGAATTCTTTCAATGGGTCCGTTGAAATGCTTTAGCACACAGATTATTATACAGAAATATAAGCCTGCTCCCTTGATAATGCACCATTCAATGCACCATTCAATCATTCAATGACATGTTACCAGTAAATAATAAAATAAAAAGTTTGTGTCAGATAGAGAGATGAAGAAGCAGCACCAAGGTAAATACTTGCAGTAAATGGCCTGAATAGGTTGCTGGTAGTTTAGTGTAATAACTATAAATGATACTGTTTAAATTACAACTGGAAATATTGTCTTACACCTACACCCAATATATACAAAAGAGCTTGTTTTCAAATTGTATAATAATTAGGAATGTGTATTACTTTATTGGCACATAAAGCTGGTGCTTGTTTTTTTTCCTTTGCTTTATTTTCTTCTTAACAACTGGTTTGTTTTCATTTTGAACAAATTATGAAATCCAGGGGGGGGGGGGTGTATAAATATAATATAAATATAAAGTTTCAGAAAGGAACAGGTAAAATAGCATGTATTTATTGGAAATCTTTCATGCATGCACAATTACAATGGAATAAACTACATTTACTATAAGGTGTTCCTGATCTAGCAAGAAAGTGTAAAATGGCATCAGAGGTCAAGCTTGTGTATGTGTACTGTGGCCGAATGGAGTTAAAAATGCACCTACATGTTCTCCTTCTGCTTACACAGATTTTAGTTTGAGCAACACTTTTAAACCAGAGTACCTATCCCTGGAGCTGCTAAATACACAGTGTGGGAGTCCTGCTTATGCTGCCCCAGAGCTACTGGCTCATAAGAAATATGGCCCGAAGGTAGACGTGTGGTCAATGTAAGTAGCTGACAGGACAGGAAAGAGCCAGTTTGCTGTCTTGAAGAGTCGTGAAAATAGCTTTTTGCCAGTAACAAATGTGTGTTGCTAATACTAGTGGCCTTGTGGACTCCGTAGCTTTTCCCTTTTCTTTCACTTCCAACATTTATTGGATTGGTTTATGCGTAATGGAAAGTTCAGCTGTTCCTTTAATGAAGAGCGGATTGGATTTCCCGTAGACATTCCTTTAGGGTTACACACTAGTTAATGCAGAGATTTCTGATGTCCAGTTTGTTTCAGGCCACTGGAGGCTGGCTTGAATCATATTTACTGGAGTAAATCATTACTGTTGCTTGGTGATTGTAACCACAATACAGTAACAGAAAAAAATCTATCTATATCTATCTATCTATCTATATAATTATTAAGTCTCTAAAGTTCAGTAATATGAGAGCATTACAATCTTATTGCTTGAATAGTTTGTCTTAAGTGTCATTAACCCTGAAATCACAGCACACTGTGCAAGGGGTAAAATAAAATAAAATCTGTATTTAAGTAGGCCAGGCCAATTCGCCTTGTGCCATGATTACTTCATAAAGACGAGTTTCAATCAGATACCCATAAAATATTAGATCCCAGTGGCTATTAAGCATTTACGTAGATCAGATGGGTGATTGCAGTTTACTGTTAAAAAAAAAGCGAAAAGCTAAATTCCTAACTTGCTTTGTCTTTAATAAAAACTTTCAAAACAGTATTGGGTGCGATATTTGGATATGAAATTTGCATTACGACTGTAAAATGCACTCATTTAATTTCTTATCCTCACTTACATTTTAACAATATTTAAAGTTATGCAACCAGTTGTAATGAAACTTACTATTACTAAACACTATTTTTCTTGTAATATTGCCACCAACTTTCTGTCTTGGTTGGGCTAACTAAATCTGTATCTTCTGAATCACTTTCTTGTATTTGAAACGTTGGGTGAAGTATTGATACAAAAAGGTAGTCCACATGCTGTGAATGTAGGTCCTACCAAACTTGACTGGCTGAGCTGTTGAAGGCTGTACTGTATATTGGGATTGCTGTACAACACATTTTGTTATATCATCATGGTTCAAGATACAGTAACCTTGGGGGGGCTTAAATACCATTTATACAGGAGTGCCAAAGCACTGCCAGCCTGGTGTTTCTGATACTCAGTTGACTTTCAATGAGATTACATATGTTTAAGATGAGTGTAAAAACAGAAAATGAACAATTAAAAAAAAAAAAATTAATTAAAACTACTCTCATCTCTGTTAAACGTATTGCATATTTATTACTCATATAGCAGGAGGTGTAAGTACTTGCTAAAAAAGGCTGAATACGTTCTTAACCATACCCTGACAACTAATAAACATGTTTTATATATATATATATATATATATATATATATATATATATATATATATATATATATAGAGAGAGAGAGAGAGAGAGAGAGAGAGAGAGAGAGAGAGAGAGAGAGAGAGAGAGAGAGAGAGAGAGAGAGATATGGCACAATGTTTATTGTTAGATTAGTAATAATCCTTGTTGTTGTGTTTGATGTTGACAGTGGCGTATGCATGTTTGCTATGCTGACCGGCACCTTGCCCTTTACTGTGGAGCCATTTAACATTAAACAGCTGCATCAGAAGATGATCAACGGTGAAATCAGTCCTATTACACCTGACATCAGCAAAGGTAAATGTGCACATTTGTAAAGTAATGTTATTTATTTGAAGAGAGGAATCTTATGTCAGTGGTTTCACTGTTTCAGTGTTACTTACATCAAATGATTATGCAGGGAGAACTGGAGTAAGTCATGTGTTACTCTGCCATTTTCCCTGTCCTGATCAGTCTTGTGATGACAGATTTCCCATAGATTCTACTGTTCTCCCAATCTGCAGTGGTGCTGGTACCAGGATTCCTGCATACTTCTATGGAGTGATTTCTACGCTATTGTTTGCTGTCTTAGCCCTGATAACCACAACAAATAAGCAGTTATTTTTATTCACTTAAATATTTTTAAGGAGGTGGTGTATCCCAAACAGAACCACAAACTGAGGTAACATTCAAATATAATACAACTAAGCTTGCCGCTATTCAATTTTTTTGCCAAGAATTTACTGCTTTTTTTTATCTTTGTTTTTCAATTCAAGCAGAGAATGTGTGAAATTGACCTTTATGCTGTAAAAAAAAAAAAAATACAGACTTTTTATGGCATTGAGAAAAGTCTCATTTAGCAAAACCCCTATCATATTCAGCATACAGCAAAACCATGGTTACCAACCTTCTAATTGAAATAACGTTTGGTCACAGCAGAGCTGTACGTATAGATAAAGATCCTACACAAATAAAAAAAATGTCTCAAGTTTAAGAGTAAAAATAATCCGCACAGAACAAAACATTGAACAGATAGTTGAACAGAACTAACTTATTAATCGGTCTGAGCTCCCCCTCTCCTGCTTCACACAGCACAGCTGGACTCAGAGTCACTGGCAGACAGACCCGCTTCGTCCTGCCGGGGAGACTGCAGGTCCTGATGATTGACAGTCATTTAAACGAATGAGAGCATTCTAGCACTGCTTCAGTCAACGAGATCTGTCAGAACAGGGTGAAATGACAGTGAAACTACATTACTAACAGACCACTGAGATGACTGACAGCGACCCCCAGCCATTCAGAGCGGAACAGAGACGAGACAGACAGTATAAAAACTACATAAACTAGAGAGAATTTCTAAATGATTATTTTTGGTAAGAAAAAATAGCAAGTGGTTTTACTAACATTTATTCTATATAAATTTATTTCAGTCAAACTCATATTTTTGGGAAATTAGACGTTTAAAGAGCTTTACCGATTAATATCAAAAAGTAGCAAGCATATAACCAAAATCTGTGGAGATATACAGCTATTGCCAAAAGTTTTGCTTCACCCTATAGAATTAATTAATTTTGCTGAATAATGTTACGTTAACATATTGAATTACATACCGCTTTGTAGTTTTTCATATACACAATGAAAAACTGACAAAAAAGGAAAATTTTGAATTTTGACATTTTGAAATCCAACAAATACTGTACTACTATTATGGCTTCCAGTAGACTTTTGTGATTATATTTTGTAGTTTTTTGATTACATGTTAAGCAAAAGATCTCAATTACGTTCATATAGTTTTTTTTTTTTTTAAATTATGTCTGAATCCTAAAATTCTAGGTGATACAAAACCTTTGGCCATAGCTGTTTTTCTGTACCTCTTGTTTGCTGGTGTTATCGTTTGGAATGGAAAGGGGCAAGAATAATAGTGCATATCCCTCTGGATTCATTTAAAATGGGTTAAAGTCTGATCAATACCTGAGTTTAGACTCTCACAGGTGTCACACAGGTCTCATGGCTTATGTCATGTTGTCCAGCAAGCCTGATAGAGAACCTGTCCAGGGAGACTTGAGACAGCAAGATAATTATAACCCTATCTGAACTGGTACAGCACCACCTTGGTTATCAGGTGACCTGGGTTACCTCATTGATTTCTTCATACCATGCTGCACTCACTTCAAAGCCTTTTCCCAGGCAAGCTCACTAAGCAATGCTATACTGGCTTTTCCCAAACAGGAACTCATACCAACTACATTTTATACTGTGTTCATCCAATACTTGTGTCACCTGACCGAAGTCTTGTAATAATAATAATAATAATAATAATAATAATAATAATGTTGAATAAAACAAAAGTGTGTTAATGTTAGAAGTGTTATCAATAATTACATAGGAAATTATATCTGCAAATCTACTGTATATTCCTATAATGCTCCTATAATGTTCAGTTGGAAATGTGAATTTGGGACCCTTAATTTAAAAATGTCTGACTAATCTTATTATCCCCCACTGGGGATGTATATCTTACATACATATGTCACACTTTAGAGTTGTACATATATCTTTAAGTATTTTAACATCTCGCTACAAACCACTTGTACTGAAAAAGGCAGGCAATGAAGTGCGTAGTTTGGGTTTGAGTATGTGTGGGTAATTCTTTTTTGTGTTCTTTACAGGGGCTATGCAGTTTTTGCTGTCTTTCCTTGAGCCCGATCCTGCCAAACGACCACATATTAAAGAGGCTATGGAAGAGCAATGGTTAAATGATGGCTATATCAAGAGACCCCATAATTCAATTTCTTACAAAAACAGGTACAATATATTAATAGTTCTGAGAACAAGGAATGCTCTCAGGAATACTGTTTTATAAAATGCATGTTTTTAATATTTTTTCCAGACTATCATTAGTGCTGCCAATGTTCTCAGGCTGGAGCTCTGATTTGTACTGTTGGCCGTGGTCCACTTCTTTTCTACGATCAGAGCTTGTCTCCTTATATCTCTACCCTTGGCTCACTCTCTGTTTCACAATGGTGTGTATTCCATATGGTCCAGAAAGATGTGAATAGTCAATTAAGTTAGGCACTGTGTGTACTTTATGAAATGATTGTCTGTCATTACAGGAAAATAATATTTCTCAGTAGGTTGTTTTCTTGTTGTTATTACACCCGTGAAACCTTTATTTTTCAGGCTAATTGAAATTAAAGGGTGTTCCGAAAATCGATTTGTGGAGTACTGTAAGCTTTATCGTATTGTTTTGTGTAGCAAAATTATGAAAGTCAAATATGTAACAGTGCATTCAAGTATCTAATGTTTTCCTCATCTTTTTATTAACAATTTAAAAGCTTTCAGTGATCAACAATATGTAATCTGGATCACTTAAGTGGATGCCCACTGTGCTGGTGGCACTGAAAGATACAGTAGCCTATGACTACAAGCTATTTATGGTGGTGCCCTCCTTGTACCAGATTATTAAATCAGGACAAATTATTCAACTGCTCCACAGAACCATGTTATGCCACAAAACTAAATCGCGCACTTAAACCTCTGCTCCAGACTCCGTCCAGATGAGCTCAATTCTGCAGTTTTAAACTACATGACAGAAAATCTGGACTTCAGCCCTTCAGACATCATTAACACATTAATCAACAACCGTCCATCTTCAATCATGGCAGCTTACTGCTTACTTGTGAGGAAACTGATCAGGCACCACAAAGGAATTAAAACCATGAAGGTAAATGTATTGTAATGATTATATGTAATAATTTATTTAATACATTAATGCTCTTGGATTCAGGAGTGTATATTATTATATTTGGTTGATAATTGTTGGTGATGGAGAAATATTACTGTGTAAAAGGCGGCTATTATAACAAAAAAAAGATGTATTGAACCAAAAAAACACTACAATGTTAGCTTCAATACTACTACTACTAATAATAATAAAAACTGTAATATTATACATACTGTACATAAACAACAGTCTAATTAATCCTTGTAGAAACTGCAGCCTTGTGACTGGTACCTTCCCACCAGGACTCTTTTTGCTGTGCATACAGTAAAGGGAAATACTGCCAAAAAGCTCCAAACGCATGTACAGTATGCTATGTGTTTCAGTTCTTTACATGTAGTTCTTTTCATGAAGGGGTGGTCTGCCATGCCATTTCTAACATCAATTTACTGTATGTGTGTTCTATGGGATTCTCTCTTGTTGAGGTGCTCCCTATCAAACTAAAATGACTTCCAAATGTATGTCAGATTATTGCTGCATTGAATGTACAGCATTGGGTTACTATAGTGTCAGTTTCATCTGCTGCTATGTAATCCTCTCAGTTGTTATTACTCATGTCCTGGCTTCAAAAATTCTTTCAGAGGGTCACAGAAAAGAGCACAAATCAAACCAGCAAACCGATTGGGGTCCCCAGTAATGAAGCTGAAACCCAGAGCAGCAGAATGAATGATGGCAGCACAAGAAAACCAGAAGAACAGTGAGGAGGACCTTGCTATTCCTTCCTCAGCTCCTGCACTGGCTCAAGTGATAACTGAGGAGGAAATTGCCATCACACTGGAAAATAAAGAAAGCTACTTTCCTGAAGGTAATGTAACTTGGACTGTAGGACCTGTAGGACTACTCCAGAGTGATCTAGTCTGGGATAATGACTAACACCGGCATGTTTTATTGCTCTTTTGAACCATGGTTGGTTGTACACTAGAGATGGAGGTCATCTCAATGCTGTTGGGAATACATTTCTGGGAAGCCAGCCAGTGGAAGAAACACCAGCAGGGTTAACCTCAACCACTGGTGTAAAAATATACATAATACAATAGGTGTAAATAAGACCGATGTGGTTGATATTCCCTGAACCAGACTGACCTCAGATGTTTCTATTTTCTTTAAAATGAAAATGGCATGTTTGAGATTTTTCCTTTTGCTCAATTAGATTGTTTTGCCTAACAAGATGGTGAAAAAGAGCCATTTAACCCTTTTGTAATTAATTCATAATGGGGCACGTTGCAATTAAGCGCTTCAGGAATTCAATGTAGTCCTGTAAGTAATTAATACAAAACTGGGATTGGATTTCCACAGGCTGGCCTGTGCAGATCATCTCTAATCAGAGTTGCTCTTACTCCAACACAGACAAGCTGCTGCCTGGAGTATTCATGTAATTGCACATGTAATACATGTTCAAAGAATTTAAATACAAAGTTTCCAAGGACAGAGTACCTAAACGAGAGGGTGAGGACAAAAAAAACAAAAAAAAACAAGACGACTCAAACATAGAATAATGTATTACACAATGATCAATACATTATAATTGCACTTCCCATAAATAACTAATTTTTTAACTTAAGGCAATATTTAAGAACAGGTGCACAGTTCTCAAATTCTAAAAAATACATCTGAATAATATTTCAGCAGAATCGTTATAGATGAATTAGATCAACAGTACAAGCCAGAGAGAGATCCAAGTTAATCCTGATTAATATAAGAATCAATAACATTAACTAAAAAACCTCTGTAGAACCATGGCATGCTTTTTTTATTGCAAGCATACTATAGGAGAGATTGCAAGAGGATATCCTCATGATAAAAATATAACATGCACTGTATGTATAAGACACATGCTGAGCAGCCACGGGTTACATCCTGGTATGCATAACATACAATTCTTGATTTTGCACTATGAAAAACAACAATCTATACTATAAAGCATACCTTGTACAGAAGCAACCTATACAGTATGTATAATGCATACATTCTCCTAAAATCGAGTACATATAGAGGGAAGTACATTAATAGGGACCCTTATATGCTGATTGTGTCTGTCTGTCTGTTTGTCTGGCCACCCTTCCATCCGCCCTTCACAGTATACCGGGTGAGCCCAATAACTGCCTTAATTGTGCACTATGCTCACCAAGTCAAGCCTCCTATAGACATTTCCGATTGATTATAATCTGAAACTTTTGATTTTATATGAATATTTGTATCCTGTACATGCACTCATTACTTTAAGCAGTCCAAAAACATTACTTTATGCTGTATCTGCCTAATGCGAGTGCACAAAATATATTGTAGAGACTAGAGAAGTCCTTCAAATAACATTGGGCTGTAAAGTAAAAGTTATTATCTATTATACAGGAAATAGACAAAGCAGACTACTTCCCACGGTAAAAAGCCAAGGGAAGCTAGTTAAATGCCATCTGATTTTAATTTCCAACATGTAAAAACAAAACAACATGCACTCAATATCATATCACTGTCGTCAACATTAGTCTTTCGTTTTTGAAAATGTCAAACATGGTTACAACGTTATAGCAGAGGACTCTGAAAAATACTTCCCTAACACTATTGTTATGATCATATTTGAAACATTGTAAAAATATTATTTATGGTTTTACTTTTTATTATTAAAACTAAAAATTAAATATCTCATTCACTTTTTGTTCTGCGTACTGTTGGTGTGCATTTATATTTAAACAACACTTTTTACTTTTAGCCAATGTTTTTAGTTGAATAGAATGTTGCTACACTTAATTTATATTAAAATGCCCATGTAGTCAACTCCTACCACTATAACATATCTACATTTAAACAGTTACATGGATAGAATCTGTGTTCTACAAAAGTACAGAATCTAGTAAGTGAAATATCACTCAAATGTAAATTATACATTTCATTTATAACTATTGCATTGACCCACATGTCTCTATGTCTGTCACAATCTACATTGTGAACACAATATCTGTATTGATTTTGCAGCAATCTACAGCAAATTGTATTTTAATTTACACCTAGCTTTCTATAGAAGTTTTACAATACATTTCACTTTAACCTTGCACATGTAATGGGTTTATGAGGACCATCTGCATGTGCCTGCACTGGTTATCTGTTTTATATATTTCTATATTGTTTGTCTTTTAAAATATTTCTAAGATACATTCTTTATTTTTTAATGAAGATGTGTACACTCTTATGAAATTGTTAAATTAAGTTTTGAATGAAACTGAAGTGTAGTGTACTCTGTTGACCTAGTAAAATGTATTGGCTGATTAGGTTAGCTTCATTTAGCAACCTTATAACTTGCTCTCTCTATTTGCAGTTTCAAAATTTGCTGATAGAGAACTTGTCCATCTTGCACCACCAAAGTGTTCTGGGAAGAATGTTTTGGATAAGCCTGGAGAATCAGCTGTGGATATGCAAGTAAAGGTTGAGGTAAACATTGACCCAACAGAGGTCAGCAAATCAGCAAAGCCTCCAGAGCAAATGACTACTGCCTTTGAAAATACTCCAGTGGAGCCAATAAAATATCAAGAAGATGAACGAACTTCAAAACCTCAAACATCATCCATGAACAAAGAGACGCTTAGACTGGTGCTGGAGAACAAAGCTCACTGCACTAGACCACAACAGGAAACAAGATTTAAGGATATTCTTCAAGCGATGGATGACAAGGGACTGTCTCCTTCTTGGCGTTGCCGAGAGAAGGAAGGACAGCAATTTGTTGCAATCGATTCTTCTCAGCTGTCCACTTTGCCAAAACTGAGGCAGACTGCTCTGCGGGACAGTATCTCCAGGAAGATCACATGGGTTGGGAAAACGAGACACTCAACCAATGATTCCCCTCCATTCCTGGTCAATGGCTCAAGACCTTCTTTTTTTCCTCCTCGTCAACAAGCACCGATTGTTAAAAGCTTGCGTCATCCCAAAGAGAAGACTTGCACTCCTGTCAATAACAACATTGCCAAGAGGAACTCCATACAGATCAGACACACTCATAGAGGGGCTGACTGGAATCTGCCAGTACTCTCTCAACCCTTCCAGTCCAAGTCTGACAAGAAGACTGAGTTGTTAAGAATGGATTTTGGGTGAATGAGATTCGGGGGAGGGAATCTGAGGTTTTAACCTGTAGGCACATACTGTACCGTAGCTGCAGCTGCAAATTTTTAATATGTGCTGATTATACTATCTTTTTTTTTTTCTTTAGCTAGTAATTCTTTATAATACAATCTGACCGGCATACACATATGAATCACAGTAAGAAAGAGAGGCTGCTCTCTCCATTGATTCTGTAACAGATACAAGGCCATTTTAATTCACATCAGGTCAGAATTAATTCAGATGCAGACGGAAAGGCTATGTAGGACTGATATGGGTGATCTGATATGATAATGTTGGTCAGTTAGTCTAGTTCTAATGTATGTTTGTAGCCCTTAGAGATGCGTTACTGGGTGACTCCATGCTGTATTAACTGTATGTGCCAATGTTTGTATTTCATTCTTAACATTTACTAAAAATGAGAAGTAATGATAAAGCAACACATTTTAGTTAATTATTTAAATAATA
Source organism: Polyodon spathula (assembly GCF_017654505.1). Taxonomy (NCBI): domain Eukaryota; kingdom Metazoa; phylum Chordata; class Actinopteri; order Acipenseriformes; family Polyodontidae; genus Polyodon; species Polyodon spathula. The sequence continues at coordinate 32,171,309 of NC_054538.1, read as the reverse complement.
ATCAAACACTCTGGTATCATTTTATTTCATATTTTTGTGACGATAAAGTTTTGTATTGAATATTTAAGACATTCCCTTTTACCTACTGTATGGTTAAAGAAAAAGCTACATGTTTATAAAATACCTGTAATAATAATACCTGTAATAATAATACCTGTAATAATAATACCTGTAATAAATGTGTTTTGTTGTAAAATTACTGTTATATAATTGAATACTGTTTTTTTTTTGTTTTTTTTTTCAGTACCATTGCTGTAAAACCGCCACAATGTGACTGGCGGAGTAAGCAAACAAACATTTTGGCAAATTCCAGTATTTACTTGACTTTCCTTTTTTTAAATATACATATCTGTATATTGAAGGGATCATGTTAGTTCAAGGTGAACTTCTTTTTCAAGGCTCTGACACAGCATTGCCCTAATTTAAACTAAACTGTGGATGTAGGTCTTGATGACATGCTTTTTCACATTATTGACACTTGAAATAATATTAAAATATGACAATAGTTTCTATTACTTTTTTTATGGTGTAATATGTAATATGGCTGACTTCTCAAAAAGATATCAATAAAACAATCAAAAGTAACCCAGTACTATTCTTTTTATTTATTTTTTTAGTTCATGTTACAGAAGCATCATGTCGTACCGCAGTTTATTTCTAAAGTGCTTTTCTGAGAACTATTTCTCTCAAGGTGCCAGTAACAAAAAAACATTAATTAGTACAAGAGTAGAACACTTGTTGCACAAGATATGCTGCTTTTAAGGTTAGTATCCTGGATTAGAAGGGTCATAATTGTTATATTTACAGAACTCCAATTTCAAAACTAATTTACAGTGGTAGAAGCCTATGGCATTCTGAGTATTCAGAAATTATTTTGGTGACTTTACGATCACACATGGCAACACAAATCGGCTTCATGTGAATAATGTTGCTGAAGTCCAACAAAAATTAACATATAAATGTAATAATGGTTTTACAAATGTCTTGAAAACTAATCCAGTTAAAATGTGTTAGTAGTAGAAAAGGAGAATAAGTAGAAAAAAAGCTCATCTGTCAACACCAATAAAATTAAATCAATAAAACAGAATTGTTTTAAGGCACCATAATAACTCTTAATGTTTTTGGGTACAAAGTTAAAACATGTTTATATATAAAAAAAAAAAAAAAATCATATTGACAAAACTATACACTTCAATTAACTCTAAAACTATACAAAAACTTGGAAAGCCTTAGAATGTCCTTGAAATAGCAACAAACTTCATTTTCTAAAGTGAATCTTGTTCAGTATGCAAGCAGTGCCTGAAAATAAAAATCAGCTCAGTGTTTTGTCTGATTGTACAGAACAGCACCAGTAGTTCTGAAGTTCTTCCCCTTTTTGTGATGTCATCAAATCCACCCCCTTCCAATCATTTGATGTTGTTAGATGTGTATATATATATATATACAGTATATGCTAAGTATTGCTACTCATCGTTGTTAGGAATGCACTATTTGCAAACAGGGAAATTGCAAAAAAAAGACTCACTTTCAGATTTTATAAAATCCAGATTGAGAAAGGAAAAAATCACACCAACAGCAAATAATGATGCAAAAAACAACAACAACACTGAATGCAAACATTAAAATGAAAAGAAGACACATTTCATATGCATTAAAAGACCGATTCAAAAGATAGTCCTTTTTCTAAAAAAAAAAAAAAGTCTCCTAATACTATAATTGCTGTTCCTATAATTATTTTAACTGGGTTTTGTGTTTTTTTTTTTTTTTTTTAACTGTAGTTTTGCTGTAGTATTTACATGACTTGAAATGTTAGTGTAGATGCTTTATTTTCTTTTCTTGTTAATAGTCATGTTTTCTAATAACTCAGCACATAACTTTGTAAACTGTATCAGTAGATTCAACAGGCTGCTTATCAGCTATAACTGTCCATTTATCCTGAAAATGTATTTGTTTCTATTCACCTAGCCATTTTACGTTTTGTTTATAGGTGTATGGGTATACATGTTACGGGCAAAGCCCGAAACTGGGAAATCCGCATTTTGGGCTTTGCCCATAACATATAGATATATAAAGGTAGCCAATGCAATATTTTAAAATGTATATTATTATTATCTAATATGTAGTATCATGTTCCGTTGCATGAACTCTGACAGTTCTATACTGCCTACAGACAACTAGTTGTACTGTTTTATTTATAAAGCTTGTACAATGGAGAGGAAATAAAACATCGTTCTGTACAATTATGTTGCTTGGCTTTTAATAAAATAAGTATGTTTTAAAGAAACTGGCTATCTTTTAAAAGCATCTCGCTCCAGCTCCTTGTAGATTTTTGGTTTTGGTCAAGAACCTGAGCGATGTAAGAATGTGAGGCCCACCTCTCTCTTATGGAAGAAGCTCTCTAAGTGGTTTCAGTGGCAAATTAACCTCTGTTGTGTGTTCTTTTTCTTCTGAATGAAATAGCAGGAGATTCAAATAAAGGGAAATTAAGAAAATAGGCTTTTTATGTTATTCATTAATGAGTGGGTTCATGCGACTAAATTCATTATTCTAACCTTCACCTGCATTTTCAAAGGCTTTTTAAAACAGAAAAATACATGTTTGTTAATAATTCAGCTGTGAAGGAATCTTTGATTAGGTTCTGAACACTTACTGAATAATTAACCAGCTGTTGTGATGCCCGATATCCCATTCAATAGAGCTATCATTGCAGTGTGAAATGCCAAAGAGAGATTGAAATAATTGACCTCTCTATGCACTTCTCAAGTTTCTGTTTATGAGAAATACAAAATCACGGAAGAACCACCATATCATCATTTCATAAAATAAGTCATATCATCTGCAAGAACTCTTTGATGACATGTCATTCTCGTCAAATTATTTTGGTGAGGTAAGCATATGTGTTAGGGACCAGTGTGTGGGTGAAGATAAAAACTTCAAGTGAAGACAAAAAGTATTTATTTCTTTGCGCAAAGCTGGCTATATTTTATTATTCACAAGCAGTGCAGTGCAAGAACCTCAGAACAAGTGGTTAACTGTGAATAACAATGGTATCACAGATAAAATCAAAAACAAACAAAACAATAATGAAGTACTGGCTATTCAAAAGCCGCTATAACCTGCTGAACAGACCCTACTAAGCTCTGTACATGGTCACAACAGTCTCACAGACTGAAAACTGACAAGGCTGACCCAGGCTACTTATAGCTTTCAGTCCCAGCACGCCCTCTTCTAACTATATCTAGGGCTGTTATACCGCCCACGCCCCCTCACTGAGACACACCTCCCAAACACACACACACACACACACACACAGAATCAGACTCCCAGCATGCGGTAAGTTCCACTTTCTTTATCTGTTCTCAATCTCCATTAATAACATTAGATCATTGCATTACCACATTTACTGCCCTAAAAACAAACCCAATCCTTATTCTACAGATTCAAGTTAAGAGTAAATTGTTTATTTGCTAACAGAGACGCTGTGAGTTTGTAAAATAAGAAGTTCCTAATGCTCTTTTCAGTGCATCAAGAGGACTACTGATTGAATGAGACAGTTGTGCTAAGTCGTGTGACTTAGCTTGCCTATTAATCATGCAAGTTCCAACTTGCCTACACAACTGCTGCCTACACTCTGGTGAAGCTGAACCCTGTATTTGAGTAACTGCAATAAGAACCACTGGTAATGATTACATGCACTATACATTGAACTCTGTGAAAAAAAATGTTGCCTCCTTTGATCTTTCAAGTCTAAATGTACTAAATGTTTACATTAATCCACAAAGGTATAGCATCCTGGTCAAAGGGGCTTGTCTTACTCGTTTGCATTGGTCAGTGGGTCTTCATAGTTTGTTGATCTGGCACAACAGGACTGCAGTTCATACTCCTTTGGAATATTCATAATATAAAAAAACTACAATAAATGAATCGCACAGAAACCTTCAGGTAGTTAAGAAACGGAAGGTCCATTCCCAATAAAGTCTGTAAATTTCCTTCAGTAAACTGGAACTATAATTTAAACCTGAGCACTTTTTATTTTATATTAATACTGCAGGTAGTTTTGTAAGCATTTATTACACATGCATATATTGTTTTGTCCATTGGTTACAGAAATACACTTTTACCAATGTAATTAAAACGCAAACAGTGCCAGATAGTTTATATATACAGTTGTTTTTTCTGTCTATGTAAAAGGATCATAGAAGGAAATTAAATTGTCTGTGTTTTTTTGTTAATATCAGATTTACTGACTGTGCTTCTATCAAGCTTTCTAATCAATACAATTGTAAATCCATCATCTATAGAAAACTGGTGATGTATTGTAATGCCTAATTAGGTAATAAAAAATATAATGTATTGTGTTAGGGGACACAGGGCAATTTATGACTTTGACATCTGTATGCAGTCTGAGAAAGGCACCTTTTTTCTGTCCAGAGAAAACAATGCAACTGGTCATCATTACATATCTACCCCTAGCAAGCATATAGTGGATAGGGTGGCTATATACATTTGCAGCCTCCACAGATGCAGTGTTCAGAATAAAAAAAGAACTTAAATGCTTTATTTAAACATGCATGCTATTAATAATTTTAACAATTTACAACTACATTTATATACAGGAAGTAAAGCCTCAGCCACTTTGCTCTGAAAAATATATTTTGTAGAGCAGCATCTGGAGGCACCAAACGATGGTCAACAAGATTCTATCACTGTTAGAGAGTGCCAAGCGTAGGCAACAGCTACAGGGGTTCAGTCATCACTGGAAACAGGGGAACAAAGCTTTTTTTTTTTTTTTTTTAATACATAAGTAACTTTTCATTACATCAAACTTTGTCCATCAGACCAATTTCCCCGGCCTGTCTCAGCAGCATCACTACACACTTGCAATATTCCCCTTTTTTAAGCAGTCTTCAACACTGGTGCTTTTTCCATCAACCTTTCCCAGATTATATGATCTGTGTGGGTGATACGTCTGTTTTGTTTAAACAGAATTAGTATTTTAATGAGCCCTGTTCACAAAGCTTATCTAAAGAAGCTGTTTTGATAAAGTACATTTCAAATTTCTGAAACTGCTCTATACTGCGGTTAATTTATTTAACAACAGTTTAGAAAAGTTTTTTTAAAAAAGTTGAATATGAATTGAACTGAATATCTCCACATTTTGTGTGTATGACAGTTGCCAGAAAACACTAGATAAGTGACAGAATTGACACAAAAATGCCAATTTGGTTCCTTGGACTGGCAGAGGAGCCTTGATCCTTTTGGGATACTAGGCTCTATTAGTGAAATATTCTGCAAGCCCTGACATGATTTCAGTAAATGCCTGAGAGCTTGGTTAGTTATTTGACTTCCTATCTCTTAGCCAACAAGATGCTCAGCTATTGATGCTTTGTCTATGGAAGCTATAAAGCACTGCAAATACCATTACAGACCTCACTGGTCTGGCAAATTAACTGTAGCCTGTTGAGGGAAACTTGTTGGAATAGGGCTGAAAACTCATTACAATAGCAACGACGCACTCTGACAGCACATAATGAATTCTCATTGGGAAGCATGAAATATTAAACATGAAGCATTCAAAACTTATAAATAGAAACTGTATAGGAGAGCTGGGCCTCAGGACTCTGTTGTAACTAATTCCAATACAAACAGAAAATATACACCTGTCAACCAAAAAGAACAATTATTACAATTACCTGTTTATTTAGGTGCACTGTGTAATGTATTTTTGCTGTCGAATACATTTGTGATTTTAAAAAAACATTTAAACAATAAAAGGCAACATCAAAAAAAACCATCCATTTAAGCTATATAAGCTGGCTGGACAAAAAGGATGCAAGTGAAATAAGAAGGGGGTCATGTAAGGGGTCATGTGGCATGACATGTCATGTGACCCAGTAGATCTTTGTGAGAGTTGTGTGCAACTATTCAGCAACAATCATAGGAAAGCTTGTCCCTCAGCTCAGTAGTTCCATCCGGCAGTCCAGTCCGGCAGTAGACTGGCTCGTTTCGTCTCCAAGGGGGCAGATCCGTGGGAACCCCAGAGCGTCATTTTATCGGTGCAGCAATCCCCCAAAGCCTGCTCCTCAGCCACTCAGAGAGGGGGCAAACCCACACACCCTCTTTCCCACCTCTTTGTGTCAATGCCGTGACTGATAAGGGAATATTGTAGAGCTGCTGCCCTCTTCCTGCAGCACTGTGAATGTGCCTGGAGAGTCAGCACAGGTCTCCCCTGTTACACTCATATTTGCATAAAATGCACTAGATGTGATCGAAAAATGACAACATGCTGATTGCACGACGTGGAATATTGGTGTTTTTCTGTGATTTTCTGTATTGCTTTTATTCAAGCTTGCAATTAAACAGCTGAAATCACTCCATATCCAGTGTCCAATCAACTGTCTCACTAAATAGGTGATTAAGTGCATATGCTTCAGTCATCGTCACTCAAGCACGTCACGGTCAAGGATGAATGATCGAGTGATTAAAAACAAACTAAAAACATTTCATCAATGTCCATCATTTATAGTTTTTTTTTTTTTTTTTCCAAAAATAAATGTGTCATAATAGTGCTAAGTTTCTTTTGATGCTCAGTATAGTATGGCCACAACAGATGCAGACCATGCACACTCCTTGCCCACCAAACGCCTCTGCACACGTCGTCACAACGCACCGGATTTATTTATTAATTTTTTTCATGAAATAAATGTTCTCTAAAAATGTCACTTTTTTTGTTTTATGATGCACTTGTATATATACACAGTTGTAGTCTTTTGCGTGCAAAGGCAACCACACTGCACTTAAAAATAATAATTTGGAATTACTTTTATGTGCTGGGCTGTGTTGAACTGTGAGGCTAATTAAAAACATGTGTTAAGCATATGACTCCAGGCCTACGGGACAGTATAAATTGGCAATCAGTGTCTTAGAATGTCAGCCGTCTAAGGGCCACACGACTAAGGGCAGTCTGAGCTGTGGCAGAGCGAGGACAGGTAGAGTGAGGACCTTTTTCAAATCCCCCCCAATGGCTACTAGAGGCCTCATTCCTACTTTGATACCTAACATCTGGGTCCCTTGGACAAAGCGGGCTCACTCGTTCTCCTCTCCCAGAATGAACACTGGTAAGTATCTGCTGCACATACCTTTACTAACTGCTTCTCCCCTTACGCTGCCTGCTACAAACTTGAAAATCTTCTTTTTCAATTGTTGCCCTTTGACTAACAAATCTCTACTTCTCAGCAAACTTATAACCAATACCAATCTTGATCTTCTCTGTCTAGCTGCACTCACTGCATCCAGCCACACCAAAGGGCTATTCCCTCTTTGACAAACCTCACCTCACTGGCCGAGGCGGGGGGGCTGTTGTTATTGCAAATTCTGTGCTTGCTTCCGCAATACTTTCTTTGCTATCTTTTCTCCATTTGAGCATCTTGCCATCAGGATCCCCTCTCCCATGTCCCTCATCCTTGCTGTTATCTACCGTCCACCTAAGAGCAGCTTTGCATTTATTGCAGAGTTTCCATAATTCCTCTCCCTCGTCTGCACTTCTACTGACAAAATCCTACTCCTAGGTGAATTCAACATTCATGTTGGCTTGCATTCCTCCCTCTTAGTGACCGACTTCAACTTGCTTCAGGATTGTTTTGGACTCTCTCAATCTGTCAACGTCCCCATTCACACCTGAGGACACACCCTGGATCTGCTCATCACCAGGGGTCTTCATATCTCCAATCTCTCAGTCACAGGTATCTCGCTCTCTGACCATTTCTTAATCACTGCTAATATTAATATCCCTGCTCCATCCTCCGCTATCGATACTGTTATCTCCTTCCATCCCAAGAATCTGCTGAATCTTCTGAAACTCTTGGAATGTATCTCTGCATCCCCTCTAACTGGTACTCTCCCGTCCTCAGTTGATGATGCAGTGACCCTCTAAAACGCTACCTTTACTGACATCAGACACTGTTGCTTCGCTTACAACCAGAACGGTCAAGAAATATCGAAACTGCACATGGTACACTCTCGGTCTTCGAGTGCTTAAGTCTGCCTGCCGCAAGCTTGAGCGCAAGTGGAGATTGTCTGGACTAAATGTTCACAGAGAAATCTGGACCAACAATCTCACGAGCTACAGGCATGCGCTCGCCGTGGCCAGGGTGAAGTACTTCTCTGAAATCATAACTGTGGGACACGGTAAACCCAACGTTCTCTTTAAGACCATTGACCAAATCCTACATCCAGCCACCGACAGATCAATCTCCCTTTCATCTTCCTCTCTTACCTGTCATGATTTCTCCTCTTTTTTTCAGAACAAAATTGACAACATCTATTCTACGCTCTCCCACCACAAACCCAGTTTACTACTTGACCACCTTGATGTTCCTCCAGTTGCCCCTCTTGCCCTCTCCTCCTTCTCTCCTCTCTCCATTGCTGATGTCTCCAGCTTACTGTTGAAATCAGCCAAATCAGATACTTTGTCATGCATTTCTCTCCTCTCGATTCGACTACTGCAACTCTCTATATGGTGGTCTCCCGGCACGCACCATAAACTGACTGCAGCTAGTTCAGAATACCGCTGCCAGGATCCTTACCAGATGTAAAAAAACGTGGTCACATCACCCACCGTCTTTCCCAGTTGCACTGGCTACCTGTAAAGTTCAGAATAATTTTGAAAACTCTCCTGCTCACCTAGAATGCCCTTCATCACACAGGTCCCGAGTACCTCCTCAACCTGGTGACCCGCTATGTCCCTGCCCGCAAGCTGAGGTTCTCCGACTCTGACCTGCTTGGTATCCCCAGTTTTTTGTAACTTTTTTCCCACATCCACAAAAGCAAAACGTTTGCTACAAAAGAAAGTTCCTATAATTATTTGTTTTAGAGAAATTTCCAAAAATTATAAATTTCCATTGGGGTATGTAAACTTTTCTCTCTCTCTCTCTCTCTCTCTCTCTCTCTCTCTCTCTCTCTCTCTCTCTCTCTCTCTCTCTCTCTCTCATTTTAAATAAAAAAAACAACTTTTAATAAAAACGACTTCATTTTCCATAATATTTTTTTTCATACATTACAATGCTAAAAGCTTTTACATTAGATATGGCAATGTACTTTGTGATATTTTCCTTAGTCTGGACTACTTTCATAAAATAGTTTACAGTTCTGAAAATAGGGCAGTTTTGGGGAATTTTGGCATACAGACCATGGCTCGGACAAAATCTTGTAGCTCCTCAATAGTTGAATATATCTGAAATCTGTTTTTTTTTAAATTTGAAATCCTCATAAAATGTTGCTTCTGTCATATCTGAATTTTTTTTAGCTTGGAAAGGGGTCGAAATTGGCAGTTTTTAAAAATATTATTTATTATTATATATTTTTCAATAATGTTTTGGGTGGTGCAGTTTACATAAAAACATAACACATTTCAAAATAAAAAAAAAATATATATATTTAAAAAAATAAAAATACATTATACAGTTGGAAAAAGCTACTAAAGGCCTTTCTATAGATATATTGGGTTTTAATTTCTGATGTAAGGTTGCCAAACTACAAGCACTAAACACAAAGTGGTTATATTCAAGCCAAAATATGGTCATTCTACCTAGGCATCAAAGGGTTAACAGGAAATTTCATTTTACCACACTTGCAAACCATAGCAATTTATAAATCATTCTGGGTACACTTGCGTGTCTCAAGAACTTTCTGTAAAACAATAACCTGGCAAATATGAAATGCTTAAAAGTTAAAGAATCACTCAACACTTCAACAGCTGATTTCTCCCAGCTGTATCAATATACCAGTTATCCAAATTATTACCGCTGCACTTACCAAGTGTCATTGGCAGACCTTGGGACATGCCTTTACTTGCCTGAGCCAGCTGGTTTACTCACCCCATGGTCCTACAGAATGATGCTAAAGACTTGATCTTCATTGTTTACATTCCAAAGGACTACCATCCATTTTATATTGATTTTAGTGAAAGTCTGTTAATTTTAGAACATTACTAGATTTGAGTTCACATTTTTCAATAACAAGCATTGAAATAAAGAGAAACATGAGAAGCTTAGTTGCAGCTACAGAAAAAAAAAAACGTTGTTTTAGCTAAACAAGAACATGGCTTGTGAGGGTAACGCTCCTACCTGTCCACATCACCGTGATTTCAGTTGTAGGGAAAATAGACACAGACTCTTAGATCATTACGTACTTAGCCAAAAGAAACCGCCACAATAACTAATGAACAAAACTAGCAGATAGGAGTCCCGCCGTGCTTTCCGCAGGGATAGAAAATACTGAATTGGTGGAAAAAAGAGGTGCAGAAAAAAAGGTCTAAATAATGCGACCTCCAGTGGATCGCTTTTGCAAATAACCCCCAACATGTTTAATACTCTTTCTTCCTTACATCTGACAAGAAATTGAATACATTCATACCAGGGTGTTTTACCAGTTTTTTTTTTTATATATTAATTAATATTTACTTGAAGTACTGCATAGCTACAATTTAGATTATTCTAATTTAATTAACAATAACCAGAATATAAACCACTGTCTATATTTAAGTTGAATCCTGTGTTTCAGACAGTGAATATCAAGACAAAGTTAATGTACATTACAGTAATCCCTCGCTACTATAGGATCACAGAATATATGTTGTTGCTGCACTATGGTCTATTTCCAAGTGAGCAAATAATGCAATGTAATTCAAATTCAATCCTATCAGATAAAAGTATCTCCTATGGCAAACTGACTAGTGCCCAACAAACGGCATCCTCTGACATTTGAAGTGGAATTCGCAACTTACTGTCTTATTGAATGCACTCTATACTGTTAGTTTATCAGATCTAAAGTGGTATCTGAATACAGTGCTTGTTGGTGACCATTTACTTATTTCACATTATCAGTCAAACCTGTGCTGTTTAACAAATACAATTAATTCAGTGTTGAATAAATAACTGGAAATCTGTCCCCTGGGAAATAAAGGTGGGTCATGTCTGAATGGGAGTATTTTGTTTTGGTCTGTAAGCAACATATTTAGGAAATGCACATTTCATAATAAAATGTCAATACTGCTACTTTGATTCTTTTTTTTTTTAGCCAGTTTTATTACCAATTTCGAAGGGAGAGAGGGTTAAACATTGCATCAGTCCACCTGTGTGGTTATTAGATGTTGTGGTATGAAATCTGAGATCCTTTGACGTAGAACCAGTCACAACTCATGACTTGTGTTTCTCAGGGAAATAATAACTGTGAACTAATGCCTCCCATCAGGTTTCCAATGATACTATCTATAATTAAGTAGTTCACTCTAAGAGTACATAACAGGACAGCATAAAGGTTTCAGACCAGGCGTGGGGTCACCTGCACACAAAACGTTGAAAGACAGGGGAACTGTACCCTGACACTCTTTATTCAGTTTGTTAACTGTTAACGTTTAGTTAGTATTTGAGACATTGGGCAATTTCCACGGAAAAAGACAAATAACCCTCATCTTTTTCTTACTCTATTTTGGTAGTAGTTTCGGGTTGCGTGCGTTTCCATGATGTTTTCTTTTAGCCAGAGAAATTATCGTTCCAAATGCAAATAACCTAATTAATATTAAAATACCGGAGGGTCAACTTGAATGTTTGTGTCTGACTTCCAGTTTGTTCTTGCATGGCTGCTGATATAATACAGCTTTCTCAAACTGGGTTTTGATTAACTTTTTAGGATGAGTTAAAGGAACGTGCAGCCTGCCTCGTTTGCCCACCAAACCAAAAAAATAATGAAATAAAAACATGGGGGGACGGGGGGTAAGAACAGACATATCGTTACGCAATTATTATTATTATTATTATTATTATTATTATTATTATTATTATTATTATTATTTAGTCGTTTAGCAGATACTTTTATGCAAAGCGACAGAGAATTGGGGGTGAACTATGAAACTGCTGTTGCAGTTCCGCTTCTCATCCGAAGGATATAGACGACAGCGACACACGTGTGTGTGTGTGTGTGTGTGTGTGTGTGTGTGTGTATGTATATATATATATATATATATATATATATATATATATATATATATATATATATATATACCAGTTTCGGATACAGAACCCATACGTAGCTTCAGCAAATATGGTCCTTATAGTCCAAGAAAGGAGCTAAAATACCACCACTTTAAGTTAATGATATAAAAGTAAAAACGTTTATGCAGTAATCTTTAAAATTAGTAAATTAAGTTACCCTACTCGCCCACGTTTCACTATAACAACAACACCTGTACCCGAATCCCGCAGTGACAGTGCAAGGCTCTTGCCAGTAGAATCATCCATACGAGTTCAACAAATAATACAGATACGCTAATTTAATACATATTTTGGTACAAACGTGACTTTTATTTTTCATTCGTAGGTAGGTACCCATAGATGCTACTTAAAGCTAGTGTACAATGTACAGATGCAACTGAAAGCTAGTGAATTGCATCTTATTACTGAGGGACAGAAAAGCCTAGGCTAAAGCAATCAGCTATCCGATGACCAATCACGAAGATAACAAAAGTGTACAGGGCTTCTTTATTTATTTATGTATTTATTGCAACAGGTATTTCTTTTTTAATTTGTAGCTGCTTCAGTATTTTATTTTATAATGTTGTTTATAAAATAACCAAACTATAAAGCACTATAATTTTATGAGCTTCCACAGAAGCTGTTACCATATTTCAGTTGTTATCAATTCTGTGGAAGCTAAAAGAAGTGTTTCTTCATAAGGACACATTTTCACAGAGCAACATCAATCCATGAAAGAAGACCAGCTTAATGAAATGACAATGCTTAAGTTTTATCAGTTTAAAACCAATAAAAACAAAACAAATAATTAAAAAGATAAAATAAAACAAACACAGCTAACATATGTTATAGAATCTATCAAATGCCCAGATTCCAATAAATTGTTATATTAACTATACTGTTCACAGATCGGTGCCAGAAACAGAAAATCCATAACATCTGCGTAAAAGTGTACTGGTAAATTTAAACCTACAATTTATTTGTACTTATCAGTAAGGGTTAAATAAATGTCAGTACCCATCAACAGTTTTCTGTTTATTAATCTTCTAATACATACTTTGTAGTACTGGGATGAGCCATTGAAATGGTTCAAGTATGATTGTTTCATGATTGCTCATTACGTGGCTCACTGTGGAGGCTCTAATGTATGTGCAATGCATGACACTATTGCTTTCATTTCCAACATTGTTCTTTTTTATGTATGCATAACATTTAGTGGTGGGTAATATCTATTGCAATAATAGTACCCGCAACTCAAGAAATTATGTTCTCATCTTGAAAGACTGTAATAAGACTTGAATCTTTGCCCTTCAGATCTATTCTTAGTAAATAATGAATTGCTAAAATATGTTTATACATTTGCACAGCGCTCCCTCGTCTGGGGTCCTAAGATTAATAAATAAATAAATAAATAAATAGATAAATAAATAGAAGCCATGTTGTTCTGTTGAGTGCAACTGCACAAGTACTTGGGGAAAGAGGGGTAATCATGTCTTCTAATAGTGCCGTGCTGAAGAGACACAAGACAATTGAAAATATGAGGTCACCGGTTGGAGGGAGCCTTGTAGGAAAGAATTTTGACAAGGAAAGGATTGTTCCAAGTTAATGGATGTGAGCGCAGAGACATCTGTTGGCAAGAACTGATACTGACTGACAATTGAAATTGTGTTTTGGATTAGGGCTACTGTTGTGATTAATGAAAGCATGTATCAATAGTTAACCAATTAACAAGATACAATATGACACATGGTTTGGCATTCAGCTTCGCTTTATCAAGTACTTGTATGTGTTCAGTAGTACACGTGTGTGTTGACATCACGCCTGCAGGAAGTGAGACAATTGGAGGGAAGAAGATGTGAATTCCACGGCACAGACTGCAGACAAAAGTTGTTTAATTTTACATGGCTTAACTGTACAGTCATTTCTGCCTGCCGAATGGCTGACAGACGCAATGAGAAACCTGCCTGGTCTAATCTTTGCTTTACATTTGTGTTGGGTTTATAGACCTACCTGCCTGACACTGACCTGCAAATCGCAATCTAATAAAAATGAAATGACCTGTAACCTCTGGTAACCTACCTGAGACTTCTTTAACAGTAGCTGAAAGATATACTGTGTCCTAACACAACAGCTCACACTAAAAGAAGAACAATGCAAGAAAATAACTTGTTTTAAAAGAACTACTACTTCTCCAATACAGGAATACAAAACCTAAAATAAATATTCCCTATGTGCATATGGTCTAGTTTTGAAGGGAGCACGTATCAATGCCCTGCAAATTATGAATTACCATTTAGTACAGAACGTGTTTTGGCAAATTAAATTAAAATCTACAATAAAATGTTATTAAAGCGCAATCTTTTAAATTATCTGTATGTTTTTTTGCATCATTGTGTTTGACTATAGTAACAATTTACTTTCAGTAAAGCCTTAATTGAACAGCAAATGGCAAAAAGTAATAATAAAAAAAATGTTAACAGAATCATGTGCATTTGCACCACTAATAAAGATGTCAGGCTACAGTAGTTAAATAATAAAGCTATCCTGTTTTAAAGAATAGGTTAAAATATATAGTAGGTTTTTTATTGCTCTAAAATACATTACGAGGTACCACTATGTAATGAAATCTCCTACATACAGAATGAATTATCACCCATTTATCCAACTTTCTACCACTGTCATAACTCCCTACACAATCCGCCTATTCACCAGCAACAGGTCTGGCTATGTCGAAGTTTTCTCCGTTTCTTCAGGAAGCCACTTTGCAATGGAATATAGCGCGCAGTTGGCAGGTATACTCGACTCCGGAGTTCCATGTTGTTGGTCGAGGCAGTTAGCGATACATATTAATAGCATTAAACTAGAGAATGGACTGCATTGCACAATCTGAAAATGCCGTAAGCGATCACCTCTGCTTGTAGCAAAGTACAATGATGCTGCATATTCTGACCTTGGTGAGTTACTGCTGCTCAAGTCGATTTTGGATTTGCACGATATCCTCTCCTGGCAGAGGCACAGACAGAGATCCCATGGTACCCTTTGTTGGAGCTGAATTTAACAGATGTGCGCATGCGTGTGTGAATGGAGCACGGGAAGCAGCTGCAGACGCAACATGGAAGAGTTTCAGACTGGAGAGGAGGTAAACAATAAGTGACACTCAGGTTTACGAAATTAAAATAAAAGTAATTAAAAAAAATCGACTCAAACAACACAATACTGCTGTTTCATTATAGACTTATGGGGTTATTTATACGGCACCGTGCGACTAAATAACTGTGCCGCTATGGTTTGTTTTAAAGTCCAGTTATTTTCAATCGTTAACAGTGTAGTGTTATTAAATCAATTTACTTTTGAAAGCAACCCTTATTTGCGTGTTTGTGAACAGCTTATGATCAGCATGTATTAGTAAAAAAAAAAAAAAAAAAAAAAATTGCTAGATTTATTGCCATTGTTTTGCAGATTAAGAGTTCAACCCCTTTTTTCTTTGTTTGAACTGCAGGTACACAATATTTTGTGTCAGGTTGATAATAAATTGGACAGTTTCATTAAAATGATTTTGTTCAGTTTATGCTAAAAAAAAATTGAAGATTTATTTTACATACGTCTTCTTTACGGCACTGGAGTTGCGAGATTCACTAGTTAAATAATTAAGGGGTATGTGTTTTATACATAACCATGTGAACTGTACGTGATTGTGCGCACACCAGGATGTATGAAAGCACTGGCTTCACAGGGTCCAACGTAAAATCATGCTAAGTGCTAAACACCTTGGAGAGCGCTCTCTCAAACTCGGTGCCGCCACAGGCAAGGGGAGTAAGACCAAGTAAGATCTTTCAGAATTATTGGTTATAATTGATCAAATTTAATTATCACATAAATTAAGTTTGTTACAGTTTATTTTGTTCGTTTATAAATTGGTCAGTTATGTTTGAATTTTTAGGAATTCTTTGATAGTCTGACGTCCTTGTAATCGAGCTAGTCAAGTAGCCGGGTGTGACAGCATGGCCACGCTGACTTGTTTCTGAATCTCAGAAGCGCTTTATAAACGGGATTAAGCAAAATGCATTTTGTGTATAATAGCCTGTGTTGTTTTTTTTTTTTTTTTTTTTTTTTCATTTTTGCTACCTTGTTAAAATTACATTAATCAAGATCAAATGTTGTCTTTGTTTCTAATAGACTACCTTTGTTGTTGACGAAGTTAGCACTATCATAAAAGAGGTAAGGATGAAACTAATTTGTTGTCCTTTAGGGGCTAAGTTGCTTACATAAAATGTTGCTGCCTCGTATAGATTTGGTGTATTCTTTATTTGAAGATCATTGTGTGTTTTGTTAAACTATGTTGAAGATAAATACTTGCCAATTTGCACGTGTTTGCAGTCAGTTGAAGGTGCTATTGGAGGACACACTTACATGCATAGTAGAGTAAACCAATGGACATCAAATGTGGTGGAGCAGTGCCTAAGTCAACTGGCAAAACTAGGCAAACCTTTTAAATATATTGGTGAGTGTTAAGAGATTAATTCATATACAGTAACTGTTATACATTGCTGTGGAATGTACAGTATGATGCTTAGGTATGACTATTTCCCCTTTCACTAACTGTCTTAGTTTGTGTAAGTAAAGGAAATGGGGTGCTCAAAAACAATGCATATTTATGCACATTATTTATTGTAATATAAAACTTTCACATACAATAGTTGTTAAAGCTGCACTGTCCTACAGTCATTTGTATTGTGTTGCACATTCTTCAGTAGTTCAGCGTTCTGTGTTATGAACATTATTTTAAAAAATCTCCATGTTTCAGCTAGAAGTACACAAGCTTCATCTGCCCTTACAACTTGCTTGTAGCTATGCCTGTAATATACTACTACTTACAGTAGCAGTGGGTTAAAAAGCGCATCTTCCAGATATTATAGCTCAGGAAGCAAAACAGAAATTTTAAAAAAAGGGGTCCACTTTGTGTCCAGTTGGTGTTTTGTTATGCTGATAATATTTTATAAAACAGTACTGATATTACATTTCTAACATGGTCCAACACAGCACCACCTTAAACTAGTAAAAACTAGTTTTAAAGCCTAATTGAGAAACTAATAGCATATATTTATTATTTGAACAGTGACTTGTGTCATCATGCAGAAGAATGGCGCAGGGCTTCAGACTGCTAGCTCCTGCTTCTGGGACAATTCCACAGATGGTATGTTGAGGGGAAGTAGACCTAGGTAAAACATGTGACTGAATATTGCAGATCTCATTATGAGTTAGTGTCCTGTGGATAGTTAACAAGAGGACTAAAATAAATATTGACACCTGGGATACTTCTTAAAAGGTTGACATTAAATGTTTCAACAGGGTTTTCATATTTTTGGATTGTCATGGGGTGGTCAAAGTGTTTGTAATACATTGTTGATACCTTTTTAACATACTTTTCTATTTTGCAGGAAGCTGCACTGTGAGATGGGAGAATAAATCTATGTACTGTATTGTCAGTGTATTTGGACTAGCTCTGTAAAATTAAAATCCTGTTAGTTTATTTTTCACACAAATACCAGTAGTTATGTTCATTTATAGTACATATTTATGTGTGCTGTGTTGAGTTGTTTGTAAGTGTTATTTGTGTATTTTAACTGACCAAAATTCAACAAAGCTCTGAAGGTGCGAAAATGGTAACATGCAGCACTTTGAAATGTTTATCACTGAAATGTTTTGTGTTTTTCTATTCTATGTTACATCATTTTAAATAAATTATTACACAACTTTTTTTTTCTTTTTTTAAATCACTGCCAACAAAAATTATTTAAGGACTTTTTATTTTATTATTATTTTACATGTCCCCTGCACTTTTTACTCTATCACTAATATATAATCCACCTATTTGACTTTCTGGAAAATGGGATGCTAAAATTATTGATAAAGTATAAAATAGTTTAAATCTACTATTGTGCCAAGTTACATCAGTTAGTTTACAATGTGTTTTGTAAAAGTGTTCAGAAACATAATGATGACATTACATTTGGAACAGCTGCAGTAGTACATTGGATTTGTTATAAAGTTTGGTCCTGTAGAGACACATTAGTTTTTCTTCACCCTTTATAGTTTTGCTGGAGTGCATATTGTACAAATTAAGTTGAATGACATTTTCATTGCTCCTTTTTGTTGAATTAATGAAATGTATTATTTTTATTTATTTTTTTAAACTGGGAAATAAAGCAGTACATTTGTGTGCAGTAGCTCACAAATCTGATTTAAATGTACCCACCATTATAATACAAAAAAATATATATACATTAAAAAGTTTAAATGAATATTTACTGAACACCGTAGTGATTTATATTATTTATCCTTTCCACAGCTTGTAAGTGAACCAACAATTCGTTTTTCCTCCCGACTAAAACAATGTCATTCATCCTGGTTATAAGTGTTAAAGATGGAATCTTCCCTTTGAGTCCCTATCTTTAGAGCAACTAGATTGGACTACCTTTTTATAGTAATATTGCTGCCTACAACATCTATAAAATTGTTTTTCTTAATGAGAGAGAGCGAGCATCTTTACAGTTTATTAATACTTCAAGTAAAAGCAAGGTTCCTTCATACTGTACACAGAGCTAACTTGCACTGTATGTACAGCTTGATATTAACTCTACATACATGTTATCTTACATCAGTTTCCTAGATAAGTTACAGATTCTTTCCAAGCCAACATACAACACAGTCATTGCCCTTCGGAACTGTACATTAGGCAATTGGCATCCACTTGACATTTCAAATAAAAACTAATCAAAAGGTACAAATCTGGTAATGATATATGGTTTCACGTTATGATTAAATGTACCATATACAAGGCACAAAGCAAAGCAAAGGCTGTAGATTATTTTGTTGTTCTTGTGCTATATATGCATGTGTGCAGCTTTAACCCTTTGCAGTCCATCATCAAAAAGACAAAGCACAGGTCTGTAGTCGTTTTTTCTCAGAAAAAAAAGCAGAGAAAACCTTTCAATGGCAGAGACGAAAAAAAAAAGCCTCTCTCATAGCCCCATCCACTACAGATAGCACAGACATAACAAAGGAGATAGCTGCTTCTGTATCCAGCGCTCAAAGAATATCACTGACATTAGCAGAGCATTTTGAGATGTTATAGTAATAAAATAATGACTTGGATCGCATTATTGAGGAGTTTGGTGATCAAATGAGTGATCAGGAGAGGATTTATCAGTATGCACGTCTATAAAGAGGTATGTGAAAAATACAGCGAAGAAGGGGTGGGGCTTAGCTGTAGATACAGTACAGAGTGTCCTTTTGCGATTCACTGCATTTTAAACCTGTTTTACTCTGAAAAAATATGTATTTTAAACAGCACGTTTGAAAATAAATTGAAAGCTCTGAATAAATGGAGTGCAAAGGGTTAATTGTGAATTTTTGTGCAGAACTGCCAGTATATGCTATCTGTTTACGCATAATTTTACATAAGCCGTTATGAAAAGGATCAATCCTTGCATGTAACAAAAAAAAAAAGAGTTTCTTCTAATTGATTACAATGATTAATAAAAACTAATACAGCAAATGTAACTAATAATAATATTGGCAGAAAATGTTGTTTCTAGACCATACCCAGCTTAAATTGACCTATTAATAATAATAATAATAATAATAATAATAATAATAATAATAATAATAATAATAATAATTTGGCACCAAAATGACAAATCAAGGCAGTTGCTATTTGGCATTTAAAATTTTGAATTGGAGGAAAGCTTTCTCTACTGCATTGCTGATTTTTAAAACTTTGAAAAAAGTGATCAATCATATTGTTAAATGTATTGACCATTCACTTAAAAGAATTTTGAAACAAATATGTTTTCCAACATATATTCAGTTTGGCCTGTCAGAGTCACCAGCTTCAGGGAGGTCTAAAGAAAGTATTTTTGAAAGTAGTTCAAAGCCTTTGGAAGATGTTTATTGGAGTACAGGCCATCCTTTGTTTTTGAAAATATCAAGGTCTCAGTCAAAATCAATGCTTTATTTAGTAGTACAAGTAGTTCAAACTAAAGCATATTACCCTGAAGAAATGAAGATTTGAGGTTTTTAGCATGTGATGTTTTTATAGCAGCATTTAATCTATTCTAGCTGGATAAATGTAAGGGTCCCAGTTAAGTTTAAGAAGATGCAGCACAGAATGTAGATGTTGGCAACACAAGAATCTTCACTTCAATTGTATAAAACACTAAAACCACCCTCCAGCAACAAAAACAACCTCAAGTTCACATATGGCAAGTTTTTATGCACTGCCTTGACAGTTCTACCTGCCCTTCCATTATGTGCGTGAAGTCCCTAGAAACTGAATGCTGCCAATGCAAAGCCCTCCTTGCCCACATGTTGGTGTTTTCTACAGCAACACCTTTTTAATAGCCTGAATCAATGGCTCAAATCCTAACAGAAAAAAAACAGCTATTCAACCTCAGCCTTACCAGCATAAGATAACTCTTTTCAAGATACCATTTTTTTTTTTAACTGTACAGTAATCTGATGTATAAGTACCATCATACAATGCAAAAAATACACATTAAGACAAAAGATAAGTCAGTAGCTTCAGCATTAAATTCGGAATGTAAAGTTGATCAATCAGCATGTACAAACTAAAAATTAATTATATTTAAAATAAAAAAAAATACAAATTGGGAAACACTTTCACTGGTTACCTTAAAACTAAATAAAAATATCTAAGGCAAATCAGAAAGCAAACATGAATATATCAAAAAGTGAAGTGCAATTTAAAGCTATAAAAAAAAATATGTAAATGTGTAAATATTTACATCAACTGTACAAGGGCAATTCTTTCATAACAACTCATTTCCTTTCCCTGTTAATTTCTAAGTAAAAATACATACATCCATCTAAGAGCAAGGATATATATGTATATCTATAGATCTATATATATATATATATTATATATATATATAATATATAATATATATCTATTACATGTATATATATATATATATATATATATATATATATATATATATATGTGTGTGTGTGTGTATACACACACACACACACACACACACACACACATATATATATATATATATATATATATATATATATATATATATATATATATATATATATATTATATAGGTTTAAAATTTTAAAAACACACTTTAAATTTAAAAAAAAAAAAACACAAGATAACTAATAAGACATCTATTTTTACACACTGATTTTAAAGTAAATCTGTAATGCTTTTTCAGTTATAGGCATTTCTATAAAATTATGATTAAAAATTATTATTTACTTCACACATATTTTTCCCTTTTATTACCTCTGGATTCTGTTGTTATGTAGTCAAAACACCACTGCTATCAAAGCTAAGGGGTTTCTTATACTGAAAAAAAAAATTGCAGTTTATTCATTTTTTTCAGGAGGATAAATCTTTTAACTACCACTCCTTGTGCCTTGGTGACTGAAGTTAATGCCTGGTAGCAAAATCAATCACCAACCTCTTAGGGTAGTAGTGTAACTATAACTCCATCTGTTCTTTCAATCATGTTAAGTAGCACTTTTTAAATAATAATACAGTCGACGCCGCTTTATCGAGACACCTCGGGAAAAGTAAAACATCCAGAATAAGCAGCTGTCCCGATTAGAACGAGAGGCATTTGAGATGACCTTAGGTCACACTTTTCTGTTTCTAAATGAAAAGAAAAAAAATTAAATCACATTATGATTAAATGTTAAAATACATCATTTCATTTATTTATTTTTTTAATCCTAAACAAAATCGGTTTCTTATTTCTACGTGAAATGAAAAATAATGGAATGACATCTTATCACAAGGCGAGGCACCTGTGATGTTGACATGCCAAATTTCTTTGCCACAGCAGCCTGAGAAACTACAGATAACTCCAGCTTCAAGAGTTCAATGTGGTTTACAAACCAGTGCTACGCAAACCAGTCTTGCTCTAAAAAGTGAAGCAGAAATCCCGATTATCAGTATCACGATTAGGCGGTGCCGACTGTACTAATAATAAAAACAACCGGTCCCACTTGCATTTAAATACAATAAAATGCCAATCCAGTAGTACATATGTAATATTTACACTTGTGGTTTTAGTTTGCTGCCAAGTTTCTCTGAACTAATGAGAACCTCAGTCGCTGTCCGTCTCATCTTCATACTTGGTACTAGCTTTTATTGCACGTCCATTTTGTAGGGGCATTTCTTCATAGTCACTCCTTAAAAAAAAAAAAAAATAATAAAAAAAAGTTACTTGAACAAAGAAAAAAAAATTTAAAACCCTGGCAAGCATCCTGCTTGAGGGAACAAATTCGCATTGTTTCCTTTGGTCTTATTCTTCCATTTTGAGCTGCAGGAACACCAACACAATTGAAGAATAGAACTTAAAATACACAGTAGATTGTCTAAACTTCCTGACTTTCGCAGCTGAAGAAATACAATGGAAAACAACAGTAATGGATTACACAGGATGTTTTATAGTGCTGGTCCTGGTTCATGGACCAGGACTTTTGGAGCACCCTGTGTGTGTACATACACACACACACACACACACACACACACACACACACACACACACACACACACACACACACACACACACACACACACACACACACACACACACACACACACACACACATATATATATATATATATATATATATATATATATATACACACATATATATATATATATATATGTGTGTGTGTGTGTGCGTATAGAGTTACACAGCTTCTATAATAATGAAACATTAATAGTTTAAAATGTGTAATTCTTAATAAGCACATTGTGAACAGTGTCTTGCTATTAAATAACTTAAGTTGTTACCAACAGATAAGTAATCAACAAATCAACAGATGCTTCTAAAATGAAACCAGAATAGTTACCCATAAATAACTTCATCGTCCGAGTCATTCAACATAGAAAAAGCTGGGTTGTCCTTCAACTGGGAATCTACAGAGAACAATGGTCAATAATAAATAACTGACAAAATGTAGTCATTGGAACATCTTTCATTTAAATTTGTCCCACACGGTTTTGCATTATATTCAAATTTAAAATACTAAATACTGTTAGGGGTTTATTCTTTGATTACACCGTGTAACAGATTTTTTTTTGGTTCCTGGGTAGTAAGTGTTATTTCCTAATTGCTTATGCCTCACAAGTATAGAAAATGGCTATTATTCCCCACAGACTTTGCTTTTGTGACCAGGACAGTGATATTTTGAAATTTACCTATTTTCCAGAACATTCCAGATAGATTCAGTGCTGAGTAAACTTGGAGTAACTTCTAGAACTTTCCAGTAATATAAATAGTAGTATAAATACAGGGGCCTTAAGCCCACCAGTTCAGTTTAGTTCCAGCTGCCTAAGTGGATACGTATCTGCATTTTTCTGAGATGGCATCAAAAGGCTGCAATGGTGGCATTCCTGATGGGTCTCTGTGATAGAGAGAGAAAGGATCGATGCTGTAAATCTCCCTCCCGATTAGAAAGGGCGCTGTGTAAGGAGGAAGGTAAGCCGTTTCCTAGAGCTGCCACCTCGGTGGTAGGTGGAAACCGGAAGGTGACCATATTAGGAGGGGCGCGTAGCTGCAAGTACTCAGGACGATTCCATTGCAGTCAGCTGCGGGGCAGCCCTCTATTAGGGAAACCATGGCAACGCGGTGACTGCGGGGAGGAGTTTGCTGGGTACAAAGGGGAGCAGCTACGTCAAAACCTCTGCTTACGCTAAGGAATGAAACTAGACGGCCGGAGCCTGTATTGATTGATTGGTTTGTTTGGGTTACGTGTGTTTTGTGTTGCAGAGGAGGAGTGAGCCGTGGACCGGCTGAGCACTGAGCACGTCCCTGCACAGCACAGCACAGCACCACATCACTCACGGCACCATGCTTCTCAGCACCAAGAGCACTGCGTGCACGGAGAACGTGGGGACGGACAAAGTCCCGTTTTTGTTTACTTTTTATTTTTATTAAGAGCTGCCGTGGACCCCCCAATACCATTGCTGGTAAAGGGGTGGATTATTTTGTGTTGGTATTACTTATTTGTTTTGTTATTATTTTCGTTATTATTAAAAGACAGACTGTTTTGGGAGAACGATTGTGTGGACCTCCTTCCTTCACTGCACGTGACCAGTCTCCAAGGCGTTTTTACCAAGTTTCCCTGCTATCTTTGCCTTTGGGACAGCAGGGACACCAAGGCGCACTACCACAGGCGGGACTGGCCACAGTGGACCGTTCTCTGTGGGGAGGAACAATGTCAAGTGGGAGCCACTGGTGGACCCCCGGAAGGTGCTGATGCTACCACTGCACATCAAATTGGGCCTTATGAAACAATTTGTCAGAGCTCTAGATAAGGAGTCGGCAGCCTTCAAGTTCCTTCAAGACTTCTTCCCTAAGCTGTCTGAGGCAAAGGTCAAAACCGGTGTCTTAGTTGGACCACAGATAAAGAAGATCCTGGAGTGCAATGAATTCCCCAAGAAGCTCACTAGTAAGGAGAAAGCGGCTTGGAACAGCTTTGTCGCAGTGGTTCGGGGCTTCCTGGGCAATCACAAGGCCGAAAACTACGTGGAGCTGGTTGAGACTCTGGTGAAAAACTACGACACAATGGGCTGTAGGATGTCTCTCAAAGTCCATATCCTTGATGCTCATCTTGATAAATTAAAAGGAGAACATGGGAGCGTACTTGGAGGAGCAAGGCGAGCGCTTCCACCAGGAAATGCTGGACTTTGAACGCCGCTTCCAAGGACAGTATAACGAGAACATGATGGGAGACTACATTTGGGGGCTGATTCATGAAAGTGATTTACAGTATAATCGTAAATCCCGAAAAACTACTCACTTCTAAATCTTTTGTATTACTTTAGTATAAATACATGTTAATTTGGATTCATATGTTGTTTTTTTCTGACTTTATGTGAATGAAAAGACCGTTTTCTCATTGGAAATAGGTACATTTCAAAATATCACTGGTCCTGGTCACAAAAGCAAAGTTTTTGGAAATAATAGCCATTTTCTATACTTTTGAGGCATAAGCAATTAGGAAATAACACTTACTACCCAGGAACAAAAATTGTGTTACATAGTGTTACTAACGACCCACTTGTTACTACATTTCTGATAGCCAAGTCGCCATAAGTGAAACGTTTCCCTTGTGGCTCAACTATTTTTTACCAAGTTCGCCACTGTGGCGAAGGCTTTGAAGAATGTACTTGTGTAAGACTGCCACCACGATTACTTTCAAAAGTGTGCTGGTAGATGAATCAATGCAGACTGTTCAGTTTGATTTCATTTCACAAAATGAAACCCTTTTAGCTTGTTCACGTAAAAAACATGCCACAAACATTGTGTTCGGCGGAAGGACAGAGTTTTCTAATTAGAAACAGTCAGCAAACTGCGCTGCTTGTAAAAATAAAAAAAATAAAAAAAATAAATTTTAAAAAATGTAGTGACAAATTATCAGAATCATGTGAATCATGTTTCGGAAGATGTAATCCAAGGAATACCAACCATGTACACACAACTAAAATATGACCGTGGTAGTCACAGGGAAGTGAAGCAGTCATGGTTTCAAATATACCCTCTGGTCCCGAAAGAACATTTTCAGACGGCAAGCGAGAAACACTTGGCTTCAAAAGATGACAGCTCAGTTTTTTCAGGTTTTTTTTTTTTCGTTGTTTGTTTTTCAGTGTGTGTGAGGTATATTAGGTGGTAGGCTGGATGTTAAATTCCTCCCTGCAAAAACACGTGGGAATGTGGCTGGAGCCAAATATTGCATAAATTAATTAGGCTCCAGCCAAAGGTGTATAAAAAGGGTGATCACGGGTGTTAGTTTAGAATTCGTGGTGAGATTTAATGTTGGTGATAGCTGGTGAAGGTGTATTTTGTGATGTGTAAATATATAACTAATTATCATAGTAGTGTAGGGGAGATTATATAGCCAAGTGTGAAAGCAGCGGCTCGCTCTACAACCGCAGTGGTTAAAAATATATACATTATTTTTTGTTAAACTGTTTGCTTTGGCCATTGTGCCTGTTTGCGCTTTGTTTATTATTTTATAATTAAAGTCCACAAGAGTGCATTACCCCTTGCAACTTCTGTCTCTGGGTCTCCTTCCTGCCAGTACAAGCCTTGGCGGTGACGCTACCCTACCACAACAACCGATGGCTAATTCTTACAGTGTTTAACAGAGACATGTAACTTACCATATAGAGCATTTTTTGAAGGAGAGTACACAAAGGCTAAAGTGTAGAGGTAAAAGTTCAATAAACCATAGAAGGATAAAAATTCAGCTGGTGCGTACCGAGTCAAGGAATATCCGAAACAGGAGTATTAATGCATTCTCATAAGAGCCATACTACTTATAGTCAAAACATCAGTATGCTATCCAAAATGCGAATTAAAAGACATTTTAATAGCTATTCAGGAAATACATTATATATATAATAAAACTGAAATAAACAGTTATGATTAGCCATAACTAAAACAGCAGCTCAGAGGAGTCCCACAAACAGGAAAGAGCCCTTAAAAGAGCCAGCAGCTTGAAATGCCAGTTTTACCATTTTTGCTTTTACTTTCCCTTACCTCTTCATGATATTTGCAATTGTCGTGAGTAGTTATGAGTACAGCTGCTCAGAGAGTTTTATAGATTTTTTTTCATATGAGCTGATAAAGTGCTTTGAACTCTTTTGAAAAGCTCAGAAACTTACTGGAGGAAGAACAACTCATTTCACTTCCCATTCTGGTAGTGGATTTCAATTATACCTGTAGCGTCCATTGACCCGTCAATGACAAAAATCCAAAACAATCAGATTTTGATCGAACACGGACTGGATGATAAATTACACTGTGTGTACTACGTGTTATGATAATTAAACTGATGCATCCAAGTATTACTCATATAAATCTGCAGACACCTCATATGAAAAACTAATTTTTCTGTGAGGGTTTAAACTAGAGGACACTACTGGTAGCCATAACTGGAAGGAGCAAGAAATGATAAAAATAGAAGTTACGGCAACTTCTAAAGTCGTGGGGCTTTTCAAAACAGATCAAAGCACTGCCCCAGTTTGTACTTGCATGTCCATTTCGTAGGGACATTTCTTCTTAGTTCGTCAATTAAGTCACTCAAGTTCAGATTCAGAACTACAATTGCAAATATCAGAAAAAAGGTAAGGAAAAGGTGAAAAAAAGTTATCATTTGAAGCGACTTGCTCTTTAATATTCAAAACACAACCACAAAAATGACAGAATTTAAAACAGCAGGTATTTCTGATTATCTTGAAAGGATATAGTTTTGATAGTTGGTTGACAGCTCAGCTACAAAGTTGTCTTGCAAAACTTTTGATCCAAACCTCAGGTACAGTATCGCGATGCTGGAAAAATAAGACATTAAAAACTGATTGTATTTTAATGTATTACATCATTATAGACTCATCAACTATTATTAGACTGCAGAACAAGAGGCTAGATTTAGGGCACATTTAGTATTACAAATGTAGTTTTGTACAGGCCCACCCTAAATGATAGTAAGTTTAAGTAAAACTTAAAAGAGACTACAGTGAAGCATTTCAGCTAGTACCTAAGTGGAATGAATGTGATCAAACAAATGCTGAAAAGTGCACGGATACAGACATGCTATGGGCAGCTTGCTTTGTAGAACCATCAGAATCCCACAATTGGGAGCAGATTCAGAAGCTTGCAAAAATACCCACTGCTTGCATTATGGTAGCATCAAAAGTGCATTGTAATCAAGTGATGTGTAGAAAAATGAAAGGTGATAGTAACAGTGCAATACAGAAAACACATCCAGTTATCCTTTTGAAAGGGATATGCACTGCGTAAAACAAAATCATTTATTTGCGAGTGTGAATGTGTGGCACTCTTACCTGATAGCCAACACGACAAACGTCAATGCAGTCAAAAACTTCAATCTAAGATCTGGAAGGAGCAAATACAAAAAAACCAAACAATAAAAACCAAAACAACACCATTAGAAGTACAAAATCATGTTGCTTTTAAATGATACAGTCAATTAAAAAAA
This sequence comes from Polyodon spathula, assembly GCF_017654505.1. Lineage (NCBI taxonomy): Eukaryota > Metazoa > Chordata > Actinopteri > Acipenseriformes > Polyodontidae > Polyodon > Polyodon spathula. The sequence continues at coordinate 32,143,226 of NC_054538.1, read as the reverse complement.
AAAGAAATCAAAAAGAACCTACCGATATATATCGTATTTTTCAACTCTGAGCAGGCTCGTACAATCAAGAAGATCAGATATAAAATATACAAGGAGACCACAATCAGAAAGAAAACCTTCATTCCCTTCAAAAAAAAAAAAAAAAAAGGAATGTAAACTTGTTGAACACAACTACACCTGTAGCTCAATTAAAAGCAACTTTATGAAAATGTTTTGATAAGATTTTTTGTTTTTTAATCCACACCCATAATGGTTCACAGAAAAAAAAAAAAAAAAAAAAAAAACTTTTCATTACTTAATGAAAGAATACAAATTTCAGCTAATATAATAAGTGACTACTGCTTTACGATTCGTTTAAAATACGTTGTCACTGCTTACCTGGAAATTGCCAGTGTCTACTTTGAATTGGTAGGTTGGGTCATGCAGCTCATTCATTCTATAATAATAAAAAAAAGGAGACAAGGGAGAAAAAGAAACAATCTGACATTTAATAAAATATGCCCTCCAACCTTTATCTTTGTTTATTTTTGTTTATTTAAATTTTAGTGTATGCATATAAGAAAAATATACTAGTATAAAACATTCCAAATTCTAAATTAAAGAGTATTAGAAATTATTTGAACGTTGAAGGTGAAAAATTTGATTTGATAAAAGAAAAAGCTTTTTTAGGTACTATATTACTTACGTTTGCCATATCCCTAGTGTTACAGCAGATAACCAAAGAAGGCCAACAATAAAAAGCTTGGGCATATAGAATGTTAAACACTTCCGTTCTCCCTAAAAAGAAACAAAAGTTGAAAAACAAGATGTTTTTATCAAAATAAAGTTTCTTCAGCCCTCAATTGGCAACTATACTTTTACTTCATTATTCACTGTCTTAAGGGGGCTCTAGGGTTGACACCTGAGGGTTAACAGACTTCAGCTGAATCAGATCTTCTGCTTTATTATCATAGAGACAAAGATGTAAAAATGTCTCCGTTACCTGAACCCGAATTCCATGATAGACACAGAGCCAGAATAGCAACAGTGCACACAGGAATACAGCCTGGAAAAGATCATCCAGCATCCCTGGAAACCAGCTGTTCATTAGGAATGAGAGGGGAAAGAATGGATCTAAAACAAGGCAAAAACACAAAAGGTTTAGAAATTGTGCAGCATAGTTACAGTTGTGTCAGAGAAAAAGGGGAAGGCATCTCTGATGGAACAGTTTGTAAACATGAAGTAAAATGGACATTTGAAAAAAATCTGGATTAATATTTAGCGATTAAAAGAACATAGCAGCGAGACGGGATTTGTCTGAAAATCATAGAAAACAGTACCAACTGTAAATACAGTAACTGCAAGAGTGTGTGGTCTGTGTCACTGATAAGGCCTAAGCCCAAAACGTTACAATAGTGTGGCAAAAATGTTACTGGACAACACAGGTTGACTTAATTGAGAAACATCTGAGAATAAAGCTGGTGTACCAAATACTTCTGTGGCATACTTTGGATGGAATCTATCTTAAGTTACAGGTCAAAGTGAAGAATACCCATTTCAACATTTTGCCCAGTTTCCATAACAATGACAGCATAAATCTGGCATTTCAAAAGAAAAGCACACATTCAACACTCAAAGCCTGAAATAAGGAGGATGCTGCCTAACCATTATAAAGCAGCAGCAGTGGTAACAGGATAGACATCCATTTCTGTTCGATTCCCCAGTCTCTCATGGAGAACTTCCGGAGGGAGTGCGCAAACAAGCACTGAAAGAAAGACATTACAGGGATGCTCTTAACTCTGTACGACCTTTACAAGGTTGCCAAAAACTACTGTTTCAAAGAATGTGTGCAAGGCACAAAGAAAAAACTATTATAAAAATGTAGGTTATTGGACTTCTTGATGTACAAAATATTATTATTATTATTATTATTATTATTACTACTACTATTATTAAATAGATTTCTTAAAACATCACTTTGGATTTTTACATTTTTTTTATTTTAATATTCTAAAAGCACTATTTTGTTTTGTCTTTGCCTCTGAGGATACTAGGGAGTTAAATCTGGTTGGCAGGATCACTGTGAGGTGCACTAGACAGAAATCACCCAATGCTGTGTTTCTATTGGACAATCAGCATGGGATGGCAGTCAGCGGGGCGGGGTACTAATACAGGGGATCTTTCCTTAAATATGGCGTCATAAACCACACAACCTAGAAAAGCCAATAATCTTACCTTTAAAAGAGTAAGTAGCAGGGTTAGCAGACCAATAATGCTAGCACTAGACTTGAATGTATTGTCCAATAACTACATGTTTGTTTGAATGCATTACATTTCTGGACCAATATGGCTACTGTATTTTAAATCAAGGAATCCAAAAATAAAATGCTCCACTGTTTTCTCTCTTTTTTAATAAACTGTACATTTGTCATTTTTTATACTTACTGTAACCATGAATGTGAAGACCACGAAAACAAATCGAAACCAGATTTCAACTTGAGAAAATGAGGGATTGTAGACCTTCCACTGCAGGGACAAAAAACAATGAATTCAAATGGGTAACGTGAATAAAAGTCCCCAATTTTTTGAGACTTTAATTTTAGGAAAACACCTTTTTTGTGTATAAAATACTTTTCTTTACAATTTATTTTTTCTACATGCTCAACATCGACAAATATAAAAGGATACACAGGTTTAGTTTCGCTTAATAACCCTTGTTTGCAACATTTTATTCCATTAATAATTTTACAATGCTGTTTTTCATTTTAAACTGATAGAAACTATTTGTGTTTCAAAAAGTTTAAAAAGTAATAATTAACAGAGCGTAAAATCAAGTTATACATCGCACATCACATCTGTATTAACCTACCAGTATTTTAGCTTATCAAGTACCCAAACAAGTTCAACAACAGATCTTCTTTGCTTTACTGAACATTTCTTTCCAAAACCATACTTACACACTAGTTCACGTTGCACTGGCTTTTACAAATTTGTTGTATTAATTAAAATTTAAAGGAAAAGTATTAAAACAGGCTGCTTGTATCAATTAAAAAGCAAAAAAATAAATTAAAACAGTGCATCATCTAATAACCAGTGAACAAAACATTTTACTGTTGCATACGGTGCAGTACAATTGCATTCAATTTCCAGCTGTAGAAATATTCATTTTGTTAATCAGAATCGTAACCACACACATACTTGACAAGCGTACCACTGCGTTGCACTGACATGTAGAACAAGTTACAGTATGTATTAAGTCATTCAAAGTTTCAAAGTACTACATTCAAACAAAATGTTCCTACAAAAATCAGGCCATAAACCTATTTCAGCTCGTTTTTCTTTGGTCACACATTTTAAGTTTCGTCTCGAGTCACGTGCTGTTTTTTCAGCATTGCGGTTAATGTGTATTTTGGCAAAACGAGCAATTTTAAACCTGTTGAGTAGCATTTTTTTTTTCTTATTGTCCTACTTTATCCAGTCTCAGAGTCACCTGCATTATTATAGCATTGCAGTTACAACGAACGGAAGACTTGAAAAAAGTTTAAATACTCTGCTTTCTAACCAATAGCTGTTTGGTACGGATCCCAGGGGCGGGTTCAGTTTTGATGTTGACAAATCAATGGCTTGGGAGGGTGGAAATTAAGGAAATTCATAGAGACTGACAGCCGTTGTGTTAAAAGTGAAGAAGTATAGCTGTGATGTTTGAGAGGTCAGTCAACAGTCTGAAAGCTTGAGTTTAACATTCAAAACGACTAAGGATATTGAGTGTAACAAATTAACTTTTAATTTGAACAGTGGTTTTGTGTTTCCACCCAGCAGCATGACCTGAATGCCACAGAGCCTGAAAAAATTCAATCAGGCTGTTGACAGTTAAGTTTGTGTGAGCCATAACCGTCGCTGTAGTAATCCCATTGTGGCACTGGTGCAGTAGTTTAATATTAGACACACTGGCTCATACCTCACACCTGTGTATTAGTCACTCCCCCCTTTGAAGGCCCCTGTAAAATGCCTAGAAAATCGACTTATACAGTAGTTTTTATGGTAGGTTAAAGTATTTTGTAGTATATTTTATTTTCTTAACTTTAAGCTTCATGTTAAAAATAATTATTTTAATTGAATGAACAGTAATCCCCCACTAAGCCATTAATTATTTGCTACCAAGCAGGTTCATACAATTTAATCAACCAAAAAAAAAAAGAACTTTATCTTAGAGGATACATCAGTCAGACTGTCCTGCCTAACGGAAATCTTCATCTCTGACTTGCATTTAAACAAAGACAGGAGGTGGTCCAACGAGTGCATCCTCCTGAAAAAGGGGTTTTATCTGTAGTGAAAACATTTCTGTGATGTCACCCTTTGATATTAATTGATTAATTTTATGAATAGTCAATTAAAAGTGGCTGTGTGGCTTTGAAGACGAGGAGAGTGCGGGCAGATATGAGGAACAAATCCAGTTTGTGCTACAATTCTACAGAAAACTGCTGATTCATGAATGAAACCAGTCTCAGAACAAATTCAACAGAAAAGCAAGTACTATTTTTACATCTAAAACATAGTCCTCGCTACTTTTGTCTGTGTAAGTGGGACTCATGACAACATTCGCAGAATATGAGACACAAACATTTTAACTGTTTGAAACAAAAAAGCAAAAACCAAATCCAATGACCAAATTAATAGCAATTGAATCTCATTATCAAACAAGTATCAACACTGTTTTAAGTGGCATAAACAACAAGTGTTGAATTGGTATAATTCAACACTCATCGTTGTTTATCCCTTACTTAATTCCCTTTATTGACCCTCTTATTAACATCACTAAATACAATTAAAACCAGGTGTAAGGAGGAACACGATACAACATGATTTTATGATGGTGGCATCAGGATCCACCACTGTTTACTCATTTTAGAAGAATTTCATTTGAATTATTATTATTATATTTTATTTTAAAATTCGGTACTTACCGTGAAGATTACCTCATTAATTGTGTATTTAATTGTCTGGAGGTTCGTGAAGTCAACGTTTATCTGATACTGTGTATAATTTAGATACCCAATGTGTATCACAATGATTTCCTCACACGTCTGAAAATGTACAAAAGAAAGATGAACGTTAATTTCTGGAATTATTTAAATGAATACAGATTTTTTTTCAGACCCAAAAGTAAACTGATAAACAAGATTTGCGGCATTAAGTTGGGAGCCAAAAAAACACAACCAAAAAAATTAGGAATGAAGACACTGAGATTTTATAAGCTTGTGTAATACTCACAGCACCACAGTGAAGCAATCTGCTACGATTATGAACACTGTCACGGATGTTCATCACACTAGCATCGTGCATTACGCCTTTTATTTCAACTTTCATATCAACCTCTTTATAAAAATCCATACCTAGAATGCAAAAGAGACATACAGTGAAACATATAACACCTGTACATATTCAGTTTACTACTACTAAGCATTTGAACTAAACTCATATCAGACACTAAATTAAATTACTTGCTTTGATATAAATTATCCCACGTTACATTAGTACTGTAAAAGCCACATGGCTTACTAAATGGAGAGAACGGTTTCAGCAATGTCTGAATGTTAGTTTTGCAGGTTGTGCTTCTTGGAGAATTTGGCACAACAGAGAAGTGGCCAAGTGTAAACAGTACTGTTGAGTTTACTGAAGTCAGAGAACACGTATACCTTTTGTGCAACTATTTAGTAACCCACTGTTGTCCCACTATGTAGCTATAGCTGTTCACAGGACACACTATCAGATATTCCAGCTCTGGTTTATAATCTGGCCTCTCCAAAAGCATTGTGAACTTCTGAATTCTACCCTGGCAGCGAGACAACAGGACACTGTGACAGGGTAGCACCAGGGCCCAGATGTTATTGGCAGGGAGAGAGACACAGAAAGCTGTTTTAGGCAAATACACACTTTTATTTACAAACAAGACAGAACAAACGCTAAACAAAAAACATTAACAGAAACAAACGGCACAAGGACCAAAACAAAAGGTTATACAAAAACTCACAGACGTAAATACACGACAGCAACAAACCATGAGCCTAATTAATTATTAATTAAATTTACAGCTCCAGCCCCATTCCCACATGTTTTGACAGGGAGGAATTAACCCCTTCCCGGCCAACCCAATATTCCACACACACACACACTTGAACCAGGCAGGGTTTTTGCCCTGCCACATTCCTCACCCCCTTGTGGGGGTGGTGCAGGGTCGGTGGTCGGGGCTGTGATGGCGATGGTCTCTTCACCTCTTCCCCCTTTCTATAGCCGACAGGTCGTTTTTTCCGTATTCTGGCTGCAGCAACCCTTCCTCCAGCTGTGGCGATGCTGGGCACTCCAGTAGTGACAACACTGGTAGCGGCAGAGCTGGCAGCAGCATGGGGCACTCCAGCAGTGGTTGCTCCTCCTCATCTTGGAGGGGGCAGTTGACCAGGCAGATCACCAACTCGAGTCTTCGACAGCACGGAGGTAGGTATCTCAGCTGCCCTTCTGCTGTGTAGCTGGCAGTGGTGCGGGGTATTCTAGCAGAGGCAGCACTAGCAGAAACGCTGGCCCCTCCGGAAGTGCAGCCAGAGATGACTCCCCCTTCTTGTGCCCGCGGGACAACAGCACCTCCCTCACTTGCATCCTGGACCCTCCACGCCTCCCCTTCTTCCTCTTTTCGGAAACTGGCACCTCTTTTTCACCCAGAAAAGGGGCAGCACGCTGTACAGTGCACAGGTGAGGCACCATGGAAGTGCTGCCTCCTTCAGGCTCTTTTGGAGCTGGGGTTGGATAGTACCCCGATAGTAGGCCTCCATCCAGAAGGGGTCTTCCCAGGGGCACACATCCAGGAGATGCCCATACTCCAGACAGGCGAGGCACCACAAGACCTTCCTTTCACTAGCCAGCACTGCTGCTCTTCCAGGCTTTCATTCCGGTCTGAGTCTCTACGGGCACTATGTCAAAGGGTAGCGTCACATCCTGGATGTTATTGGCAGGGAGACAGACTCAAGACACAGAAAGCCGCACTTTTACTTAAAAAAGAAGACGGAACAAAATCTAAACAAAACATATTAACAAAAACAAAAACGGCAAAAGGGTCAAAACAAAATGTTATACAAAAACGGATGTACACACACAACAGCAACACAGCACAAACCTCCACCTCTATCACCAACATTCATTCTAAAATGTGATCACCTTCTTTATACACCTGTAGCTCAGCTACATTAACACGTATTTTGACAAGGAAGCATTTAGTCCTTCCCTGCCAACCCCAATATTCCCCACACACACACATATTTCAACCTCCAACAAATACTTACCATCGGTCTGACTCAGCTGTATCTGACAAGTGAGCCACAGCTGCTGGTTATATGTTGACAGTGGTGGTGACTTCAGCTGGAATGGCCCCACCTAAAAGAATATATATGTAAAAAATATATATTTTAGCTATTATTTTTTTATACCAGTTCAGTCAGTGAGTCTTAAGACTAGAATGAATTTAGCTGCTGGATCCTAAGTAGGGAGTTTGATAAGAACCAGGATCCAGTGTTGCCAGACAGGGGCTTAAGGACCCCTATGGACAGTAAAAGGGAAGAAAACTGAATAAAAACTGGGATTCCTAATGTCTGATGTTTCTGCATGAAAGCTTCTTGACAACTTTTGTATTGTGTGAATAACATCTAGCAGGAATAATTATGCAATTTCTCCACTAATGTTTGTTCATAACATTTATGGTTATAGGTTATAGTAAAACCAATAAAGTGTTTTTAATGATCATTGTCATGCTCCTTATTTGATGGGATTCAATAGTATATTAAATTTTTTTGGCATAGTTCTATACACATTGACAATCAGTCCGCACATCCGATATAACAACAGAATCACTCTTAAGCACATTATTAAATAGCTACAAAGTGTAGTCTTCCCTTTGAAGTGTTGTTTGACATCAGGTTGGACACACTAACTGTTGACTCGTCAATGATTTTAGGACCTGTGGGGAAAAACAAAAAAAAAAAAAATATAATAATTATATATATATTATTCGACTCCTCATAGACTCGGGATCGGTGTGATGCTATGCACATAACCTCCACTGATTAAGTTGACAGAAAGTGATTGCAAACTAGACTAGGCTAGCCTACAAATACACTGGGGAAAAAAACTGAAAACCATTTGCCAGGCTTGTACACAGTATAGTATTTTTATTTAAAGTAACTTAAAGTAGCCTACTGTGTACACCTTCAGAAGCAAAAAAACACACCAATGAAATACGGGTACGTTACAGTGCTACTGTAAGCTCAGTGTACATACGCAAGAAATGAAAACAAAGATGTGTACAGTACCTTACTGTAGATATTATGACTACAACATAGGAAAAAAGTCTTTGATAGAAGTCTGCACAGTACCTGGCCTGAGTGTTACATTTTCTTATTTGTTCCCCGCTGCCAAACCGCTGATAATACGTACGTGCATAGCAACAGCACGTTGACAGAAGACAGAGACTGCATTATGCAATTAGCTGAAACAAAATTACTTTGGGACCACACAGCTTCACGCAATTAAGCGAATTATGCATTTAGACGATATGCATTTAATAGAATCATATAATCACAGAAAAAAATGCACTAAAAAACAGGACCAGTTGCATGCTATGCAATTAAACAATGTATACAATTATCCAGGTTGCAAATAAAAGCCAGCTATGTATCTATAGTGCTCCCTTGCTATAAGGCTCTCGGTTATAAAGTGCCTCAGATATAACGCTTCTCCCCCAATTCCCTATAGCAGTGATTCATCCAACATTTCTACAGTAAATACAGTACTGGTGTTGTGCAAACTGTAAACAACTTCTCAGTATAACTTCTGTTTGTGTCCCCCTTTTGCTACAGTATCTGAACTGAAGAAAAGCTGTGCTGGCACTTTAACACACAGACCCATCTTATGCAGCATTCATTTTATAATTAAATATTAGGCCTATTTCGCTTCAGCCCTGCTCCGGCAGCTGAACCTGGGGCGAGCCCATTCCCTCTTCCTCTCACTGGACCCGCTCTCCTCCTCGCACTTGGTTTGCTTGTCTGTTGCTTCAAACTGAACTCCTGACCGTTTAGCCAGGCAATTTTATAGTTTAAAAACTGCTAATTAAAATGATCCACGAGTGGGAATGTTACAAAAAATACAGCATTGATTACATGGTGCTTTATGCAGGGTTAACTCACGGAAAGTTACGCTTTTGCTTCACTACATGTGCATTAGAGGGAGTTATTTTATTTTGTATTTTAGTCAGATGTGTGCTATGTGTCTCACTGCATCCCCCACTCCCTCCCCCATTTATAATGCTCTTCGGTTAAAACGCTAATATTGTGTGTGTCCCCAAGACCCGCGTTATAGCGAGGGAGCACTGTGTGTGTGTGTGTGTGTGTGTGTGTGTGTGTGTGTGAGATAGATAGATAGATAGATAGATAGATAGATAGATAGATAGATAGATAGATGGATAGATAGATATTAGGGCTGAACTGATTAATAAACTAAAGAATTGATCGCAGATTATTTTTTAATATAAAATTTTGTATATAAAATAAAATCAACCAACAGAAGACCCGCATTTTCTCCATGGCAGTACAATCATAAGTGAGTGGAGGCGGGACAAACAGCTGAAGGTCTTTAGTAGGTTTAACCAATGGGAGAGTCAAAGATCTGCCCTGGTTTTACAGCTGTCCAATCATGAGTGACCAGAGGCGGGACATAATTATGTTAGGATAGGGTGTAAGCATAGCTAAATTTTGCACCCTATTGCTTATTATAGAGACAGTTACGGAGAATGACAACTGAAGTAATACTTCGAATAGCTTTTTACAAAAAAAAAGGTCACAAGTCAACAGAGGTATTGTAGTCGATTTGGCTACAAACTTTCTCAGAAAAAATGGGAGATGTACACCAGAAATACCTGAAGGCACCAATTCTTCAAATAGAGGTAATTATGTAGATTTACTTTCTCTGATTTATGACCCTAACAGCATGTTAAGCAATCTCGTCAACAGCCACAGTATCCTCGGTTACCTGTAACTAGATTCCAAACAGATTAATCTCTTCTGTGCTTCAGAAGTATAAGAAGGAAGCCAAGTACATAGCTATGTAAACAACTGATGTTCTGTGAAAATGTGTTGCATTTACTAAAATAAAAATAATAAAATGCTTTTTAAAATACCAAATTCCCATTGGCTTATTTTTTTTAAAATTTAGATTCTATTGATTTTTTAGTATTACTATGCAGGACAGCTACTGTAATTCGTTACCTTTATTAAAAATGTTCACGGATTAATCAACTAACGCCCATAAATTAACCAATCAAATTTTAATCGACTGACAGCTCTAACACACATGCATATATTAGATAGATAGAGAGAAAGATAGATAGATAGGAGATATATAGATAGAAAGAGAGATAGAGAAAGAGAGATTGATTTTTTTTTGTTCTTTTTTTTCTCTTCGGCTATCAAAGAGGCATTGAATGCAACAACGGTGTTGTTTCTGCTTGAGATTATAGATAGAGATAGTTAGATAGATAGATACACACACACACAGGCTAACTTCACTATAACGAATGCCCATGGGATCTGGAGAAATGTTCGGTATATCAGGGTGTTCACTTTAATAGAATTTGCCATTTTTCTGTATCAGAATGATGACATAACGGCAAATTTGAATTGAACATCAATATGTAGTACTTTTATGAAGATTCATTCACATTGATCAACATTTAAACAGTATTGTGAGAAGGTACTCGTGTCGCACGTGTGGGTAACCGCATTGCAAGACAGAGAGACGTGGGAGTTGGAGTTGAAACGCAGGCACAGGCACGCAGGATTTATTAAACACAAAACAGACAGTAAACAAAACTGGTCACTTGACGCTACCAACGATGGTAAAGCACAGAGGACACACACAGAAGACAGGCAGGCAGAGAGTCTCAGTTGAGCGCCAGTCTGTAAACAATCATTTGATCAAACATAACAACTCCAAAAAGCACATAAAACTAACCTGTTCCTGCATATAAATTACACCAACACTAATTTCCTCCTGTGCACGGCAACCATGACAGCTGCTTATTGCTAAATTCATTCCTTTTGCCTGGAGGTTTTACCACTGTAACCCAGGCCGTCTTTGCTGACACCCCTGTGCACATCTTGCATAGTATATGCCTCCTGTTCCACAGTACAACACAACTCTTAGAACCCCATTACCAACACAAAGTAAACACATTGTAGTATCCATTTTATTTTCTCAAATAAACACCTTAAATAAACTGCACTATTGTTTCAGAAATTATTATTTTTAAACCAATCAAGATCTTACAACAAAAGTTTGTAAGAATTAGGATGCTCATGTCAATTTCACTCTGACCTCAAATCTCAATTAATTAATTTTTGGGTGAATGTCTCTCTAAAACGTTGCACTGTAACCTAGCATAAACACACATTGTTTACATCATTAAAGGGTGTAGAAAGGTTTTTCGTTACTTATTTTCACTTAAAGTGCAGCTGTTTGCACTTTGTAAACCAAGAATTAATGAATGTTTTGCTTATCTACAAAATTCGACAGCAGCATTTCCTATAGGGTGAAAAAAGTCGACAGCGTCACAGTGCTA